>NC_056530.1:3165572-3326086 GCF_019175285.1 Sceloporus undulatus
GAATAGTTCTGAAGAGGAAAATCCAGGTTCAAATCCCGGGTTGGCCAGAAAGTGATCTTGGTAACCAGTTAGTGGTAACCAACCACTAACTCCTTGCCTGAACATCCTCACAGGATTGTTGTGAAAATGAAATATGGGGGTGGGTATCTCTGCCACCTTGAGCATTTGAAGGAAGGGCAGGATAATATTGTAATAAATAGACACATTCAAACACTGCAAAAGCATGTGGTTTGGATTCCTCTGTCCCAACTGGATCCCCCTGCCCATCAATGGAAAAAACTAAGAAATGGGCCATATTTCAGTTGGTTCCCAAAACCAGAACTGAAGTGTTGTCAATTCCAGTTCACGGTGTGGCCCTCAAGCGGGGAACCTCCGCTTTCTCACTTGAGATCTCCCTTGGTACCTTGCACAGGGCTGCAAATAAGCCTACAAAAATTGACCATGCCTACAAATTCCTCAGTCTTGGCACATCCATGCCATAAAAGAAAGGAAGGAAGAAAATTCTAAAGAATTCCCTTTCAAGTTTCAAAAGCTTCTCAGCCTGGTTGCCCAAAGGCATTTCTTAGCCGCCACAGGAAACAGAGCAAATGGCTATTTACAAGTCTGGAGTATAGTTATATTTCTTTGGTCCCACTGTCCCCATTAGTCAAGATGCTTTGCAGACTTTTAAACATGACCCTCTGCCACACCTGTTTTATCGGATGCAGAAATTGGACGGACATACCCACGTCCAAATGGCAGCTCTCTGAGAACAACTATTGCTCAGTCTGGCCCTGGCCCTTGACATAATTACTTGCAGGAAATTGATCCAGTTTGTAGCATACACATATACACCTATCCACTTGTGTCTGCGATGGAGAACACGGCTCTTTTTCCGATGCAAGAAAGGGTGAAAACATGAGGCACCTGTGAGGAGGGAGGAAATGGATGGACTGAGAGCCTCTGCTGGCTCCCAATGAATGGAGTACAGTAGCTGCCGGTAACCTTGACCCTGGCTCTGTGATGAAAAGTCTATAAATGGAATTTCAATAAAACAACACAAAAAACCGGGAAAATCCAGATCGTTGCTGGCAGCCCAGGGGAATGTTGACTTCTGCAAGAGCTTTTGCCCCCAGTTTTTTCAAAGCTCTGAATTACAAGGTTGTTTGTCTCAAAGCAGCCTCACTAGGCAGCCTAGCCAAAATAGAGAGAAGCGAAAAATGAAAATAACGCAGGCCCTGAATCCATAACTGGGTCATTCTCCTCTGTGTGTATAGTGAATAGTGCCTTTGTGTAACCAAGGCTGAGTTACTTTTGTAACACGATAATCTACTTTGGTCAGGGAACATTCCCACTCCCCTTTGAAATAATCAAAAACTCAAAGCTTCCTTCCCTGCTCCATCATTCCTACTGTACATTATTTTTATAGCAAGCATGTGGTCCTCCCATCTTACCCTGTCAGCACTATTACTCTTGTTGTTGAAAAGATGGTGCTGATTCGAAAAGTGGGATCCATCGCTGTTTACCTACCATACAATCCAATTCCCCCAAAAGAGCACTGCTGAACACCTCATTCTTGCAAAATGAGGAAAAGAATCAAGGAAGCTGCATTTTCCTTTCAAGAGGTTGGCAACAAGATGAGATTGGGAAGTGGCAGAAAAAGGACAAATATTGTTTTGAAGCCCGGCGAGGAAAGCCCAGATTGATGACCACATATAGCCCCAAAGCCCTTTTCTGTGGCTTGCAGTTGCAAGCTTCCCTCATGTACCCAAAACCCATGGACACCCATTTCCTAAAATAGATGAAAAATCAAAATCATCCAGTTCTGTGAAAACATGATGGTTTGGGATATAGTGGTTGGGCTCCGCTCTGGTGCTGCAACAAACCACAGTTCCCTGAATTCCACCGTACTGAGCTATGGAAGTTAAAGTGGTGTCAATATTATTTCTGTAGTGTGGATGCAGCCCCAGACAGCTGCTGGTTTTATGCATATCTGAGCCTTCAAAATGAACTTCTGTATTATGGTGTACTTTAAAACCTAGGGATTGCCTACAGCTACCCAGTTTGTTTGATTGCTCCTTTAAAAAAATCTTTGTGTATACTTTTAAGTTAATGTTTGACCTACTGCTTGCAGTGATGCTGAAATCATGGAATAATTAAATTGGTGAAATAATAAATCTTCAACTGACAGAAACATTTGCTTGGCCAGTGCCTTGCAACAGGAGGCTGAACTACAGTAGATTAATGCTTGTCCTGCTCCACCCGGGCTCTTCTTATGTCCTCACAAATGCTGTCCATTTAAACCCAATGGCTTGTTGCTCCTAAAAAACCCAAAACCCCAGTCTTATCCTCCCCAAAGCCTGTTTCCTGTTTAAAAGAGAAGCAAGAGTGTCCAAAATACTATTATTACGTCCATACAGTCTTTTCCAGCCTGACACCCTTCAGATGAGTTGAATTACAACTAGGAGCCACCATCACTCTTCTGGCTAAGGACGATGGCAGTGGAAGTCTAACACATCTGAAGGCTTTTGGTTGAAGAAACTGCATTAACATCTTGGGCTCAGATTACCTACAAGTCCATGTGTCTCTTGTGACCCTGTAAGATAAACTGTGTGTGGCACAGTGTCGCTGCCAAAAAATGGTTAGTTCTGTGGTTGTGCCATTTCCTCCCATTTGCCTGGCTAGTGGCACCTCTTCTACTGTTTAGATGCCACAGTGAGCCCTCTTTATTCCACAAGGCTTTTTAAAACCAGTCTGCTTTTCTTGCTAGGTGCTCTGTGTTTGTTTGCACTGTAGATAACACTAATTCTCTGTGTATTTATTGTTTAATGTAACTATTGGTTTAGGCCAGAATCATACAGTATACGTCTTCTGAATCCTTCTGCTCAGGGATTATTCTGAGATTATTCTATTATGCTTTCCTCCCTTACTGCACAAGAAGCCAGAAGTCTAATAGTGAGGAAATGTTTCTTTCCATTCCAAAGCAGAAATACCGTGTGTGTGTGTTGTGTACCTTCAAGTCGTTTCCGACTTATGGTGACCCTAAAGTCATGGGGTTTTTTTTTGGCAAGATTAGTTCAGAAGAGGTTTGCCAATGCCATTGCCTTCCCCCGAGTCTGAGAGCGTGTGGATATTAATTGGGAATATGGTTATTTCTTTAAACAAATATAAGAGGAAAATATTAAAAGGTGAAAATTAAAACATCTTCTGTTCACCTTATATTAATACTAGTATAATTCCTGCTCATTCATGAGGCCCATGGGCGACCTTGGGCAAGTCACACGCTCTCAGCCTCAGGGGAAGGCAATGGCAATCCTCTTCTAAACTAGTCTTGCCAAGAAAACCCCATGATAGGTTCGCCTGAGGATCACCATAATTCAGAAACTACTTGAAGGCACACAACACACACACACATACACGCCCACTGTTGTCAACCACACAAAAATCTCTCCCCAACGTGTGCAGCTGCATGCAAGAATAAAGTCTCCTGCTGCTTCCTCTAGCATCAATATTGCCCTTTCCTGCTGCCCTACCATGTGCTACAAAATTGCTCACGTGGGCTGGGATACTCTGAAGAAGGAACCATGAAAAGCTCAAGCCAGAAGAGAAGCAGAAGAGAGTCCTGAGAAACCTGCTGATATTATTTAGTTTGCTCTTACTTATGTTTATTATGATAGCAGATTCCACTTGTACTGTAATTCCCTTCCTTGCAATCAATAGCTTCAGTTTAATGAAGTTAATTCTCACACAGGGACATTTGACTCTCTCTATGGAGAAGCTGTTGAAAAGAGACTCCTCTGGCATGTAATCTCTGGTGGTAACATGTTGTACTGGCTGCAGGTTTCAGAACTGTTGGGAAGACCACTGAGATTCTTGATGCGATGGTGGCAAACTGGCAACCCCTGTGCAAGCCCTGAGGAGGCTGTTTCACCAGCATTTCTGTGACAAACGTATGCTCTGAGGCAGCATCTGCACTGCAAAAATAATCCAGGTTGACACCACTAGAGAATTTTGAGATTTGTAGCCTGTTATGGCACCAGAGTGCTATAACACTATGAGCCATTTACAGTAGCTTTCTGACAAGGCTAAAATGTCTCACAAAACTACCATTCCTGGAATTCCATAATTCCATAGCGCTGAGCTATGGCAGTTAAAGTCATATCAACCTGGATTATTTCTGCAGTGGGGATGCTGCTCTCCAAATGGATGTTGCTGGTAGGATGGACAGAATGGCTGCCTGAGCAGAAACTGTGGCTTCAGTCCAGCATTTGTGAAAAGGAACTGGTACCACTGAACACTATGGAGCTGCCTTCATCCCATCCACTGCTTCCCCTTTCTTAGTCAGGCTGGACGTAAAGACTCTTTTTTTCTTCCTGGATTGAATTTGAGAACACTCCCCTCCCTCCAAACACACACACACCTCCTTTTTCCTCCTCTTTTCTACAACAAGAACTTGTCTCTAAGTCTTGTACTTTCAGGATGGGAGTGGGGATGGGAGATGGCACACAGCCTACCTTCTCCCAGTATCCCTGTCCTGGTCTAACAGGTGTTCTTAAGAAGGATGAAGGAGCCGTTTCTTTAGTTAGATGCTGACTTGACTCACCCTTTCAACCAGCTTGTCAGCCTGGGCAGAATTTCCTGGATGGTGTGAGAGAGCAAGGCCAAGATTTTTAATGATTATTATGATTATTAATCCAAGCACCGCACCTAATTGCCAAAAGAAACATTTGAGTGCATGGAGACTGGCCAGGAGCTGGGGTGTGTGCAGGGGTTGGGAAGGATGGTCGTCACCGTTGTTGGCTGTGTCCATATCCACAAAAAGTGCACAATAGCTAGCACTCATAGAGGGCAGTTGGGTCCAGACAGCTGCACTAATTACTTTTCTTGACAGCACTATGTAGATCTATATGCAGCTAAAGCGGTCCATGGAATCTGTCTCTTGGGCCTAGTACAGACCGCCGGTTTGCGGCAGCCTGGGGCCAATTCTAGGGTTCCAAAGCACGCAGCATCCACATGCTCCGGAACTCTAGCACGTATGAGCGGCACCATCTTTATGCAGTGCCATCCATATGATGTGTGTTTTCATGACATGTCTTGTGTGACACATCCAAAAGGCCTTAGTTGCACAGGCTACCATATTGGGCTTTAGTTGCACAGGCTACCATATCACCATTTATAAGCTGAACCCAGGGCTCTCTGTTTGCAATGGCTCACTTGAAGAGGACTACAAATCAGAAAGACGTTTGAGACAAACAAAAGCAAAACCTCTTCATTTCCAATCAAATGCTCAGATATTCTCAGAATAACATACCCTCCCTTTCCCCTCACTGAAGTGAACGGCTACTATTTCTTCCTTTAAAAGTAAGATAATGGAGACTGCAGTCAAGAAATCAGCAGACTAGGAGTTGGAAAGGCAGCTAAGTAGGAACTAGACAAGATGCTGACACATGAAGATATATCATTGAATACTAAAGTTAGGATTATCCATATCATCATATTTCCAATTTCTTTGGCCATATCATGGGAGGTAATGACTCACTAGAATAATAATAATAATAATAGGTTTTATTTATATACCGCCCAATCACTGGGAATCCGAGCGGTTTACAATAGAGGGGATAACAGACAGTTCCCTGCCCACAGGCTTACAATCTAAAAGACACGACACAAAAGGAGAAGGGAATGGTGAGGGGGGGGAGGGAATCAGGTCCAGCATTCTTCTCTCCCTCTGAGGCTTAGGGCAGATGGACCGGAGGGAGGGCTCTTCTGGCTTCAGCTAGCCCTGATGGTACTGGGCCAGCCTTCTCCTCCCTCCTCAGAGGCCGAAAGATGACATTAGGGAGGGGGAGCCTCCTTCTTCAGCAGCCCCTGATGGTACTGGGCCAGCCTACTCTCTCCCTCAGAGGGCCAAAGATGACAGTTAGGGAGGGAAAGGAGCCTCTTTCTTCAGGCTAGCCCCTGATGATACTGGGCCAGCCTTCTCTCTCCCTCTCAGAGGCCGAAAGATGACAGTTAGGGAGGGAGGAGCCTCTGTCTACAGAGACACAATAATGCTTGGCAAAGATAGAAGGCACTAGGAAAAGAGGCAGACCACAATCCAGGTGGATAGACTCCGTCAAGGAAGCCACAGCCCGAGTTTGCAAGACCTGAGCACAGCTGTAGATGACAGCATTTGGAGGGCTCCATTTCACAAGGTCACCATAACACAAAGTTGACTTGACCAGCAATTAACAAGAAATTGCATATGGACATGATCCTTCCTGTATATTGAGTTGAAGTGCAATGGAGATAGTGAGCTGTGTACAAACCACATAATGCCCTCTTCCAAACTCCAAAGTTAATTCAGAGTGTGAATGATCAAAATATGTCTTGCATGTGGAACAAGATATTAGGCCAACACAGCACTAGACCACAGTCCTCTCATATGTAGTGCTTTATGAAATTTTTGAAGTACAACCCCCATCATCCTTAATATGTATGGTACTTAGCAAGATGGGAAGGGCTATGCTAGGGCTTTATCAGGTAAAAAGCACATCCTCTGTGACCAAGACAATATGACTGTTTTTAAGCCAAGTAAACTAGCTATCCAATAGCAGAATGCCCATGTCCACTCCACCCACACCTATCAAGTTTTCTCATTCTGCAACACTGTCTCTTGGGAGATCTGCCCAGACACTTAAAGATGCACAACAATCCCCTGAAGTGTCAGCCACTGCCCTGTGACCTAACAATATTTCCAGCATTTCCAAAGCTGCTAGGTATGGGACCATTTGAAGGCAAAAAATAAGGGTTGGCAGGTGCATGAGGATGCTAGACGCTCTGTCCAAAGTGGTTGGCAATACTGAAGAGTGAGAGAGAGGAAGCTGGTGCTGAATTGGCACAGCGGGTGAGATTTTTGTGTGTGTGTGTGTGTGAGAGTAGTTTGAGAACGCCTACATGAGGAGGAATTCTCCCCCTCAAGCTCAGGTATGTTGAGCCGCACAGCTGTTGGCTTCAATTGTATGCATGTACGCGTGCACACAAACGTGTGGATCAGACACACACACAACCTCATTTGCTCTTCCAGTCATACACATGCCTCCTTGAGGGCAAGGTGTAGCTTGCTGTACCAAAATCCTATTCTAGCTTCCTTATGTAAATATTCTCCAGTCTAACATGTCTTCTCAGGGCAGTGCAAGTGGCTGCCTCCAGGCCTCTTATCTTTTTAAGAGACCTCACAGAATCAAACAGTTACACAGTCCACCCCCATTAACTGAAGAAAACCTATTAGGATTGCCAATTGAGGATTATCCTTGCCCCGAAGTTTCCAAATCAACACCTGAGATGCAGGAATAGCCCCAGGTGATATTAAACATTACACATTAAGTACCAACATGGCTTAGCTATAGGGACTCAAGCCATTTTACAAATTATTGAAGCCAGTACAGACAATATAGCAGAAACTGTTTGGTTTCTTTGTGTGTGCTTGTGTTTGTGTGTGTGCCTTCAAGTTGTCTATTGATTTGTAGTGACAACATGGATTTCATGGGGTTTTCTTAAGCACAGACTACTCAGAGATGGTTTGGCCAGTCCCTTCCTCTGAAAGATGGCCCACAGCACCTGGTAATCTTTGGCAGTCTCCCATTCAAGTAACTAGCCAGGGCTGATTCTGCTTAGCTTCCAAGATCAGATAGGATCTGGTGCCTTTAAGGTATTTAGGCTATTTCTTTTTATGCATTACTAGTTTTTCTGATGGGCTAGCATGACATACTGGTTTGAGTGTTGGAAACCAGAATTTGATTTCCTACTTGGCCATGGAAACCCACTGGGTGACCTTGGGCCAGTCACACGCTCTCAGCCTCAGGGAAAGGCAATGGCAAACCTTGTCCGAACAAATCTTGCCAAGTAACCCCATGATAGGATCACCATAAGTTGGAAATGACTTGAAGGCACACAACAACAGTTTTTACTGAGGGAGGCAGGAGAAGGTGAACAGAGATCCAGGGAAGTTACTTATAAAATGTAATTGGCTACTGTTATAGTTCCAAGCTGCCACTCCAAAATAGTTAATTGCACTTATATGTATAACTTTAATGAAGTTTTTACTTCTAGGTTTCTCATAAATAAATAAAATTGTACTTTTTAGTTTGTTGTTGTTGTGTGGCTTCATGTTGTTTTCAATTTATGGCCCTATCACAGGGTTTTCTTGACAAGATGTGTTCGGAGGGGGGATTGCCTTTGCCCTCCTCTGAGGCTGAGAGAGTGTGACTTGCCCAAGGCCACTCAGAGGGTTTCCTTGATTGAGTGGTGATTTGAACCCTGATCTCCAAAGACACTCAAACCAAAATTTTTTGATTACATCAATATTTGCAACAGAGGTGGAGGCTGAACTTGCACTGTAATTCAGTATTCCTCCTCTGCCAGTTGGTAAGGCCATACACACCAAAATACAACCAGAAAGTTAGTTACATTTCAAATGGCATGAAGCTGTCCCTTCTTAAGTTCTAATTGCAATGTAGCTTAGTTACATCTTTGTTTCTTGAAAAGGAATACAGAATGACTGTATTTGTACAGTGGACCCTTGTTATACGCTGGGGTTTGGTTCCAAGATCTCCTGTGTATAACAAAATCCGTGTATGCTCAACTCCCATTAAATATAATGACATAGCAAAATGGTGTCCCTAATAAAAAAATGGAACATCAAGGTAAATTTATACTTTTTTGGAACATTTTCAAACTGTGTATGCTTGAATCCGTGTATAAAAAATCCGTGTATAAGAAGGGCCGACTGTAATTTGTTCTTTACAATTATGTAGCTACCGTAGTTCCTCCCTGGCTCTTGGAGAGTATACAGATGTGCTGTTTGCAGTGGCAGTCACACATTTATGCTACATCTAGTACAGTGTGTCCCTTGTCATGGTCACTCTGAGTGTCTTTCAGTCAGCAGTCTCACATAGTGCTTTCTTCGTTCTGTGATTCCTTATGGAAGATTGCTTAAATATGTGGACTTGTGGAGGTGCTACCTCACAGGCAAAGTACAGCCCACCTGCTGGAAAGTGTGTGTAAGAGAAATACAAGCTTTGCAATACCTGTGCATTCAAAACACAAAATATGTACCTGTGCCAGGGCTCAGTAGCTGGTTAGCCATGGCTCTGTACCAGAAAACACGTTTGTGACACAAGCACAAAGCATGCATGCTATTTCATAGGGCATTTGTTTTCAAATACTTATTAACTCCAAAACAAGTATTTCCTTGTTACGGGGAAAAAATAGCTTCCAAAATATAGCAATCTGTGCGATACAGTATACCACTCAAAGTGATGAACTAGGACTTGGGAGAGCTGGTTTCAAGTCCCCAAGGAGCCATGCAGCTCATTGGGTGACCTTGTGCCAGTTACTCTCTTTCACCCAGACCTATCTTACAGGGTTGTTGAGTAATAGCAAGTAGCAATAGCAAGTACATTTCTATACCGCTTTTCAGTGCACTTAAGCACTCTCTAAGCAGTTTACAAAGTGTAAGCTAACTGCCACCAACAAGCTGGGTACTGGATAAGGAGAAATATAGATAAGGAGAACCATGTAAGTTCATTGGAGGAAATATAACTAAATCCTAACCCTAGCCCTAACCAAACCCTAACCCTAATTGATGATGATGATGATCATCATCATCATCATCATCACCACCACCACCTCCTGCAAAAAAAAAAAAGAAGAAGAAGAAGAAGAAGAAGAAGAAGAATATTCAGAATTTTAAAATTCAGTACCAACCAGCTGACCAGTTCAACATTCAAGTTACACTCACAATCTCAAAGTACAACTGATAGTGGTAGTTCAGGTATCCTTAAGCAAAGAAATTCTACTATTATATGCAAAGAAACTCGACTACTAGATACTATTAGATGAGCAAAGAAACGCTACTACTTTGACACAGACTGAATACATGTACACACACACACACACACACACATCTGTTGTGGGGGAAATTGAATCTATTATACCAATGTACCAAGCCAGAGCACCAGAGGACTACATCCAGACTCTCAGGCTTGCCAATATTTTGCCAGGTGCTAAAAAGCTACACTTTTTGAATGTCAGACTTTTCAGTCGCTTTTATAAGGATAGGACCTCTCAAGAAAAATAACGAGAGATAGAACATAGTGAGGAAGGCAGGATAAATTAGCTTTTTCTTCTCTAGGATATTAAGCTAGAATCCTGCTGGGGCACAACTGTACTGTTAAAATCAATTGGGCAATTGGTTGGCCTTTTTGGTTAAGTGTAGTCTTTATTGTAGCCAATAACTTGGCAAGTTCACACAGACACACCACTTTTTTTGACTTGGTGGGTAGGTGAGCGGAGAGCTCATCTACAATGCACAAGAGGGGAACACAAGGCTGTAGTGCCTGTTGCACAGTTGGGTAACCTAGCATGAAAATGCCACCGGTGTATATATTGAAGCTATGCGAAAGTACATAAGTACGTCTCCTATATGATCCACCCCATACATTCAGGTCCTCTGTCAGACACTGACTCCAGTCAGCCGGGACTAGGTCAGCAACTGTCAGCCAGAGGACTTTTTCTTTGGCCGTCCCTAGACTGTGGAATGACCTGCCGGAAGAGATTCGGCAGCTGAATGCGCTGTTCGAATTTAAAATAGCATTAACATGTAGTCTCTTCTGTCCAGCCTTTCCAGATGATTTTTAAATTGCAAATTTTAAATGATGAATTTTGAAATGATTAATTATTTTAATCATTGAATCATAGAATCATAGAGTTGGAAGAGACCGCAAGGGCTATCCAATCCAACCCCCTGCCATGCAGGAAATCCAAATCAAAGCATCCCTGACAGATGGTCATCTAACCTCTGCTTAAAGACCTCCAAGGAAGGAGAATCCACTACACTCCAAGGAAGGAGTGTGTTCCACTGTCGAACAGCCCTTACTGTCAGGAAGTTCCTCCTAATGTTGAGGTGGAATCTTTTTTCCTTCAGCTTGCATCCATTGTTCCGGGTCCTGTTCAATGGAGCAGCAGAAAACAAACTTTCTCCCTCCTCAATATGACTTTCTTTCAAATATTTAAACAGGGCTATCATATCACCTCTTAACCTTCTTTTCTCCAGGCTAAGCATCCCCAGCTCCCTAAGTCATTCCTCATAGGATGTGGTTTCCAGACCTTTCACCATTTTAGTCGCCCTCCTTTGGACACGCTCCAGTTTCTCAATGTCCTTTTTAAATTGTGGCGCCCAGAACTGGACACAATATTCCAGGTGGGGCCTGACCAGAGCAGAATACAGTGGCACTATTACTTCCCTTCATCTAGACACTATACTTTTATTGATGCAGCCTAAAATTGCTGTTCACTCATGTTCAACTTGTGGTCCACTTGGACTCCCAGATCCCTTTCACATGTAGTTTCATTCAGCCAGGTATCCCCCATCCTATATCTGTGCATTTCATTTTTCTGCCCTAAGTGCAGTACCTTACATTTCTCTGTGTTGAATTTCATTTTGTTAACTTTGGCCCAGCTTTCTAGTCTATTCAGGTCATTTTGAATGTTGATCCTGTCCTCTGGAGTATTAGCTATTCCTCCCAATTTGGTGTCATCTGCACATTTGATAAGTATACTCCCAATTCTGTCATCCAAGTCATTGATGAAGATGTTGAATAGCACTGGGCCCAGGACAGAGCCCTGTGGGACCCCACTGGTCACTTCTCTCCAGGATGAAAAGGAGCCATTGTTGGGTTTGGCCGGTTAACCAATTACAAATCCATGTAACAGTTACCTTGTCTATCCCACATTTTACAAGTTTGTTTGCAAGAATGTCATAACAAACCTTGTCAAAGGCCTTAGTGAAATCAAGATATACTATATCCACAGCATTCCCTTCATCTACCAAGTTGGTAATTTTATCAAAGAAAGAGATCAGGTTTGTCTGGCATGACTCCTTTCTCTGAAACCCATGTTGACTTTTTGTGATTATGGCATTGCCTTCTAGATGTTCACAGACTCTCTGTTTAATGATCTGCTCTAGAATCTTTCCTGGTATTGATGTCAGACTGACTGGATGATAATTGTTGGGATCCTAATATGTATGGGTTTTGTTTGTGCTTTTAAAGTGATGTGTGTTTCTAACTGATATTGTGTTTTTAACTGATGTTGTTCATTTATTGGTCTGTTGTTGCTCTCTGCCTCAATCCATGGGGGAGAGGAGGTTAAGAAATAACTACTACTACTACTACTACTACTACTACATGGTAATTCCTTTTAATCAGAGTAGCTTAATTCAAGCATCTTCATCGTAATTGCTAGCTGGAAGTTCTCCTCCTGCTCCCACTTTTTCAAATGACTCACACATACCTGGTAAGACCTGGTTCAGCCCAGATCAAATTCCACACTGAATGCCATAAAGGAGGAGCTAAATGCACACAGGACACAACAGGAGTATTACCTAAGAAAGGGATGGGGACAGAGATGCAGTTATGTAGGTTTAAGCTTCGCCCTTAACATATTCCGTACCTTTTTCTTTTTTTAGATAATGATAAGTAATGGTTTGCATTCTTCATGTGGTTTGATGGTGGCCCCTGTGTAATACATAGGGTTTCAATACCCCAGTTTGGCCAGGTTTTACTTGGATCCTTGGCCTATTTGGACCATAATCTGGACCAAATACTAAGCTTTTTTTAAAAGTAGGGGCTCGTCTGCACTGTAGAAATAATGCAGTTTGACACCACAATACAGAATCATGGGATTTGGAAGTGTATGAGGCACCAGCATGGTTTGGCAGAGAAGGCTACCAATCACAGGATTCCATAGGATTCCATAGGAAGCTGCCTTATTTCTACACTGTAGAGGTGATGCCTCTCCATTGTAGAAATAAGGCAGTTTCCTATGGAATCCTGTGATTTATTTTTCTCACGTTTAGCCCCAAAGGTGCTGCAAGATTCAACCTGAATCAGGCAGTTCTGTACCGAAAGAAGTACTTCAAATATCCCTGTTGAAAACATTTAGGATGCTATTTCATCTACGGAATATAAAATGCTTTTCACCATTTTGAAATCAAGGAAATCAAAACAAAGGACTCCCAGCCAGCCTCTGAAATGGAAGGAGGGAAGTTGCTAGCAAGCATTTAAAAAATAAATAAAATAAAAATTATGTTAGCGATCCTCCCACTGTTAAACCAACTTTCTGATTTAATTTCTCTAATGCTTCCTCAATTCAAAGACACAAACAGCAGCTAATCTAATGGGTGACTGGTCAGGGAGCCAAAAAAGCAGGTGGTTGAAACTTTCACATCAGTATCATGTTTCTTTAATGCCTGGAGAGCTGGACTGTGGTCAATTGTGTTCACAACAATGCAAAATGCGTGTTTTGTTCCTCGCTGCCATAGACATCATAGTTCTCTCAGTTGCAACTGACTGATCTTAAAAGCATCTTCTGACTTATGGCAACCCTATTGTGGGGTTTTCTCAGCAAGATTTGTTCAAAGGCAGTTTGCCATTAGCTTCCTCAGAAAGTGTCAGCCAGTGGGTTTCCTTGGCTAAGCAGGGATTTCAACCCTCGTCTTTCAGAGTCTTAACCCAGCACTCAAACCAATATATCATGATGGCTCTTAGCCTGAATTTACCCTCAGAGGATTGTTCTTTATTCATGTTTCTAATGCACTTGGGGAGAGCCAGAGTGGCATAGTATTTTGAGTGCTGGACTACAACTCTGGAGACCAGAGTTTGATTCCCCATTTGGCCATGAAACCCACTGGATGACCATGGGCAAGTCACACTCTCTCAGCCTCAGGGGAAAGCAATGGCAAACCTCCTCTGAACAAATCCTGCCAAGAACACACCATAAAAGGGTTTCCTTAGGGTTGCCGTAAGTCAGAAACGTCTTGGAGGGCACAACAACAATAGACTTGAGAGGGTGAAATCCCCAACAACATCATATTTCTCTGACTTGGTAGTTTGACGCTATGGGTGAACTATCCATACAACCAGGGTGACCAGATGTTCTAACCGCAAAGGAGGACAAGGCACTGCAAAATATAGGGCATTCAAGAAGCATGTAGAACATTACAAAATAAAAGCTAAAAACACTAATAAAAATGTAAATTCATGCTCCTTGGTCATGCTCAAAATGGAGGACTTTTAAAAATCCCTCCTGGACAGAAGCTTAAAGTGGAGGGCTTGTCCTGGAAAGGGAGAACATCAGGTCACCCTGCATACAATTACAGAATAGAAATGGATAACTCACCTTTCCAGGTCCTTTGCAGTACCTGCCACTGCTCAGAATGGTCAGGAGTGAGAATATATATATATATATATATATATATATTGTGGAATTAAGAGACAGAAAGCCTCTCGAACCACTAGTCACACCACTCAGTCATATCAGTCCAGCGCACCAATACTTCACCTGGTTGCTTGTAGAGAAACAAGTCTGGCAGGTTACAGCCTTATAGCACAACTACCTCTCTTCCTGTACATAAATCCATCCAGCCCCACCTCTTCCTATCTCCAAACATCCCTTTTTTATTTAAAAAAATGAAAAATAAAACATATAATACATCATGCCTGTCTTGGTGAAGCTTCAGACGTTGATTGGTTAAGCTAAGTCTGTGTTGTTCAAGGAACAAAAATGTTTTCAATCCATTTTCAGGGACAGAAGGGAAAGGTGTCCGTTCGGCCAGGATGAAAATCTCACACAAGGGATGTCTCAGAATTGGGAAGTAATCTCAAGCACATCCCAAAGCATAGAGTCAAGAAATTTAAAGACAAGGACAACTCCATATAGCATGGGAGTTACCCCAACTGTGCCTGATAGAAGCAAATTTTCCTGCTTTTACATTTTCAATTCACGTGACATAGGCAAAGATCAGGAACAAGTAGTAATGACTCCAGTAAATACTAGGCATTTTTCTTAGCAACCTATGCATCTAAACTACATAAGGACTAAGAGTCAAGATGCTTGAGGAAATATTGCTCATCCAAAACATCAACAAACTTGGAGCCCACTGGAGACACAGTCCCGATTCCTGTAATGGTATTTGCTAAAGATGGATTGATCTTTCAGACTGCCACAGTTGACACACTTGACATCTCACCTGTGGACCTAACACTCAAATCCATCTTACCTGTGGACATAATAAACCATTACTTGTCAGCATCTATTGTCATGAATTTGGGATTTCAACAGCAAGAAGAGACAAACGCTTTGAGATCTTGCTTGTTTATTTGGGTTAGTTTTGCTTGGTAAGGTGGTGAAAACAGACAGGTATAGTCAAGTCCAGAATGTTAAGATGAGCTTGTAGCAATGGCATGAGAAAAATGCCATAAGCTAGAAAATGTAAACATTTCTCAATGATGTCAAAGGAGGTGGAAGCACTGCTTCTCATGTACCAAAACTGGGCATATAGAATCATAGAGTTGGAAGAGACTGCAAGGGCCATCCAGTCCAACCCCATTCTGCCATGCAGGAACTCACAATCAAAGAATTCCCAACAGATGTCCATCCAGCCTCTGTTTAAAGGCCTCCAAGGAAAGAGACTCCACTGCACTCTGAGGGAGTTTGTTCCACTATCAAACAGCCACTACTGTCAGGAAGTTCCTCCTAATGTTGAGGTGGAATCCCTTAGAATCACACGTCTTTGTCACAGAAAACTAAACTTCCAGTTCTGTCTTATTTTGTCACCTGCACCACTATAAACAGTAACCAAAATGAAACTGTGACTCCTAACAAGATCCATCAAATAAATAGGAATTAAACAAGAGTTAGGGCTGGTGGGTGAAATAAACAGGCTGGCCTTCTATCCCTTTAGAGAATCACAGAATCTGGAAGGGGCTGCAAGGGTCATCTAATCCAACCCCCTGCCATGCAGAAATATACACCTGAAAGATAGCCATCCATCTTCCAAAGAAGAGGAGTCCCCTACCACTACCTCCAGCAGTCTATTCCACTGTCAAGCAGTTTTACAGTAAAGATATTCTTCCTAATATTTAGGTGGAATCTCTTTTCTTGTACAGTTGCCCCTCCATATTCGCTAGGGTTAGGGGAACAAAACCCCTGTGAATATGGAAAAACCGCAAATAACAAAAATACTGTTTTTACCTGAGAAGACACCTCTCTAGGAAACTCTAGGTCCTCCAGTGCAACTCTGTGGTCAATGTCCAACATAAACTGACCATAGAATGGCACTGGAGTAGCTACAAATGCTCTTTCAGTGTGACTTTTAGTTAAAGTTGACCACAGAGTTGCACTGGAGCACTTAGACAGCCCTAGAGAGAACATATTAATGAAATCCGTGAATAATCAAGCCGCAAATATCAAAGCCGCAAATATGGAGGGATGACTGTAATTTGAATCCACTGGTCTCTGCTACAGACTGCATCCGCTCTGCAGAAATAATGCAGTTTGACAACACTTTTATCTATGGCAGCTCAATGCTATGGAATCCTGGGATTTGTAATTTGTGGTGTCACCAACGTTTTCTGACACAGAAGGCTAAATATCTCACTAAACTATAAATCTCAGGAGTTCATCGCATCAAGCCATGGCAGTTAAAGTGGTGTCAAACTGTTTTATTTCTGCAGTGTAGATGCAGCCCCAGTCTCTTGAGCAACAGAGTTGGGTAAGTTGTGTAAAAGAGTGGATTTCAGCAGGTCTTGCTTGTCACATCAGCACTTATTTTTACCCAGCAATCCTAAATCATCAATTGGTTCAATGTGTCTCCTTTCTCTGGAACTATTGGTTAAATTTAGGTTAATATCACCAAATCTCCTATTCTTGCCATATACTTATTTTTCACCGCAACCAAAAACAGCTAAGACCAAAATATAAAAATAAAAATAAACCCAGTATATCTATTAATTTTTCTCATTGTTACGTCCCAGCCAATGTCATATCCTGGGGTGGAAAATAAAGTCCCATGCAATTTTTTAATGAACCATGAAGCAGAGAAGCAGACGTGACGCGCTCCAGTCGTCAGTAGCTTGGCTCCATTCAGGAGAAATGCAAACTTCTTCCATTGGAGGGGCATTAGAAACTAATTTGGGGTCAGGAAATGCAAGAAATGTACATTTAATTTTATCTGGTTTTATTTCATTTTCATTCAACATTGTTTGTTTGTTTTTTGTCTCTCCATATTTATGTAGAACACACTTCCTTCTGCACAAACAAATACCGGTACTTGTTTGGATATGGGGTATTTTTATATTTTGCAATCCACTGAAATTCATAAAGTGCAAATGTATTTATCATGGTGCCAGATTTAAATTTAAAAAGCAAGGTGTGACAGTCAGATCTAGAATCATAGAAACATAGAGTTGGAAGAGACCCCAAGGGCTGTCCAGTCCAGCTCCCTGCCGTGCAGGAACTCTCAATCAAAGCATCCCCAACAGATGGCCATGCAGCCTCTGTTTAAAGACCTCCAAAGAAGGGAGCATGTTCCACTCTCAAACAGTCCTTACTGTCAGGGAGTTCCTCCTAATGTTGAGCTGGAATCTCTTTTCCTGTAACTTGCATGATGCATCCATTGCTCCATATTCTAGTCTCTGAAGCAGCAGAAAACAAGCTTGCTCCATCCTCATTATGACATCCCTTCAAATACTTAAACACTTACTTAAATACGTAATTCTTAAAGTTACAGTTTTATTTAGCTGTAATCCTGAAGCCAACTAATTCCTGTCTGAACACAAAGTAGGTGACCAAAATTTCCTAGGATGGAGCTAGGACAGTTACATTTCCTACACAATCCTATGTGTCTTTACTCAGAAATAACCTGGGTGTGTTCATTTAGGATAAACATGCATAGGACTGCAGACTTAATGAGGATTTAACCTTCTATTCAAACCACTTTAGAGGCAAGCCCCCCAAGATTTGCTGGACTCCAGCTCCCATCAGCCCCAGACAGCAAAGCCAATGCTCAAGATTATGGGTGCTAGAATTTAGCAACATCTGGAAGACCGCAGATTCCCCACTCCTTTACTCAGACATTATGTTTTGGTGGGTTATTTGTACAGTATTTACAAGCGGTAACTTAATAGCATGCATTTCCTTCCATAATTTAGATTTCAAGAAAAAATACTATGAGCAACTTAAAACTACTAACATGCCAGTGTAAACATGCCCAAAGAGCTATGCACTGCTATTTATTTCTAATCCGCCTTGATTCCCTCAGGAAAAGGCAGAATGTAAACAACTTATTATTATTATTATTATTATTATTATTATTATTATTATTATTACAGTTCACTACAGTTTTGGAAGTGCCTGGTTAGATTGGCATTGCCTCTATTCATTATGATACTAATTAGCTATATGGAGTAGGAAGTGATGATGATTTTTAGAAACAGGACATTTTCTGTATGAGGTGGAGATGAGTCCCCACTATCCCGTCATTCATGCTGGATTCAACTTTGTCATGTTATGACTGCAGCCTGAGCCATTCACAAGCAGCAGGTTTATAAGCAACAGATGCTCAGCTAGACTCAACAACGGACCTGCAGATTCTTTTCAGCATATTCTATGGAACTGAAAGCTCAGTTGTTTAGACAGACCATCAGATGTCAGGAGGGTTACTTTGTTGGACTCAGATTCCCCAACCAGCATGGCACTGAAAACAGAATGAAGTAGACTAACATGTAGAGCTGGCTTGGAATAGTGGTTTGAGTGTTGGACTAAGACTGGAGATCTGGGTTCGAATCCCAGATCGTCCATGGAACCTAGTGGGTCACCTTGGGCAAGTCACACTCTCTCAGCCTCAAAGGATGCCAATGGCAAACCCACTCTGAAGAAGCATGCCTAAGTTTCACCTTAGGGTCCCCATAAGTCAGAAACAACTTGAAGGCACAGAACAACAAGTGATTGTGAATACCGAACAATTACCTGGATTTACTTAAGTTACACAAGTCACAGGGTTTTCTTGGCACGTTTCTTCAGAGGGGGTTTGTCATTGCCATCCTCTGAGGCTGAGAGAGTGTGACTTGCCCAAGGTCACCCAGTGGCCCAGCTGCAAATCGAACCCTGGTCTCCAGAGTCATAGTCCAATGCTCAAACCACTACCCCAAGCTGGCTCTCACTTTCAATCCTATTCTTAGCTTAATTATGTTTTTTATTTTTCCATGATACAAATCTTACACCTTTTATCCACTCTTAATCTGTACTCTGGAAAAGTCAGCATATAAATAGTATCATCAGCGACATTGCGTAAAAACGACAAGTGCCACAAAATATTGCCATGGGACAGGGATGAGAAATGCAATATTGCTGAATGGCAACACCCGCCATCCCTCACCACTGGCTGAGCATGCCAAGGCTAATGGTTTCCATGGCCATGTGAGGATTCGAACCCTGTTCTCCAGAGTCATAGTCCAATGCTCAAACCACCACACCACACTTGCTCATAAAGTCAGTATACGCAATTCACACAATGCAGTCCTCTTCTAAGAGGAGATCCATGTGCTGTCATAGGTTCCCTTAGTCACACAAACGATCTTCTCCTTCTACTTCCCTGCACATCATCCAGAAAACACTGCACAACCAATAGTGCTGGGCTAGATTCTGAAGCAAATGTCCAGAGTTTATTTTAACAGAATGAGAAGGCAAGCGCAACAGGCCTTTCAATACATTTTAAAGCAGCTAAAGCAATATGTGGGAGGGAGCATATCTGGAAGACCATTAAGTGAAGTAGCTCAAATGACCAAGCTCTATTGTCACAAACAATGAACAACTGGGTCTTAGGGGAAAAAAAAGCTGACTCAAGCAAGTGAGCCAAGCTGTACGGTAAATGAAACCTTGGAAACTGGGTGGCCCATGTCCTCCTTTTCCAGGCCATGGCTTCCACTTTCTCTCCAGGAGGAATTCCAAAATGTCCTCCACTTTGAGCAGGACTAAGAAGCATGCAAACATCCAGAACTTCCTAGCCGGCACGGCCACTGGCTGCTGGAGAATGCTGAGAGTTGTAATCCAGGATTACAGAGGAGGTTTGCCATTGCCTTCCCCTGAGCTGAGAGCGTGAGACTTGCCACTCAATGGCTTCCATGGCGGTGCCAGGATTCGAACCTTGGTCTCCCAGTGTCCTAACCCGACGCCAAACCATACACCTCTGGCTCTCATACTCTAAAGTCAAGTATGAGGGCCAGAGGAGTGTAATGGTTTGGCGTCGCGTTAGGACACTGGGAGACCAAGGTTCGAATCCTGGCACAGCCATGGAAAGCCATTGAGTGGCAAGTCTCACGCTCCAGCCTCAGGGGAAGGCAATGGCAAACCTCCCTAAGAAACTTGCCAAGAAAACCCTACGATAAGTTGGAAATGACTTGAAGGCACACAACAGCAAACAGCACAACTCAAATGCCCCACAAAGGTTTGTATTTGCAAACCACTTTTCCCTTAGGCTGTTTCCCATAACTTTCTTAAAGAAATCAAGTTTTCTCTGTTTAAGAAATATTCAGTTTGCCCACAATGGAGAGGCAGCTACAAAGAAAGCCGTGTCTCCCATGATCGATCATGCAGAGTGGTATAGAACTGAAATGGCACATGTTATTGCACTTTTAACTGGGCTCTGCACCACACATTGAACACCCTCCGACAAAAACAAACCCTGGCAACCACAAAGCAATGCTTTCACAAATCAATCAAAACTTTGACAGTGTTGTTGCCCTTGGGGAGGGTAGATTCTGCTATATCAGGCAACGCCTTTCAGAACAAAAAACTCCTGCTGTACTGTGAACCCAGTCCCATGCATTTCCTCCCTCTGGCTGGTGGTTGTTAGTGTTGTCATGTGCTTTCAAGGTCATTTCCAAGTTATGGCAACCCTTAAGGCAAACCTCTCCTGGGGTTCTGGAGTTTTCTTGGCAAGATTGTTCAGAGGGGGTTTGTGATTTCCATCCTCTGAGGCTGAGAGAGTGTGACTTGCCCTGGCACCCCATGGTTCCTGCCCAGCTGCGAATCGAACCCTGGTCTCCAGAGCTGTAGTCCACATTCAAACCACAAACCATGATGGCTTGGTGGCCTTTAGCAAAGCACACAACATCCAAAGCCACAGAACAGCGATGCCTTCATGGGAACACCAACATGTGTAAAATACATGTTGCAGTACTTTATGCATTTCAGCCTGGACATGTATTTTATGCAGGTTTTGTGGCCCCCTAAAGGATCGCTGTTTTTGTGGCTTTTTGGATGTGATAGTACTTGGCTTGGGCTAGACAGCCAGGTGCCCTTCCCCAAAAGCAAGCCAGGCAACAAGGCATGATGCCCTGGGAGGGAAGCAGTGCTGGGCAAAGCGCCCTCCTGGCTCCGGCAGCAGGGCTCCTCTTCCAGAGGGCTGGGGCCTTCCTCGTCTGCTGGGACTGCAACTCCCATCGGCCCCCGCCCGCCGCAGCAGAGCCAAGGCTGAGCATGCTCTCAGCTGCAGACCCAGGACCCAAGAGTTCGCTCGCTGTGAGAAGGGGAAACCCCAGGAAAGACCTTGGCCAGACTTTCTGCCAAGTGCATTGTGTTTTCACCTGGAGATCAGGCAGCCAGAAGCACACACAACACACACACACACGCACTTGACTGGCTAGTCCATCATCCCTTCCCCAGCACTTTCTTAATAAAGTAATAAATGTGCATTGCATATATGCTTGGCCAGCAAGCCCATCCTCCGCCCGATCCTCCCCTGTCCCCCGCTCCCTCCTGGAGAAGATCGGTGCCCAATTCTGTCCCACTTGGGGTAAATCTTCCTTGGGATCCTATTCTTCAGTCCCACCTGGAGTAGATCCCGCGTGGGATCCTATCCCCAATCCCATCTGGAGGAGTTCCTGCTTGGGATCCTACTCTTCGATCCCCCTGGAGTAGATTTATGCGGGATCCTACTCCCAATCCCCTTGATAGATCCTAGGCGGAGTGCCATCCCTCGATCCCGAGGGGAGTCGATCGTGCGCCCAACCCTGTCCTCCCGGAGTCTTCCCCGGGGGGGCTCCCTACCAACCTGGCTGCTCCCGAAGGCCTTGCTGGGAAGTGGCGAGCTTCCCTGGGGGCCCTCCGCCCTCAGCGCCTCCCGGATCCCGGAGCGGAGGGCTGGCTGACTGGCTGCGACCAGTCCGCTGGGGCTGCTGCCCCTCCTCGTTCCTTCCTTCTTTCTTCCTCTTGCCTGCCTGCCTCCCTCTCGCCGCCGCCTCCAGGTGACCCTCCAGGGCTGAGTCCCAGGAGCCAGAAGCAGGCTGACAGAGTGGCAGCATCCCAGCGGGGGATGGATGGGCCCCCAGCCCTGGCCCCAGGGATGGGCCCTTGGCATCGGATCCTAGAACCCTGCAGTTGGAAGAAGACCCCATGGGCCCACCCAGGCCCTGAGTCCCCCCCCCCGGGAGTAGATCTGGCGGGAACCTACTCCTCAAACCCCCCCAGTAGGTCCTCCTGGCTGCCATGCAGGAACCCCCCTCCAAGCCCAGGGGGGTCCTCCCCATCCCTTAAAAGAACAGGAACATTCAAAGAAAGACCTGCCCGACACTCCGCAAAGGACAAGGGCATCATCATCATATCATAATCACATCCATCATCATCATCATCCCACCCAGAGAGGAGTCCACTAGCTGGACCCAGCCAGGCCTTGAGAAAGCACACGTTTCTGAAAGGTTGAACTTCACAATGCTTGCGGGTGTATTTTTTTTTGTTGTCCCATTGTCTGCGTAGATATAGAGATTGTCTGGTCTGCCGACTCTAGAACACGCAACACATCGTTGTCCCTGTGAGAACATGCCTAGATCTAAACTGCACAAGTCTAAAGACTAGGCCTAAGAGCTTTGTTGATGGTGAGTGCAAACGCCAGTCAAAGATTGAGTAGCGCATGTGTCACTCTTGCATCCGACAGACGGGCTGCTTTCCCAAAAAACATACTTTTATCTATATAATAGTAGGCACATGTATATAAAAGCATGGATGGATTCGAATAGAACGAAGTGTCAAAATTTCAAAGCAATCGGTGATGGACTTTCGGAGATTTAAGATTTTGAACAAACAAACATTTACTTTTTTATTTATATAGACTATTGAAGGCCTCCAAAGAAGGAGACTCCTCCACTCCCCAAGGAAGTGTGTCCCACTGTCCAGAAAGGTCCTCCGAAGGTTGAGCTGGAGGATGGCCACAGCCCATGTCTGCCAAAAGGCAGAGATTTGGGGAGCAGTGGCGTTGTCGCCTTTCCTAGAGTGTCACCCAAAGTGGCCCGCAGCCCCTGCAACCCCTTCCTCACACCCCTAGATCTGGCCCTCAAATCTCTCCCCATCTAGTTTTCAGGAAAGAGTCTTCTTCCTTTTATGCCGCCAGGCTTTTGCATGACATGGATGCTGTTTTGTTTTTGTTTCAAAGAGTCTTCAGCTTTAAATTTTTTTTAATAACGTAATGCTTTTAATTGTTTGAATGGTTTAATTGTTTTCCAGTATTGTGCACGTTTCATAGCGTTTTAACTTGGACCGTTTTAGATTTGTTGGCCACCTTGAGTCCCTGTACTGGGAGGAAGGTGGGATATAAATAAACATAAACATAATATCATCATCATCATCATCATCATCATCATCATCATCATCATCATCTAATAATAATAATAATAATAATAATAATAATAATAATAATAATTCTGTGCATGTGCAGAGTGCACTTCCCTCTGACTCACATGTGGGCTCTGAATTGTCACTTGGCCCCTGCACCAAGGGTGGCACCCATGCTTTTTCACCTGCCCCCTCCATGTACGCTTATGGATGTGTGTGTTTATGCCAGGAATGGCCTTGCAAAATGACTGTTTCATCCCACACCAGCAAGGCATAGTTGCACTACAACTCCAGAGACCAGGGTTCAACCCCCGCTTGGCCATCTAAAATCACTTTGGACACGTCACTATCTCTCAGCTTCAGGGGGAGGCAAAGGCAAAACAAACAAAGCGGTGAACAAAGCTTGTCAAGAAGACTGTATTCATACTGCAGAAATAGTACAGTTTGACACCACTAAACGGCCATGGCTCAAAGCTATGGGGTTGGTCGTTTGTGGTGGTACCAGAGCTCTTTGACAGAGAAGGCTAAATGTCGCACAAAACGACAATCCCCCAAATTCCATAGCATTGAGCCATGGCAGTTAAAGTGGTGTCAACCTGGAATACTTCTGCAGTGCAGATGAAGACGGAAATTCGGCAAAACAACTTGATGGTGCACAAAACAACAGTGACAACTATGCTTTTCTACCATGGGACTTAAAAGTACTATTCAACAGTCTATAAAACTAAACAAGCACCTTCTTCAGCTTATCAGCAGAAGGATCCTCTGAAAGAGTTCCATAAATCAAGTCCCCCTCTCTCACACACACACCCACACATAGCATAATAATAATAATAATAATAATAATAATAATAATAATAATAATAATAGGAAGCAGCACATTGCTCACTGCTGCTTTAGCCTTTGCAAGCTCAGCCAAAGGTGAAGAATGGTGGGTGTTGCAATCCAACAATATCACATTTCTCATCACTGTCCCATGGTAATGTTTTGTGGCACTTGTTGTTTTCAAACGATGATGATATTATTTAAACACTGCCTTTTCCAGGATGCATGTTAACAGCAGATGACGGTTTAAAACTTGTATCTAAAAACGAAAATTATAAACTAACAATAGAATTAAAAGCGAGAGCTCGCTTCCCAGCTTGGCCATGAAACCCACTGGGTGACCTTGGGCAAGTCACACTCTCTCAGCTCCAGAGAGTGGCAATGGCAGACCCCCTAGAACAAACTTACCAAGAAAACCCCAGGAAAGGTTTGCTTTATGGTCACCATAAGTTGGAAATGACTCGATGGCACACAACAACAACAACCGAATTAAAAGCAGTTAAAAGCATGGCCACTGTAAAGGAAACAACAAATAAACTGCCCAACAGCACATTCTGGGAGACCGTTTCCCCTCTGAGCTATCGGTCCCCAGACAAACAAATACTTGAGATCCCAATGGTTTCCATTTTATACATGAGGAGCTGAGGTTTAAACCTAGATCCACAATTTCCCAAAGCAGAGTGCAGTTCATGGGAACACGCCAGGTCTGCAAGCGCTTGGATGTGCTGCCAAATGGTATTTGGGGTAAGAATAGTTTTGCGTTTTATTAGATTATTTTTTTAAAATAAACTTTGTAAAAAACAATTTCCTAATAAAGATTGAAGCTGGCCGAGTTGTGCAAAACAAAAGGAGACAAAACAAAAACAAATACTGCGACTGTGCTTGCTTCAAAGCGTGGGCAGATCCATTGCATCAGCAGAGACAACCTCACCCTGGGCAAAAAGGCAAAGAGAAGGCAGGATCACTTGCACATATAGGGATCCCTCCAGACTAGAAAGGGAGAATCTGGCATGACCAGATCTCACCTTGGAGAAGATGGCTGATAATATTTTGGATGGTGGCGCTGAGG
Organism: Sceloporus undulatus; assembly: GCF_019175285.1. Lineage (NCBI taxonomy): Eukaryota > Metazoa > Chordata > Lepidosauria > Squamata > Phrynosomatidae > Sceloporus > Sceloporus undulatus. The sequence goes on from NC_056530.1 coordinate 3,190,933, forward strand.
TCATGGAGCGCTCTAAAAAGAAACGGTGGGCCAGATTTCAAGATTCTCTTTGCTGGCAAGCCAAAGACTTGGGAGTTTATCAAACAGGAGGAATTTCTCTTAAATTCAAATGAAAAGAAAGTGGGGCCAGAACGCATTCACTTAAAGTCTCTAGCGCAATTATGTGAATGCGCATTGTGTTCAAACTGGCTCCCCATTGCCCAAAAATAGCATGCCATTGCCAGAATTTGCATGCAATAACATGAGACCATATGATTGTATTCGGACTGACTTCCCATTGCCCAAATTTGCGTGTAGTGGGTTATCACGCAATAACGTTAAACCCCATGATTGCGTTCAGATTGCCATTGGATTATACTTCCAATTTCCCTTGTCTGATAAAACTCCCTAGGCTTGCATCCGCACTGCAGAACTAATTCAGTTTTAACTACCATGGCTCAGTGCTGTGGGACCCTGGGATTTGTAGTTTGTTGTGGCACCAGAATTCTCTGACAGAGAAAGCTAAATATCTCACAGAACTACACATCCCAGAATTCCATAGTATTGAGCATGGCAGTTAAAGCAGTGTCAAGCTGCATTATTTCTGCAGTGTAGATGCAGACCAGATCATTTCATCTGAGCTGGAAGGTCCATGTATAACCTCAGCTGATAGCTGATGGTCAGATAGAGTCATCAAGGGTAAAGAAGTTGGAGGGAATTCAGTATATTTAGATGGATCTCATATCTTGTATCTAGCAGTCTATGAAAGCTTATGCTACAAAAAAAAAATCTCACAATTAATCTCAAAGCTTGTGCAAGATCCCTTTGGATACGGTCTCTGAATGTGTTTAGTGAATCCAGTAACATCAAAAACTGACCAAACAGTGATACCTGTATCAGCCAACCAAAATGCACAATAGATGTGTTGTGAGCTTGCAATGCTCCACTGGCTTCTTCATCAGGCAAGGTGTTACAAATCATAAAGGAGGGGAAAAAAATGAAGATGTTAGTCATAGACCTGCATTTTGCTGTTTCTGTTCTCAGTTCAGATGGTACGGAGGGATATTACTTGCAGGCTTTGACCTCCTCCTTCTGACCATGCAGTTGCTTAGGAGATTCTCAAAATCCAGAAATTTAACATCCATTGACCACCCAAAAAAGATCCTTGTCTGACGAAGAAGCCAATGGTGCTTTTTTATTTGTGAATTTTTATGTAACAGTCACTATTGCCATCCTTTGAGTTTGACTTGGTCAGTCAATTTGTAGGTTTGAGTGGGGATACAAACTCTGGCCTCCAGAGTCATAGTCCAACACTCAAACTACTATGCCACACTGCACAACCCACAGAATACTATAGCAACTTGGGGTGCAAATGCACTGCAGAAATAATGTAGTTTGACACCATTTTAAGTGCTGTAGCTCCATTTTGCCATGCCATTGTATTATCATGTATTGTATTATTCATGGATTTTGGTATCCACATGGGTCCTGGAACCAAATCTCAGTGGACACCAAGCCCCACTGTATACACTTGTCTCTTTGTATTTGCTAGGGTTAAGGGCACAAGGCCCTGTGCATATGGAAAAACCACAAATAACAAGAACACCATGTTTTTACCCGAGAGGACACCTCTCTAGGAATCTCTAGGTCCTCCGGTGCAACTCTGTGGCCAACGTCTGACAGACACTGACCATAGAATTGCACTGGAGGAGCTACAAAGGCCTAGTAGAGTACTCTCTCTGAGAATCTCTAGGTCTTTCAGTGCAACTTTTAAAGTTGATCACAGAGTTGCGCTGGAGGACCTAGATATTCCTAGAGAGAACATATTAATCAAATCTGCAAATACCAAAGCCACAAATATGGAGGCATGAGTGTATTTCTTTTGTTAAAATAAGCAAAGGCTGCTAAAGGTAACATGTTATCTGGTGGGATTATAACCAATTGCATGCTGCACTTCTATGAGAACTTCTATGGAAGTATAATTCGCTCAATACAGTTGGAGCTTACATCTGAGTGAGCATACATAGGATTGCACATTTAGCCATTTTATTACACCAGCTCTCTTTTATTCCATTATAAATCTTCTTTCCAAGTTATAAAGGTGCGTGGCTTGGATAACATGCAACACAGGAACAAAATATACTTCCTCCTTCCCAGCAGGGCCTTTAGACCTGTCACATTACAGAGATAAGTGATCTTACTTTCTGTTGTGCAATGAAATGGGCTGAGATGCATTGCTGTCGCCTCACTGCTTCCCACAGGAGCGGCTGGATGGAAAGTTTCATTTCAACTTGAGCAATGACACATGGAAGGCCACAAAAAGCAATTTCCCCAATTCTGCACATAGATAGGCTGACTGTACATACCATTGAATATAAATGTCAATGTTGTCCCATTTTGAAGAAAAACGCCGTTATGTTGCGAAAATGGCTTCAAGATGCCCACTTGAAATTGTGGTTGTCAAAAAACAAACAAACAAACAAACCCTTACAAAACTGTGCCATGAAGTGTGGAAAGTTTTATGATTCGGCGTCAAAAGACTGAAATTTGCTGTATGTATTTTTAATTGTATTTTTTTAAACATATAGCTTGTTCTAATATTGTAATAATTTTATTCTATTTCAATGCACTGCTTTTGCATGGTTTTCACTGGACTGTTTTTTTTTAATGTTGTGAGCTGTCCTGAGTTTGGAAAAAAGAGTGGGATATAAATATCATCATCATCATCTGAGAAATATTCATCATGGTGAAATGCAGTCCCCCCCTACCTCTACATTAATTTTTGTATGAGTTCTGTCATTAAGGAATTATTCTTAACTCAATATGTTAATGGGATAAAAACTTTTGTTAGTGTCTTACTTTTTCGTGAATATGGAATATTACATAACCCCATCCCGTTTTTGCCACCCCAAAGTCCCGTTTTTGTCTCAAGGAACTATGGTCAGCCTACACACATAGATCACTTGGGCGCTGTTTTCCCCACATGGAAAAGAATTAATCTCCTAATTTCACTTTGACCTATGAACAACCCTTTCAGATAGGATTTCTGTCTTAATTTCCAAAAAGGAAATTTGTTATTTCTGTGTGCATGTGTTTGAATGACAAACTGTTAGAGAAACTGCGGTTGGGAATTAATGTGTAACATTTAATGACATCACCAGCGGCCATCCTTTAGATCTCAGGTTTTGGCCTGAAACCTCAGGGCCTGGGATGATGCTGGAGTGGCAGTAATAAATGGGAGTTGCAATCCAATACGCTGTTGTCAGGCTGGGAAAGACTAGTTTAGCAATCTCACAGCAGACGTGATTTTTAAAATCTCTTTCCCCAGCTCTTAAAATTCAGAGGCACCAAGACTTCTCTGTTGGAATTTTGGACAGACTGAAGTTCAACAGAGAGCTGCTTTGTAACAAATCTTGATCTTGCTGCAAAAGCAGGTAGGCTAGATTCAGGGGGTCTTCTTGCAGTGCCCAAAATGCCAATCCTGCTCTTTAAAAACAAAGCTGTGAGGGTCCTTTTCAGAAACATTTAAAAAATAAATAAATCATGTGCCTTCTTTTGAAATGAGGAAGGACCAAAGAACAGACCACATCAGCACCCAGTCTTTGCCTCCCTACTCCCTCCCACACAAACTGAGAGACAAGGCAACAAACAGGCTTTTAACTTTCTTCTTCTCATGTGAACAAAGGCTCCATCAGGCGAAAGAACTGAAAAGTTTTCCTGGATGTGAAGCTGACATTGTGAGGGGATTGGTTGACTGAATCCTTCCACTTGTTCTTCTTCCAACAATAACAAGAAGCCCTTCTGGCAGTTTAAAAATCGGCCTGTCAAGCATCCTCCACCTCCAGGCTATTTTTTATACTCTGCAAGGGTCACCTTATTGAGATACCTTATTGAGGTCCTATGAGATACAGGGTCACTGCTTGTTGTTACTGGTATTCCTTTCTACAGAACTCTAGCAGATTGCTCTCAACTTTATAGCACTAGATTTCTCCAGCAAAGAATTCCAAGTCTCCCACAAAACGACAGATCCCAGGATTCCATAGAATGGAGCCATGCCAGTTAAAGTGGTATTAAGGTGCTGCAATGGTGTAGTGTGAATACACTTCTTAGGAGTGGAATCATTCTGCTTGCTTGCCACGGTGTGAGATGTTAACCTCGAAGGGTCTAGTTTGTTGTTGTTGTCGTTGACCCTTGAGTCAATCTCAACCCATGGCGACCCTGTAGTTGAGACATCTCCAAGACTCCCTCTACTCCACTGCTCTGCTCAGGTCCTGCAAATTCATACCCATGACCTCCTTAATAGAGTCCATCCATCTAAGCATGTGTCCTTCCTCTCTTTCTGCTCCCCTCTACCTTTCCTAGCATTATTGTTTTTTCCAATGATTCATGCCTCCTCATGATGTGGCCAAAGTAGGACAACCTTAGTCTAGCCATCTTGGCTTCCAGGGAGATATCTGGTTTGATCTGCTCTAGGACCCATTTGTTTGACTTCTTGGCCTAGCTTTAGTTGCTTGCTATTTACTGGTATTAATGTGTTACACAATACTGAGGGAAGTGATAGGTTATACAGTGGGGTGCTAGAAAATATTGACTACATTTCTTTGTGGTTAAGGGGCAGAAGGGAGTTGAGACTGCCTGGAGAAGATCCAAAGTCACCTTTTTAGGAATGTTGGCAGAGGGAGAAGGAGGACAGCTCCCATGAGGAAGGGAAGGAAAAGAACGTGTGGCTTTTGTAATGAATGAGAAGATATCCCATCTAAGATCTGAAATTCTGTATACTTTATGCTTTGGTAACACCTGCTGGTTAAGTTCTGACAATGACCACCTCTGGTGTACATCTCCAGTTGAAGAATGAAGGGTGTGTGTGTGTGTGGGTTTTTTAAAGTTTTATTACTAAAGCCTGGATTTCTGAAGTGAGGTGCTGGAAACAGATAGCATATATTTCTAAATAGTTTCTAAAGTTTCTCTTGGTTTCAAATGGGCAACTAAGATCCATCTGTTTTAGGGAAGCCCTGCTCCCAATACAGGTAAAATTGCTAGAATTGTTTTGTTAATGCAAATCAATAGAGCTGCCTGAATGTTTGGACTCTCCTTGGTCTCTCTCCTTCTCCAGTCCCTGCTGCTTCAGTCAAAATGAAAACTCCCCCAAAACCTGTTTGGAGCACCAGTTATGGATCTCCCACACCCCATCACCAAAGAACCATTTTATGTTGGCTTGGGAGAACATGGCTGAGATGCCCAATATTTTTCTCTGTGGTCATATAATGTCAAAAAATTATTAGATTTAATTATTTGTATTCGTAATGACGTTCACTCTTAATGGATTCTGTTAGCTTCCATTGTTACTATCAGTTGTTGAGTGAAACATATACAAAACAAAGGGGAATGGAATAAGCCTTATTTGACATGAATTTCTTACCACTTACTCTGTGAATATTCTGATCATGGACGCAGGTGACTGATGTGATATTTCATATCAGGTACGCATTTAGGTCAGACATAGCTGCATTTTCAAGTTGTAGATTCCCAGAGGGACTAACTGAAATGTCTAAACTAGTAGAATAAAAACTTCAAAGACATTCTGAACATCACCTGCATATTTTATTTCATAATTTTAAAAAGACCAAATGAGAATGTGCAACTGTTAGCTATGTGTCTTATGCAACTGTGAAACAAGCCTATCACATTGAGAAGAGGATTATGAACAAGGGTTTTTATAAGCAGATATTGAGACAATGTGCATAAGCCTTAAGTTAATATTTGTCTCCTCTGAAAGGCAAGTGTGTACAATGTAGAAAGGCAAACCACAGATTTATTTATGGAGAGGAGATGCCTATACATTTCTGTCAGCATGAATTCATTACATGGGATATGAGTGATTTGAGGAAGGAATTTCATTTATTCCAGTGGTTGGTACTGGCATGTTCATTAAGGATAAGTGAATGAGCCAGTGGTGTGCTTCCAAGTTGTTTCTGACTTATGGACTCATGATCACAAACATGTACAAATATGATATGAGGTCATTCAATGCTTTTGAGGTTAAGGCATATTAATGTCTGTTTGTTACTCAAACATCTCTGTTTCTAAGGAAAAAGTGGGAACTGTTTTCATCTTTGTCCAGCTAATTAACCACTAAGTGGTGGTCCACCAACTTATTGATCACTAAGCTGCACAAAGATGAAAAATGATCACTAACTCCACGTTCTTTCTTAGAAAAAGAGGTCCAATGATGAGATTGCAGAATGATACACTGAGGGTATTCAGTCAGTGTGGTGTAGCAGTTTAAGTGTTGGGACTATGACTCTAGAGAAGAGGGGTCAAATCCCCATTTGACCATGAAAACCCACTAGGTGACCTTGGGAAAGTCACTTTCTCTCAGCCTCAGAGAAAGGCAAAGGCAAACCCTCTCTGAATAAATCCTGCCAAGAAAAACCTGTGATAAGTTCGCCATAAATCAGAAATGACTTGAAGGCACACCACCACAACAAAACACTAAGGGTACAGTTTGCATCTTCCTGCTATGGTAAGGATACTATTTCTTGATTTGTTGCCTGGTTGCTTTGGAACATTGGATTCCTTCTGTCCTGCCCATTATGAAATTTTCCAAGTATTTAATGGCCTAAGCAAACAGACCTTCCTTATCACTTGATAAACCTGTCTCTCAATCAGTGCAGAGGGAGGGAGAATGGTTGCCTGAAAGATATATAGATCACATCACGTGTCTTGCAGTATAGGAGGAAGAACAATGAAGATTTTCAAGTCCTTCCTGAAAGAGAATGTAAGTAGAAATAGACTGGATCAGGCCAAAAGTCTATCTGGTCTCGCATTTTGCCTGCACAGTGGCCAGGTGACCATGAGGAACTCACAAATAGGACATGAGTTTAGTGGCACAAGTACATTAACTCTAGGAAAAATATGTGCAAAATCTTTGTGTTATGATGGCTGGACTGGGCAGGGGGAGACAGAGACACTTTTACATGAATGAATTTTATATGTTAAGTTAAATATAAGAATACTGTGCAAGTCTACATTTTTCTACAGGGAATCCAGGCATCTCCACTAAATGCCCCATTTACTCCTGATCAGTTTTTCTGCTCATGAGCTTACTGGGACTGCAAGAACCGTCTAATTAATCATAATAATTGTAAGCCGCTCTGATAGCCTTTAGGGCTGAAGGGTGGGGTATAAATACCATAAATAAATAAAATAAGAGCAGCTATATAGTGTCTCATAACTCCATCCCCAACCAGGTCAGAGGCTCCTTTCCTCTCAGCATTAACCCTTCCACCTTAAATCATGTGCTCTAGTGGAAGTCATACCCCCAGACACGCAAAACCTCAAAAGCATATTCAGCTCAGCCAAGCAACCCACCATAACCCAAAAGACAACTTCCTGACAGTAAAAGCTGTTTGAGAATGGAATATGCTGCCTCGAACAGTGATGGAGTCTCCTTCTTTGGGAGTTTTTAAGCAGAGGCTGGATGGCCATCTGTTGGGGATATGATTGTATGTTCCTGCATGTCAGGGGTCTGGACATGCTGCCTTTTGTGGTCTCTTCCAACTGTATGATTTTATGATTCCGTCATTCTACCAACCCCAAGCAAAATCCTGTTTACTTACTTCCCAAATTGCAATGGGCTTATGAGCTCAGAGAGACTGTGAAAGCAACTCTATAAGAACTAGTGGCTGCTAACTCAGTCCTCAGCCAAGCTGACAATGTATTTGTCAGATTGAAAAACACTGTTGCCTATCTCTGATGTTATAAAACATCTTTTGATGCTTTAGTAATTCACTCTATCATCTTAATATTCACAAATTTCCACAGTGTTTATCCCTGAGTAGATTTTGTCAGAGAACTGATATGCGAAAGTAAGGGTGGTCAGGCCAAAACAACAACCCATACTTTCAAAAGCAAGAAGTTAGAAAATATTTTCACAATGACTAGTGTTCTTTCACACTGCCCGCTCCCAGCACTGGCAACAAAGAACCCAGACAGTACCCTTGAAAAGAGCAGATTTCGCTGCAAGTGTTGCCATATCTGATCCCTCTTGTTCCACATTGCAAATTTAAGGATTCAGTTCCCTGAAAGATACAATACATGACAACAGAACTGTACAAAAAATGGTAACTGAAAGATCAAGTTCTGCAACTTGACAAATCCAGAAGAATCACAAGATTTCTAAACAGGAATTTGATGCCAGCTAGCTATCAGAATCTAGTTAAAGTATATTAGCTCAATGTCACAAGATATTGTGAAAGCTCTGGAATTCTTTAGAACTTCACAGCTTGATTTTCCCTCTCCATGCCCTTTGTTCACTACCTAGTTTTAAGAGTTATGAGAAATTGAGGAGTTTGGAAAGTATTTCTGAGCTGTCTTATAAAGGCATTCTGCTAAAATGAATTTTAAGATGTTTCTTTCAGCTTTGATCTTTTTTTTTTTGTTTTAGTTGGAATACATAGAAAAATGTAAAATTCTAGGGAAAACAGACCTTACTCTACCAAGGCTTACATGTCTTTTGTTGTTGCTGTGTGCCTTCAAATTGTTTGGTTTTCTTGACAAGATTTGGTCAGAGGAGGTTTGCCATTGCCTCCTTCTGAGGCTGAGAAGGTGGACATTTTATTCTATGTCCAAAGTCATCCAGTGGGTTTCATGGCTGAGTGGGGAATCAAACCCTGGTCTCCAAAGTCACAGTCCACACAAACCACCATACCATGCTGGCTTTTACATGGGTCTAGACAAGAAGAATTTTGGGACACACACTGAGCTACACTTCTCAGATATTGTTATGATTCATATTCAGAAATTCATGGCTCCTCCAAGTTTACTTTATCATGCAAAAACAGTCTCAAAAGTATACCACAGGAAACATGGAATAGGACTATGACAATTTATTGGCAATAACCAATACTTTTCTCTGGAATAAATATTAGTTTTTTTTAAAAAGTTAACAGAACAAAGTCATATGGAGGAAAATGTCAACAGCTTTTATGATACATCCAATAATAATAATAATAATAATAATAAGTACCTTGGTTCTTAATAAGCATGTAAGAATTAAGAGTTATTCTGGCAAAACAGCAGTTGATTTTAATCTCCATTTAAAAAAAAATATCAGATTTACATCCAAGGAGTTTAGAAGGTACACAATGTTATTCTGCTATCCTATCAAGTCCATGAAAAAGGTTGGCCTGAGACTCTAACTGGCTCAAGGCTATCCAGTAAATTTTACAGCATTCTGAAATGAGTTTTATTGGCCCTCTCTAAACATCCAATAATAACTACTTCAGAAACTGGTCCCATGCAAAGACAGTCTTCATCTATTAACAGTGGTCTCATTAAGTTTAATGCAATGTAGACTATCCTGAATCCTTACTAATAAGTGCCTTCACATTCAGCCTCAGTAACTTGATATTTTCCGTGGACGTTCCCTTCCCTTATGCTCTCTAACAGATATAGGCCACTAAAAAGGAAGAGATAGGAGAAGCTGCTTATTGGGCTTTGGAAATGCTTAAGCATGAGCAATTAGTTAAGCTTCTGAAAGGCAACGCAATGATGCAGTGAGACCGAAGACTTTATAGCCCCTCTATGACATGGAGGAAATGTGCCTCTTTTTGCCACTGGGCAAAGTGAGGGACCCGTTTCAACTCTTCAGTCCAACATGATTCACTGAACATTTGGTTTAGCTGATGATTTTATTGACAAAATAGAACTCACCGCTTACACTTTCTACGTCCTCTATTTTGTCTTTTATTTCAGCCACAAAAAGTAACTATGAGACATGAAGTGTCAGAATTACAGAAAACTGGATACAGTATATAGCATCGTAAAGTGCTACTTTGTTCAAATATACTAAAGAAGAGAAACACAGTGGTAAGAAAAGACTCATACAAATAGGTCGAGCCTTATTTGTCAAGTCCAGGCAGCTGGATTGTCAGCACTTTTCCTGCAGCAGCAGAACGAAAACTATCCTACTGCAAGTTTTTCTCCCTTCCTGAGAAGCAATAAAAATGGAGTGTTTGACGCCAGGGGAGCAGAGGAAGGACCAGGTAATAATAAAGCAATCCAAGCAAAAGCTTGCCAAGGGATGTTATCTTGCTCTCTGGAAGAAACAGGCGGTGTGTGTGTGTGTGTGTGGGGGGGGGGGGGGGGGGGGAAAAAAGGGGAAAAAAAAAGAAAAGAAAAAGTAGTACACTTGGGATCTGAAGAGGAGACAGTGATTAATATGTAGGCTGCATAAAGGGCAGGAGGACTATAATGGCTCAGCCAGCCACTGTTCTATGGTGACCAACACAGCCAGATTATAAACTTGGGGCCAGGAGCATCAGCGACAGATCTGTTAGAAGGGCCTTTAAGGAGAGGAAAGAGGGAGAGGGGAAAGTATTTGAAATATTCTTCTAGATCTGCATTAGCACACAGCTATCAGTCCTATAGTGGATGATTGTGCAGTTTTGCATTCACACCTATCTTTGTTGAGGAACGCATACCGTGTCCCAGACGTAGGATGAGAAATTCAGTTGACTGGACAAGTGGTGCTATATCTGGCAAGAAGCCATATGGACACAGGACCTTCACTGGCTGCACAGTTCCTGCCATTGGAATTACAAAGCTAAACAAACCTACAAGAATCACCTTGCTTTAGGAACAGCCACAGCAAGAGGCAGACACAAGCTACAAAAAGTCAGGAAGCAAGTGCCAAAGGAGGAATCAATTGATAACCTTGTGTGCAGTTCAATTTTCATTAATACACTGAGCAGAAAGACAACCAACCCATTCTGGGTTTTTGCCTCACACCAATTCACAAGAATACTCTGAAAGTCAACAGATACAACTATGGCATTTCTAAGGGGAAACAAAAGCCACAAAACAAGACTGTCCAGAAATTTGGTTCTTTTCACCCCAAACCAGTTTGAGATTCTTCTACTGATAACAATGTACATTGTACATTACATTTATTTTTCATCAATATATTATTCAGAACATCATGTTATACATCATCACACAAAATATACATGAAAGACTCACATACAAAACCATGTGGTAATCCCTAGAGAGATGGGAGCAGTCAAGTTCCTTTCAGCCTTCTGAACATCAAGAAAATGGTAACACAGATTTCAGAAATGGCACTCTTCTAGTACTCTAGGACTTGAAACCCAGTGGATTTGCTACATCTTGGAAGTTAACCTTAAAAATTAAAGTGCTCTTCAAAATGTTGGCATCTAAAATCGTCTTGACACGAGACGACTACAAGAGAAGTCTGTTGCTGCTATATGAAAAGCAGCAATGCAAACGTAACCACCATCCACTGCCGTTATTAAATAGTCTCAGATCAGTAGTGCATCCCACCCCCTACCTCTAGCGTACATTCAAGTGCTTTAGTCTCATTTAACAATGTGGGTGGTGGATCCGGACGCTTGGTCTGCACAATCTTCTGTCTGGGATTTTTCATTTCATCTTCCTCTTCTGTTTCACTTTCACAGACATGGACAACAACACTGGGAGTGGACTCTGTTCCTGCGTGTAGCTCGTATTTTTCCCCTAGAGGGTATGAAAAATTACAGGATTACAATACAAATATGGTAAACAGTATGTTATAAAAATGTCTAATCTGGCCTTTACCCTAATTGATTTGAGAGGCCTTCAAATCATAAGACTAAAAGGCAGCGTGGTCATAAAACAAGAAGGAAAACAAAAACAATACAACAAGTACTGTATTTAAGATACTTGACCTGTTAACATAATTTTAACCTTGCACTAAAAATATGAAATCGTGGTACCAGCCAAAGTTTCTTAGGAGGGATGCCACAAGAGTCCATTTTTATAAGGTTCCCTTGGAGGCTTACCTGGAGGATTCTTACATTTACAGGCTTACTTCTATCAATTTTATTAATACAGGGCTGGAGAAAGTAAGGCAGAAAGAAAACATTCCTACCAGGCCCCAATTTTGAAACAGCACAGAGTAAGTCATAGTTTATCATGGGAGTGGCATCTTCACTTGGCTTCCATCCTACTGGAGGGGATGCAGGTGGAGATATCAGGAATTGTTTGACAGGTTGTGGGGGCAAGAGGTAAGATTTGTCTCCTGCTTCACTAGGCATCTGGACCTGAAAGAACAAAGAAAACAAAACAATAAGAGAAGGAAAACAACAAATCTCTTGTTAGATAGTGCTTACATGTTAGATGACTGACAGGTCCACCACACAGTGATGAAAACACAAGTCAGTGCTATCCATTCACATCTTTAACAAATCTTTCATTAGCAGATTAAATTGTGGAAAGGCAAGGAACTCACCATCTGGGTGGGAAGGCATCTCTCCAAATTCCAATCTATATCCACTATGCTACAGGATTTGTGGTATTTGTGGTTGGAGTCAGAAATGACTATATCTATTTGAGGCTGGCACCACTTTCTGGTAAGCATTGAAATTATTTTCTCCGATAGGGTCCGCTCATGAGTGACCATCCTGAGTCAACTGACCAAGTCCACTGGCATTCAGTCAACCCAGTAATGGATTAGCATATAATGGACTAGACACTGGACACACCAGTTCTACAGCTGTAGTGTTAGGCTGAGGAGTATTGCTGAATATATACCCGCCCTCATGCCCAATCTGTTGATACAGAATATGCTGAATTGTATTGTTCATGCTATTTGGGGGGAAACCTGCCATCTCATAGTCCTTTGATGGTCAGTGGTATTTTCAACATGTTTTTTGTGCAAGTCCACCTAACAGCCGGCACTCAACAGTAATGTGATTACTGTCGCTCTTCCAGCTAAATGTGACAGAAATCAGTGTCATTGGTTACTGAACCTCAGAAGAACAAGCACTGTGACTGCTATCACTGCAGCCCTAAGATCAAGTAGGTACATGTCAGGAAAGAAGTAGCCAAGAACATGCTCAAAAGCTTATACTGGTGACATTAGAAACAATACAGCAACAATTTAGAAGTGGCCTGGAGAATGGCTTCAGAAAAGAGATATCTGTCTTCTGACAGATGTCAGGATCATGTGGGTTTACAGCTTGGATTTCTCTACTATACTGTAGAATATATAACAAAGACTGGCATTGGTCCTGGACAGCAGGTTCAAAATTGTATTACAGCAGCTCAGTTGTTACCAAGGATGTCATCGCTGAAGGCTGCATCTATACATAGGAAATGTTATTGTTTTGGCTTATGTGGCCATGGAGTGAGAGCAGAGGTGTAAAATCCTTGCACCTAGATACAGGAATTCAGTGCAGGGGACAAATGAAGGCCACTTGGTCAGCTGTTTTTAGAAAGTTCACCTAAATAATAAGTGGATATATGACTATTCCAAAACCCTCTTTGCTTGGTATATCTGAGGAACACACCAAATGCTCCTCATCTAGCCAAAAGAACCACCTTAAGTGGAAATCAGAGGATGCAGAGTCACAGACACCATTAAGAAGTCATAAGGATCTGATCCAGCTCCAGCCTTATACCATATACGATAATTAGATCCAGGACCCTGCATGTATTGAGCTTCTATCAACAGAATATGGTACTATAACCAAAACAATGGTTATTATATTAATCAAATTAGTTTCTAGCCCTTACGGTCATGAAAATGTGATGGAAAAACAAACATTGGCTTACCTTGTGAGATGTTTGTTTTCAGCGTTGAAGGCGGAGACAACCTTCATGAGAGTTGGTTCCCCCTGTTCACTCCAATCAGGTAGGACCTAGAATTCTGGGCATGAACCCTGGGGAATCCATCCCTCTTGTTGCCCAGTCAATGAATAGTCAAACAGAGGAAAGTCTAATAACAAATTAGCAGAGGCTAACAACAACAAAGGATCTAATATTAATAAGAACAAACCTAGATTCTATAACAATAACCTTTAAAGTTATGACTGATCACCTCAGTACCGGGAACACAATTCTCAATCTCAGGAGGGCAGAATGTCTCCGCCTTCAACGCTGAAAACAAACATTTCACATGGTAAGCCAATGTTAGTTTTTCCAGCGGTGAAGGCGGAGACATCCTTCATGAGGGACATACCAAAGCTCTCCCGAACTGGGTGGGAAACTGAGGTAATATCTGAATTATAAACTAGACTGAAGAATCCGTCTACCGAAAGAAGCCTCAGCCAATTGGAAGGCGTCAATACAGTAGTGACGGATAAATGTAGAAGGAGATGACCAAGTGGCCGCCCAACAAATATCGGACAAAGGGGTGTTTGTGGCCAGGGTAGCAGATGTGGCAGCACTATGAGTTTAATGAGTAGTGACCCTTCCTTGAAGAGTTGTTCCTGAAACTGTATAGCACTTTGAAATACATGATCGGATCCATCTTGACAATGTAGATGAAGAGACCCTTTTACCCAGGTAAGTATTGCTGAACAAAATGAATAAACGATCTGATTTGCACCAAGGATGGGTGCGTTTGATATAAATATGTAAGGCCCTGCATACATTTAAGATATGACACATCTTCTCCATTTCTTTTTGGGGTCTGGAACAAAGGAAGGTAAAATAACCCCTTGAGATCTATGAAAGGTAGAATTGACCTTAATCATAAAGGTAGGATCTAGATGTAGCAAAACAGAGTCTTTTCTGAATATGCATGACTCTTTTCTAGTTGACAGAGCTCCCAGTTCAGAGATCCTTTGGGCAGAAGTGATAGCCATGAGGAAAAGAGTCTTCCAAGTCAGAAACTTGAGTTCTGTCGTGTCTAGTGGTTCGAAGGATGGCTTAGTCAGGGCCTGAAGAACGATGTGAAGATCTCAATTAAAATATCTATGTATCTCTCAAAAACTTTTTGACATAAATGTGGTTAGATAATCTGAATGCTGATTTTGCCGGGAGTGCTGACATAATAGCAGAAACCTGTCTCTTTAAAGTATTTGGTCTGAGTCCCTTGTCAAGACCATCTTGAAGGTATAGGAGGAGGGTGTCAACTGAAACAGACGAGGGCGATATATTGTTGGAGACACACCAGTTAGAAAATGAATAATAAGAATATCCGTAAATCCTACAAGTAGAATCTCTACGAGACTGAATGATAGTGTCAACCACCTGGGGAGAAAGGCCATCTTTTATTAACAGGTACCATTCAATTTCCATGCGTGTAGGTTTAGCCAGTCCGGGTCTGGATAAATTATCTGACCCTGAGATAAGAGGTCTTTGCGTAATGGATGACGGAAGTGGTCCTGGGCCAGTTGAGGTATCTCTGGAAACCATGCCCTTCTTGGCCAATGAGGAGGCATGAGAATGAGCGTTGACCTTTTGCTTCTTAGCTTTTGGAGGCATTGTGATATCATTGCCGTTGATGGAAATGCATAAAGAAGACCACTTGGCCAAGGGGAGTGGAGAGCGTTGATCTGTTCCGCTTCCTAAGTCTCGAACCTTGAAAAGAACCTGGGGACTTGGTTGTTTATTGGAGACGCAAATAGATTGACTAACAGCATCCCGAACCTTTGAGTTATGAGGTTGAACATCTCTGGATTGAGGTGTCACTCCGCTTGGTTTATGTCTGACCTGCTCAATCAATCGTACCTTGTGTTTAGTTCTCTTTTTAATATATGTATTCTGCCTTGATGGACAACAGGTTGGCTTCTGCCCAATGAAGGAGAATGGATATTTCTTTCATTAGAGACAATGACCTGGTCCCGCCCTGTCAGTTTTATTAATATTATAGAATCATAGAATCGTAGAGTTGGAAGAGACCGCAAGGGCCATCCAGCCCAACCCCCTGCCATGCAGGAAATCACAATCAAAGTATTCCCAACAGATGGCCATCCAGCCTCCGTTTGAAGACCTCCAAGGAGGGAGACTCCACTCCACTGTCAAACAGCCCTTACTGGACTTCCGGTGGAAACGCCAAGGCACACGGAGGCAAGTTGCTTCGGCTCTGCTCTCCTTTCTACCGCAGCACGACCCATTCAAAGGTCCCTCCAGAATTGAGGGATCGAAAGGGTACTTGAACCGCGAGAGTTTCGAGGCGAGGGTCTGTCGGGGGCTTGAGAGTCCTATTCTCCTTTGCCTGGAAGGGTTAGGAGCGAGGGACCCAAGGAGAGCCGTAAGACAGCCGGCGCAGCGGTGTGCATGTCTTAGGACTTCAGTCTTGGTGCAACCTATTGTTTATAAGAAGATTTATCCCGAATGGGTCTGAAGGGATAAGATTGAAAGAGACAACTCGTGGTTGCTTTCTCTAATTTGGAGATTGTGAAGACCCTTTCCTTCTAGTCCTTCGGTACGAGATTTGGAAGATATGACATCCATGTTCCACTGAATACCAAGGTGGTTAAGCGTATGGGAGAGTAGCACCAAAGGTAATTTGTGGGAACGTCAATTACAATAACTTTCTGGAAATAAAAGTGAAGAAGATTTGCTTTTACTAATGATTTGGAGTAGCTATAGATAAGACAAGGAAGAAAAGAATAGGGTAAAAACTGTTTTGAATAGTACTCCCAGCAGGAGCCGTTAGATACACGGACCAGCTGTGAGAAATTTACTTGTCTTTATGGAGTCAGCTGTCCGCAAGATACTACAGCTGTAAAGATTTGCAGAGTCTGAGCTAAATATAAAATAATTAGGACGGAATTGACGGAACTGACGGAGACCAAGCTGCATTGGTGGCCTTGTTTATAAAATAAAATAAAAAAAAATCTTTAAGTCTCTGAATTAATAGAAATTGTAACAATAGCATCAATATAATAACAAAGCAACAAAGAAGCCAAAGTAACAAAGAAGTCATCCTCTTCGGCAAACGTTAAATGGAAACAAGGGGTGCCAAGAGTAAGAAAGAAAATATGAGTGGAGGACAAGCAAATGTGAGAAGGAACTCGATGGATTGGATTGGAAAACAATCAGACATAACATCCACTATATTGGAGGAACTGCGTGAATTTAAAAGAAATTTTAAATTGGAAATCAGGGAGGAGCAAAAAGCCCTGAGGGAAGAATTAAGAGAGGATATCCAAAAACAAACGGAAACATTATCAGAGAAGATTGATGCAATAATTAAAAACATTTTAGAGATTAAAAAAGAGGTGCACTCCACAGTCAAAAAAACATCCGAATTGGAAAAGAAAATAATAAGACTGGAAAAGCACCAAATCCGAGAGGACAGTATTATACAACAACAAGAAAAAAGATATAGAGAAAGGGCAATAAAAATCAGGGGCCTGCCACTGTCAAACAGCCCTTACTGTCAGGAAGTTCCTCCTAATGTTGAGGTGGAATCTCTTTTCCTGCAACTTGCATCCATTGCTCTGGGTCCTAGTCTCTGGAGCAGCAGAAAACAAGCTTGCTCCCTCCTCAATATGATATCCCTTCAAATATTTAAACAGGGCTATCATATCACCTCTTTACTTTCTTTTCTCCAGGCTAAACATCCCCAGGTTAAGAGTTTAGATGTGCTTTTGTTGTCATGTTGTCTGTGCAGACCAGAACTGGTTTGTTTTTTATGTGTTGCGCAAAGGCCAGGAGCGCCAAACTTACTGCCCTCAGTTCGAGCCAGTTTATGCTGTGAGTTTTTTCAGACTGGCTCCATCGTCCCTGAGCATAGAGATTGTCCAAGATGGCCCCCCAACCCCTCAGGTTGGTATCGGTTGTGATCAAAACTGGCGTAGGAGGTAGAAATGAGTGTCCCCGCCGGATATGATGAGATGTCCACAATGTTAGGGGCTGTTTGACTCTGTAGGGAACTGGAATCTGTTTGTGAATTTGGTGTGTGATAGATTCTGGTGTGGCAAAATCAACCATTGTAACTCGCAGGAGTGGAAACAAGCCCAAGGGACACATTGAGATGCTGCAATTATCAGACCTTGAAGCCTTGCTAAAAAGAGAAGATCTGTCAAGGGAGTTTTGTTTATGGACTTGATGGTATCGTGAATGGTCCTGATCCTCTCTGACAGGAGATATAACAGGCAGCTTTTGGTGTCTATGATGACTCCAAGGTGTTGGATGATTTGAGAAGGAACAAGGTGGCTCTTTGCAAGATTTACCTGAAAACCATGGAGATGTAAAGATGAAAGAATGAAATTGACATTTTTCGTTCCCTGTTGTGGGAACGATGAGGCAATCAGGATGTCGTCCAAATAGGGGAAGACGCGGAGGCCCTGGAGATGCCAATGGGCCACTAGGGCAACCATGATTTTGGTGAATATCCTAGGGACTGATGAAAGACCAAATGGGAGCACCTTGTGTTGAAGATGTCTGTTGTGGTAACAAAAGCGAAGAAACCTGTGGTGGTCTGGATGTACTGGAATATGCAAATAAGCTTCCATCAAGTCCAGAGAAACCAGATAGTCACCTTTTCGAAGAGATTCTGTTATCCTTTTAAGCATTTCCATCCAGAATCGACATTTTGTTACAAATTTGTTGACCTTTTTGAGGTTGAGGACTGTTCTCCAAGATTTGTCTCTTTTTGGAACAATGAAGAGATTGGAGTAGGATCTGCAAGAGACTTGATACAATGGAACAGGTTCTACTGCTCCAGTTTGGTTCAGATGGTCAATGGCTTCCATCATTAACTGATGTTTGTAAGGTCTGCGAGATCTGGGAGAAGCGATTAAATGATCTCTTGGAAGGCGCATAAACTCTATTAGACATCCCAATGACAGGATGGAAAGAACCCATCTGTCTGAGGTGGTTTTGGACCACGTGTGAGAGAAAAGCTGTAGTCTCCCTCCCATCCTGGAGTCCAGATAGTCAAGTAGATAAATTTCGTTGTTTTCCTGAGGAGTTGGAATTATTGGACTGTCCTATGTTGGTTGATCTTCTGAAAGACTTGTTGTATTGAGATCTGGATCTCTGGTCAGTCCACTGTCGTCCGCCACCTCAGCCGCCCCTCCCCTGGGAGGATTGAAAGGGACTGGATGAAGGGGAGGTGGGCGGGGAGGATGAGGACTCTCTGGCCCTGTTATATCGCCCAAGAGGCCTGTTGTCCTCAGAGTTGGAGTCCCTGGCGAGCCTCCCTATTGGAGGAGGGCAGGGAAGAAGAGACACCCCGTTAGCCAGCTCTGGCGGGAGCATTGGGGCGAGACGCGGCCGTTCATTACTCATGCTCCTGGAGACCTCCAAGCAAGCCGCTGCCTCCCAATCTTGGGACAGGTTGTAGTGGCCGAGTGCATGAGAGTGTGGAGATGAGGGATATCCCTCCTCTGGCTGCGCCCCGTGGCCTCCAGGCCGCGCACCAGAAATCCAGAACGACTCTCTCCATGCAGCAGGAGCCCTTGGAAGATGTCCAGAACTGCCAGACATCTCGGGTTGTCTATCTCCTCCGACCCAAGTCTAGCCTGCTCCATAGGAGAGGAGAGGAAAAGGAAAAGAAGAGGAGAGGAGAGAGAGGTGGGGGTTTTTTGAAAGTGAAGAAGGGAATCTGAAAAAAGTGACCTGACGGAGCGAAGGCAGGAACTAGACTGGGCAACAAGGGAGTTGGATTCACCAGGGTTCACACCCAGAATTCTAGGTCCAAACTGACTGGAGCAAACAGGGGGAACCAACCCTCATGAAGGATGGCTCTGCCTTCACCACTGGAAAAATATATAGCTAATATTAGTTCATATCTAACAAATTGGGCTAACTCAATAAGACGTGCAGGGTCAGTGGTGGTGAAATGGCTTTGGTTTATGCCCTGCTTTATGATGAGTGTATCCAGAATAACATTATGCAAAACAGTAACTGCAAACCATGCATTATAACATAAATCAGGGGTAGGCAACCCTTTTGAGCCGGGGGCCGGGTTGCTGTCCCTCAGACAACTGGGGGGCCGAAGCCAAAAAATAAATAATTAAATGATTTTTAAAAAATTAAATAAATAAATAAACTGGGACAAAAGTAGGACAAAATTTCCAAATGGAGGGCACTTTTTAAATAAAAAATGGAGGACACGCAAAAAAATTTGCTGATTTTTTAAAAAATGTTAAGATAAATGCATGTTTCTGAGGCTTCTATAGACAATTGCCCCACCATGCCCCTCACACGAGATGCCAAAGGCCCCAGCGGCAATGGGCGGCAGAACCGGGCTGGGGCCGGTCCCAAGGCCTTGCCGGGCTGCATCCGGCCCGCGGGCCACAGGTTGCCTACCCCTGACATAAATTATGCAGGCCTGTTTAATTTCTAAGTGCAAAGTTCTTTAGCAATTTTATAACCCCAAATTTGCACACTGCCTCCAAAAGAAACCACAAGAGCTACAGTAAATGACAACATTCAGTTTTATTAAGCATCTCTTTTGGGGGTTTTTTGGGATGCAAAATACACCATGCAGAGCGCTGTTGCACCTTGCTTCAAAGGAGAATCATAGTCCCCAGAGGCTTCCAGGATTGTTGATTCTCATTTTTAGGGCCCCATACATGCAAAATATTTTTGAGTGGGTCTGGATTGCAAAGGAAGCAAGGGTGCTGCCTACCAGCTATATTCCGATCCCTGACATAAAGCATTCAATTATGATATATAGTGAACTCCCTAAGATCTTGTTTCACATTAAAGTGAGCACAGCCTCTTTGGCCAAGTGCAAGACATGCATCAGACCAAGTTTGCCCACAGAAATTTAAAGTTCTATTGGAAATACAACAAAGTTCATAACTGACCTCAGAAAGTAATACTGGGGAATAGACTCCAAATAATCTGCTTTTACTCCTGGATCATACAGAAGAGAAATTATACTACCACCATGAGTTATAATTTTGGTTTAACAGCAAGGTGGTACACATATTTCCATAATGAACATGTACCTGGGCAAAATACAACTTCAGCTTTTTCCCATTAAAGGCTGTCTCATGCAGTTCTATTCGTGCTCTTGCTGCTGCTTCTGAATTGCTGAAATTTATTCTTACTCTTCTAAAGCTTTTAAATAGCTGGAATGTAACATGATCATCATAGGCTGAGAAGAGTGCTTCAAATCTTTCCTAAGGATAGAAAGACATAATTTGTTTTCTGTTAAGACTTTTTAAAGCTTTCTGTTGCAGGCAACTACTACAAACACTGCTACAAACATAATTATATGCAGCACTGACAGAAAAACAAAGTAAACAGCCTCAAGTTCATGTAAATACTAGTAAATTCTAACATTTAAACCTACAAAACAAACAGAAGTAATGTAATGCTCATACTGCCATCTACTGGCCACCATCAGGATAGATATTTTACAATAAAATCTGTTACTGTCAAAGTGAAATGTCCTGCATTTTCCAAAGTCACTGTAATAGTCCCATTGTAAAAGTCTTCAATTTATGGATTTTATAATTACCAATATTTAATATAGGATACTTATTTTGAAAATGTCTTACAGTTTTCTTGTAATTCATAAGCATATCTTGAGATAAAGTACTAAAAAACAAACCTAGTGATATTTAATAGATCATGCAGTGATCACATCATTCAGCAAACACCCAAATCTGAACACCTCTCAATGAATGCTCATCTTAAAGTAGTGTTTTTCAACTTTTGGTCTTTTATAGTTCTATTATTTTAGTTTTATGGTTCTATTATTTTATTATTTATGATGTATTATTGTTTTTTGTTGATGGATCTCTTTTATTAACTTTACTATGTTGTTTTTGGTCATTTTTATGCTCTGGTGTGTGGTTTTTTTAACACTGTTTTTGTATTTACTGTTTGGATATATTTTATATTGTGGCAGCTTTTAGCTTTTAACAATAAAATTCTATTCTATTCTATTAACTTTTGGTCCTCCAGCTATTGCAGCCCAAGAGCAGCGCTAACTGACTGTGGTAGCTATAGTTTAATGCATCTGAAGGAGCAAAGTTTGAGAACCTCTACTGTAGGAGCTTCATTCATAAGGGCAATGCATTAGTTACTACTATAGTGACTTCCTTGCTTCTGGTCTTCCAACAAGATTATTTCTCATAAGCACCAGTTTCTCTCCCAGTTATTTCACTTCTGGAACAGGGACAAGAAAGAGGCTGCACGATTCAGTAAGAACTTGCACATATTTGTTTCTCTTTAACAGGGAACTAGGATGCCTAGTTCTGGCTAATCAATGGTTAACTCTCTTAACATCCATAACAAGTATGGATAAAGATGTCTGATTATGTCTTATACAACTGAAATTGCTATTTAGGGTATATTGTTTGCCACAGCGTATTTTAAAGAAAGGGTTATCAAAATAAGCAAATTGATGGGAGATGTAATGCCGCTAATGCCTCCTTAACACACATTGGGCAGCCGTCCTGTAGCTGTCTCATTTTGGATAAAAGTAATTAGGCAAATAACTTGGCATTGGCAAGCTCTTAATACTTAGCAATGTGCATGTTCTTTTGAATTATTTACCTATACAGTGGTGCCTCGGGTTACGAAATTAATTCATTCCGCCATTCCTTTCGTAACCCGAAAATTTCGTAACCCGAAACACTTTTCCGTTAGCACTGGAAAGCCTACAGCTGCACTTTGCAGCATTTGAATTTCGCGCCGAAATGAATTTCGTAACCCGAAAAATATTTCGTAACCCGAAACAGTTTTTGCCAATCCAACTTTTTCGTATCCCGGAAATTTCGTAACCCGATCATTTCGTATCCCGAGGCACCACTGTATCTTGGAAACTAATGAAGGTTCAGCAGAAGTAGATTTTTTGCACCCTTTTACTGCTAAAAGATTGATACTTCAATATCGAAAAGATAATTTTCCTCCACCTGTGATTCAATGGACAGAAGACCTAACAATGCTTGCAACATTTGGAAGAATGATGTACATACAAAACCTGCAAATGGACTTATATTTGGACATGAGGTGAGCTTTTATAGAAACTTATTAACATGGTTGTTTTTCTCTTGTGTCCCCCCCCCACACACTTTGTTATACTGGAATATTACAGAATGCAACTGAGAACTTTCCTTGTGTACTTCTACTATCCATTGAATAATTTAATAAAATAAAAAAGTGTAAAAAATATTTCTCTGTTTGTGAATATACTACCAAAAAGATTACAGCTTAAAATCTCAGGACCTTACATAATTTCCCATCTGATTTCCCAATCTGCCTTTTATACTGACTGATAATTAGATGGTCGGAATTAGTAACACTGTAATGTGAAAACACGTTAAACCCTAATAATTTCAAATTTCAAAATTACTCTGTTTTCCTCTGAAAAACCGAGTTTGGCAGGTCATAAGAAGAAAGCTGGTATGGTGTACTGCTTTGCGCACTGGAGACCAGAATTCCAATCCCTGTTTGGTCATGGAAACACATTGGATGTCCTTGGACAAGTCACACTCTCACAACCTCAGAGGAAGGCAAAGGAAAATCCCCTCTGAACAATTTGTCAGGAAAACCCTGTGATACAAACAACTTGAATGCATACAACAAGATCAGAAGAAAAGAAATATGAAGTGTGAAGATGAAACGCACACCCCCTGAATCATCCAGAAGGTGCGGCGAGGCCTCCTAAGGCAGCCCAAATCAGGCCCCAAAAGAAGTTGGAAAAAATTACTCTTTGCCAATAGTCCGTTCTGGACTGTGAAGTCCAGCTGCTGCGATCCTGCGCTGATCAGGAATCACCTGCCACTGAAGTGGCCAGAGGCCACTCGTAGGCTTGAGCTCCACAGTAGATGCTATAATCCAGACCTGTGAACTCATAGCTTGCCTCACAAGTAGACCATTTGCATTCTCAACTGGCCTAGCATCTTTAGTATGGTTAGTAGCATGGCATGCTCAGCACGTTAATGTCATGTTAATTGGACAAAGATCTTAGAGATGTGTACCCCACATAATCTAGATTTACTCTAGGTGCAAAGGCTATACCAGTTTTCTTAGATGAGTACAGAATTAGGGACCACACTGAAGGAGAGAATTTAGGTCTCTACTAAAGATACTTTCTTTAGAACGTTTAAGTGTATGCTTGAAAGCTAGTAACAGGCATGGATCACTGGTGTGCACACTACTTATTAGGTACATGTGACCTTCTACTTCTATATGAATGCAATTGGCTGGTTCTGAAACTGCTGTAGAAGAATTGGAACTATAAATTTAGGTCATGAGATTCAACAGGACATTATCCGTTTCAATGAGTTCAGTCCTACTGATGAACTTGTATTTCTGCCTGATGACTCATCAGCTCTGAATACTTTCATCTGACTCATTTTTACTAGAAGTTTAGTTCTCCTATGTGCTATGTAGGCTAAACAAGAGGATTCTGGGAAAACTCTAGCATTAACGCTTTTAATTCCCCGAACGTCAACAGATGTAGGTGACTGCATCATATTAGAGATAGGCAGGGATTTATCTATATATATGCTGGTGGTTATTTTAATATTGGTAGTGACATAACAAAATGCTTTAGCCCCTTTACTAACATCACACACTGAGACCATACCTACTACTAATAACACATGAATCCCCCCAACCTAATTCAGTGTGGCATTCTTGATCAGGCAGTGCTATTTTGATCAAAAGAACAGTGCAGGTGGTATGTATTTGGCCTCTACTGAGTGTGTTCAAGCCAGATTCAGTATTTTGAAAGCCTGCCACTAAACTGTCTATAGGTGCTAAATACACTAAATATGAAGGGTGCACTAGAGATTCTTTCAATGATGTTAGAAATTTGGTTTTATACTAACTATAATTATAAATATAGGAGTCTTTGAATGCATTTCTCATTTAGAAGAACTTTGCTATCTTTATTATCTGTAACTGATGCTTCCAATAATTTCCAACAATAGCTTTTTGTGAGTTTTCGGGCTATGAGGTCGTGTTGTAGATGAGTTTATTCCTGATGTTTATTCCTGACAAATTTTCAACAATGCTGGATGAATGGTTTTAGACTACTTCACTGCCACTGAAACCAAACCTTGATCTACCGAGAATATTTCTCACCACACACCATCAGAACAGGCATATACTATCATGTAGCCACCCTCATTCATACAGGCAGCAAGAGGAGTTATTATATCAACTATTACATAATTCACCCTCTATCCAAGGGCTGTAAATAAGCTGCTTTAAAAATTATCCATATATCTGCCTTATGTGACCATGCTGCCAGCCCCTTTTCTGAAGAGTAGACAGCTGATATGGCTTTCTCCCACCATTTCCTCTCATGTATTTTTCAGACTAGACATATCTCAACACACATTTGTTACAATATGCCCTTGCTGGAACCATAGAGCCAAACAAGTTCCCATTTGCAGATGCCTAGGGCTACTCACTGCCAAAAATAAATGTCTTCTTTCACCATTAACCTCTTTCCAGCCTTAGCTCTCTGGCAAAGAAGAATCCTTCCCAAGGTCAGGGTATAGGAGCTGCAAACTGTAAATTGAGAGACCAGTTTGCAGTAAAAGAAAACTATGCAGTGTAGCTTGCTGCACTACATCATCTCCAGTCACATTTGCTCAAGATGACCTTGTGAAGAGGAGGAATCAGTTTCGTTAAGTCACCATGTTTTTAGAACATTGGGAAATGAACATGCAGAGGCAGCTAAATGAATAGATCAGGCTTATGGGATAACATATCAGGCAGTTACTGAGATGAGATAATAAGGATTATAGGAAACAAGACCAAAATAATCATACCAGCTTATTTTTACAGTTCACCATTCCCAGGATGGGTCCTTGCCTCTGCTGCTTTATGCAGAAACAAACAATAGGGCTTGACTAGAAAGCAAGTGAGCTCTGGCTAGGAATACAAGGCAGAAAGAGGCTGTGATGGGGGAGGTCAGACCAGTATGAGTCAGTAATATTATAGCAGATGGAAAATTCAGGAAATGACTAATTTGGGGGGGGGGAAACATGAATGGAAACAAGCAGTCAAGCTGGCAACATCTTCTTGTAAAAGGCATCTATGTGACTTGTCTTTAAAAATTAAAAGAAGCTCATCAATACAAGGAAATCAGTGGTCTCCGACACTAGAACAATTTAATAAAATAAAAGCAAGAATAGTTTCAGATAATGACAATTTAGTAAGTCAACCCTACACACACATGCAGTAACTACATAATCCAGCTTCAAAATAAATCTGCTAGGATTTTTATCCTACTCAATTCCAGAGGCTCCACATGGATTACCATTATATACAACACAATGAAATTATACAAGTGTTCAGTCACTTCATATACTGCCACCCAGATCTACTCTTTGCAGATCTCCTTGTAAGAACATCATGAGCCCCTGGGGGTCCGTGGGTCACAGGCTAAGAACCATTTCCATGATGCAGTCTTGGCTCTTCCCATTTCTGTTGCCCTGTTTACATGAGGAGCACAGTTGCCAGTTGACTTATGGTGACCCCATCAATTTCACAGGGTTTTCCTAGGCAAGGAATACCCTGAGATGGTTTTGCCAGTTTCTTCCTCTGAAATATAGCCTAGACCACTTGGTATTCCTTGGCAATGTCCCATCCAAGTACTGTACTAACCAGAATTGCCTCTAATCTCCTCATACTGTATTTAAAATGGCAATTTGATCTACTGGATAATTAAGTACATTAATCATAGTGCATATATATTGAGAAGTAGGTTGTACTGAATTCAGTGGTGCCCACTGAATTCAATATGGCTTATTCACAGATGAGTATGTATAAGATTGCAGTTCAAGAGTTACTAAAATATTTACAGGAAATATGCTAAAATCAGGATTTCATTAGTAAAAACTATTATTTATTTAAACTAAATTTAAATTCACCAGGCAGGTCCAGCTCCATCAGGGCTAGCCTGAAGGAAGGAGATTCCGCCCTCCATAACTGCCACCCGCTGGCCTGAGAGGGAGCTCACCAGGAAGGTCCAGCTCCATCAGGACTAGCCTGGAAGAAGGAAGAGCCCTCCCTTCAATCCATCTGCCTTGGTCCAGGCATCAGAGGGAGAGAAGAACCACTGGACCTCATTCCCTTTCCCTCCACCATTCCCTTCTCCTCTTGTTTTGTGTCTTTTAAATTGTAAGCCTGAGGGCAGGGAACTGTCTGATTAAAAATAATAATTGTAAGCCGCTCTGGGAGCCATTAGGGCTGAAGGGCGGGATATAAATACCTAAATAAATAAATAAATAAATAATATACATGACAAAATACTGGGAAGAATCCAATGGCACAACAGTAGAAGCACAACAACTTCTGCTGGTATGTGGCACAATATCAGAAGTACAACAACAACTTCACACTGCAGGCCTCCATATCTCCCAAAAATGTACTCTAGAGGAAAGACATCCACTAGAGCCAGTTTTTTATTAACTTTAAAGGCTGAGAGGAAGGGCACAAGGCCCCAACACATTAACACAGCAGTGCAAAAACATGCTGGATTTGAGCTATGTAACAATAACTTTGAGCATATCAGAGAAATTAAGAAAAACTGTCATTTACTCATTCTAGGACATGCTAGCTTATCTAACTGGATACATGTTACCACTGTTACAAGACTGGAAAATGTAATTTGGATAATACAATTCAGTCACCATGTTCCACCTGAACCATATTTTCTGACCTCTTTTAGTCAATGTATTTACCAACTTACCATTTTATTTGGCACCAGTCATAAATGCTGATTAAATTCAGATATTTGGAGAGTGGCCAAGCAACACCTTAGCAGCTGTTTATATGAGGTTGGAACCTAACAGGGGGACTTAATCCACTAGCCATAAAAGTTACAAGAGGTCTTTCCAAATAATTGTTAAGAAAATCTCAAAGTGTGCAACACTTCCCACACATCTCCATATATGTATAATCTATTGTGATTATACTATCGGCACCTTTGCTACAAACAAAGACAAAAACACCCGCCTAAAAAGTACCCTGCAAATATGAACAGACAGTACTATGTAACCATATAAAATGGTATAATATTGGT
This sequence comes from Sceloporus undulatus, assembly GCF_019175285.1. Lineage (NCBI taxonomy): Eukaryota > Metazoa > Chordata > Lepidosauria > Squamata > Phrynosomatidae > Sceloporus > Sceloporus undulatus. The sequence continues at coordinate 3,218,660 of NC_056530.1, forward strand.
TTATTTTACTAAACAGATCAGCATTACTTTTGCCTACATTTCTTTGACAAAACCCTTTACCTTTTGCTCTGGAATTTCAAACACTGCTTCATGAACACTACAAGCAAAGAGGGAGGTAGGCAGGTCACTTAAATCCATCATCTCTTCCAAATCTTCCTCATTTTCTCCAAAAATCATTTCTTCCTCCTCTTCTAGGTCACTGCTGTAAAGGTCTGACTGACCGTCACTCCAGGCCTTCATTGTATCTCTAATCATTGTCCACTCAAAGCAACTTTCCTTTTTCTGAACGCACGCTTGTAGGAGGAGGCTAATTTTAAAAAAAGAAAGAAAAAGAACAACTGTAAAACGATTTTCCAGAATTCTTTTTAAAGTTTAAAAAATGATTAGTCATTAGGCTTATTATGTGGTGTCCTTTCACCAGCAGAACAAAATGGGTGGTCATTCGGTTTTCACATTTCCATTTACCCTCCAAACTTGCTCCAAAGGGGTAGGGCTTTATTTTGCTTGTGTGAGTGAAAGCCAACTTGTGCAGCTTTGAATTTAGGATACTATGTACAAGGAACAATCTATGTGAAGACTGAGGATATTTTTTAAAAACGCTCTCTTATAGTTCAAAGATTTCAAAGGTGAGAAGAGAATAATCATCTATTCAGATATGATTTCTATTTTTAAAAAAAACCTTCAGTATTTTATCATTAGGATAACCAAAAGAAAGTGCACAAGCAGCTAGTATAAATGAATACCATTTAAAATATTTATTCAAGCCTCAATCCAGTTTCTAGTTCCAAACCGAGCAGACACACTGAATCAACTGCTGAATGGTAATACAAACCCATTTGTATCTGAGTCAATGAATATGCTCTATTTGAGATTAGCAATTGGACTGAGTTTTCTGTTCCTTCCTTCAGGCAGCTTCCAAAAATAACTATATTAAACACATAGTATAACTAGAAAGAGTGTCACACATTAGCAAACTGCATGCAAATCACACCAAAGGCACAATCCTGTGTTAAGTGGAAGGGCATTCCAGGGGCCATAGGACATTGCAGATTTCCCTGTAGATGGAGGGGGAACTCTGCAATAGTGGTAACAGCCTGTTGCCCCCGCTCCTCCTCCAGCACTCCTTGATCAGCAATGTATGTGCTGTTTCAGACTGAGGGAAACCTCGAATCTGCAGGATCTCAGGCTGTCCTGTTATCCCAACTAGAGGGGACAACTACACAAGCAACAGCAAAGTTTTAATGGGGCAAATTGGGCAATGAGAAAAAAGCCACCCCATACCTCTTGCCCTGACCAGTGTGAATGTGGCATAGGAAGTGACAGATAGCTCTGCTATGGATTCTCCCACATCCCACCCACAACATTACTATGTTAACCACTACATATGTATTTATTTGCTTTGATGCCAATAGGGGTGTTAATAATGAGAAGTGACCTTTTCCAGAAAAAAAAGTTTCAGGGAACCAGGGCCACCATTATAAACACTGCAGTTGTCAAACAGATAGCAGAAAAGATACATAAGTCAATGAAAAAGCTTGGAATAGTGACTTACTTGAACACTAAGGTTGCAGTCCTATGTACACTGAGACATATACTGTACTAAACAGAGGGAGTTAATTCTGACTAAAAAGCAAAGGAATGGGGGTATTATGACTAGTACTGTATATACTCATGTATATGTCCAGAAATTTAGGTTAAAAATTGACCCCAAAAAACTGAGTCTACTTATCCACGGGTCAATGTAAGTACTGTTCTTGAAAATATATTTAGATACCCTGTAAGTACTGACACCCTTCTACTCTCTCATCCATTCAGCCTTTAGTACAGTAGTTCCCAACCTTCCTAATGCCGTGACCCTTTAATACAGTTCCTCATGTTGTGGTGACCCCAACCATACAATTATTTTCATTGCCACATGCAAATATGTGTTTTCCAATTGTCTTAGGCGACTCCTGTGAAAGGGTCGTTCGACCCCCAAAGGGGTCCCGACCCACAGGTTGGGAACCACTGCTTTAGTATGAGCACAAATAGTTATGCCTGCTTAAATTTTGTAAGTTTGTTGGCATTGTTTTCCTTTGCTGTGTCATTTACATCCTTCATTACATGCCCCTAAATTTTACCCCCGACTTATCCACGGGTCATATCAAAACCCATAATTTTGGTCCCAAAATCTGCCCTCGACTTATACATGAGGCCGACTTATAGTCGCATATATACGGTAATATTTCTCAGTAACCAGATAAAGAAACACTCATGACATTTGGTCGACAAAAAAAACACCCTACATTTTGAAATCTGACCAAATTTGTTGGGCAGAATTAGATATGGGTTCAAGAAACTAAACCCAAATGGGCTTCATGGATGACCCAGCAGCACGTTTTCAGCAATCAGTACAATTCCACTTGCCATAGTAGGCCAGTGATTTCTGGGGTTAGTGCAATGAGAGATATAACTAACTCCCACATTTAAGTTGTTAAATTGGGGAAGCCAAACGTCCCAGCAATCCCTGACTCCCTTCTCCACTGCAAGATTAGAAGGAAGGCAAGGGCCTGTGTGGCTACATTGTTTATGAGATTCCTGGAGCATTTTGTCTTCAGATGGGGAAAATGGCAAGCATCCTGCAACTCTCCCCTACAAAGAAGGCAGGCATGGTATGGCTATTCAGGGCAGCCATTGCCACAATTTTTGGCCTGGTTAGTTTAATACTGTAGACCTCTGAACATTACAGACTGTCAGCAGATTAAATTTACAAGTACCTAGTATCCACTATTCAAATTATTTTGTCTTTCTTTCAAAGAGCTGGGTATTATCAGCTTAATTAAGGCCCATCAAACAGCTTTCAACAACTTTTTGTCGATTCGGATTTCAACTGAATTCATTTGTAGTGGAAAAATTACATTAACATATAAAAAGCATTTGTCTGCTCCGTCAGTTTTTCTGAAAGTGAATGGTCAACAATATTTATTTAAGGTCTCAGTTTGGTTTTTTTTTTTAAAAAAAAGATCAACCAGTTCCACATTCTCTGGAAATAAAATACAAATTTAGAGAATGCTTTTGAAACTCTCAAGGATTTGCCTGGATGTAACTAGAGGCATGCTCTAGATCAGTGGTCCCCAAACTTTAAGGGTTTTTGGACATCAGCTCAACATGGTTGAGGCTTCTGGAAGCTGAAGTCCAAAACCTCTTAAAGGGCACAGTTTGGGGACCACTGCTCTAGATCACAATGAGGCCTGGCATTATTTTTTCTTCATTTACTCTGTGCTGCCCATTGGAGGGCATAGCCCCTGTTAACTGTGGGAGTTACATCATCATTACATCACATCAGCCTCAGTATAGGAATACTGACTTTAGGGGCGAGGAATGGGAGGAAGTAATATGCTTGGTTATCTGGGTTACTAAAATATTCCCAACTTACAGAACATGGCTGGGATCAATAAACTCAGGGGATTTTCAGAGCAACAGGTCACAATGTGCCTAAAATCTATAATAAACTGGGGTCAGATGGGGGGAGGAATGATTAGGATGATTCGGTTCCTCTCATAAAAGAATATTTTAATGATTAAAAAAAATTATGTAAGAAATATGAGTTTGCCATTCCTTGAGTCAGCCAATAAAATCAACGGTTACCGTCCATTCAGAAGAGAGAACAGGAACAAAATTGGAGCTGCTATCATCAACAGACCTAATGACTTAGGAGTTTTTTAAAAATCACCATTCAAGATGCATGGCTAAGCAAGAATTTGCAATGCCTCAAGAAGAGAAACTGTTAAATCAGCATAAGGTATTCAGCAGTCAAAGGACTGAGGCTCCACAGTCAAAATAATTACTCCAAAATAAGGCATTTTTCAACACTCAAAATGTTGTTTTATCTTCTTTACAGAGAGAGGAAGGGGACTGAAGAAGAAAGGAATACAGAAACTGAAATATTCACTTAAAAGAACACAGCCACGATTAAAGTGTTTTCTGCTTGCTTTCTGTTGACAGCCTCTCCTCCTTTACAGATAAACATTGCAAGGGACTATTTTGAACATAAAGACTTTTACACAGAAACCAAATGAGGATCTACTAAGAATCTACAACGAAGCAAAACACATTGTGTTATCGGATGAAAAGGAGGTTACAGCTCCTGTACACAACACTGGCTTCCAGCCTTGTGGATTGCTGAACTGAGATGACATAAGTAACCTCAAATGACCTCTGTTTCAGTTTTTCCATTTACAAACAGATAACAATAGACTGACAACCCCAAGGTTCTTCAAGAGAACCAGTAGCCGTAATAGGACATACACTTGGTTTGTGAACACTTTGTTCTCATTACTGGATAAAATGATTAACGAGATTGGAATTGGATGAATTTGCAACTGTCCAAACTATTTTTTTGCCTCAGAGAACTGAAAGGCCTTTAAATGTTGACTGATGCCTGTTGCAAAACTGCAGGAAACGATCTCAATGGATGGGAAATCAATAATACAGTAGATACTAAGGAATCTGAGATGAAGTGGTTCATGCTTTTAAAACTTTTTTAAAAACCATGAATGAAATACCGTACAATAAATGGTTTGCTTTCAATATTGGAACTGCCAAACCCCCCCCCCCCCACACACACTTTTTTGAAGATCTTTAAAAGGAAATTAACATAGGCCCAGATGAACTGTACATCCATGTTAAGATAGGAGTAGATAAGAGACCTAAAATTTAGGGTTTTAGTGGAACTCTGGAGGTCCACCATCCAAAGCCAGAGGTAAAATACTGGCTCAGGCAGGAAAACATAACCTTGGATGTTTTGAGGACCAGAATTAATGAGCTGAACGCCTCTGATCACATGCTCATCCCAGGAATTTGTGATCAGAACCGGAATCAAGCTTCAATTTTTTTGACACAAACGTCTACCCACAAACACATAGAGAACATTCTTTTCCAGCAAACTAGTCAAAGGGGGTTAAAGCTTTTCCGTTGCTACTATTGTTAAATAACTAGGAGTCAGAAATTCTTGCCAAACTACTTCAAACCACCCAGAGATCCAGAGCTAGGTTTTTCCCAACCTTATTCAAGGATACACATGAATGGTTATGAACTATACGGAATATGCTTTATTACCTAGAAGTCAATAACTATAATATTAAAACATGGTTTCCAAAGAAAGCATAGCGCTATAAGCTGCAATAGGAGCCTATTTTAGGTTTATACGTCAGCGTATTAATTATAATGTTTAAAAATAACTCAATAACTTAAGTTTAATTAAGGGGTAGTGCACAGGATCGGAAGTAAAGTCATCAAGGAAAAAAACATTCATAGAATCATAGATTCTGTTAACAGAATCTGTTAATAGATTCTATGAATGTTTATTCATTGAAAAAACACTTTCTGTTTCATTGCTAGATGTACAGTGAAGATTTTAAGAGATTTCTGGAGAGGAAAGATGCAAACAATTTGTAACAAAAGGGGTCTACAAATTTAGGCTGTCATCTTATGCGCCCTTCTCTGAGAGTAAACCCCACTGAATACACAGTGTAAGAGTGCACAGAACTGTGTTGCTAAAACTGGAAGGTCAAACTTCTAACCGATTCAGCTGAACAATAACCGATTCAGCCGCTCCGACTGTTCTCAGCGGGGCAGGATACAAATAAATTTTATTATTATTATTACAATAAGGAAATGTCTTTTCAAGTTCATTTGGATGTTCTTAAATGGGAACTCGCCCAAATCTTACCCACAATGGCAGATACCTTGGTATCTTAAGTGCAAGTAATGTGATATTTAAAATTGTATGCTATTTCCAATTTTAAGTCAAGTACACAGAGAATGGATGGAGGTGGTCTGTGTGCATGATACATCCACATCCATCACTAAGGGAGGGTGGGGGATTACAATAATTTATGATTTACTGTATTATGTGTTTTTATTCTGTATTGTAACCTGCCTCGATCCGTAGGGACAGGCGGGCTAAAAGTACATATTATAAATATTATTATTATTATTAACTATACATTCTAAGTATTTGACTTCTTCACAAATGAAAGCAATGTTAGTCTCTTGAACAAGCCAACTCTTACCACGATTACCTCTTTAAAAGCTGTCCTATACTGTGTCAGACCACTAGTCCAGCTAGCCCAGTATTAATACTGACACTGACTGTCAGTGGCTTCCCAGAATTGCAGGCAGGAGTCAGAGCAGCATCTTCAGGCAGAATTAGGAGGTTGGCACTAGCAGCTTCTGCATGGAAAGCATGTGCTCCAGCAGTGACCTCCAGCTTCTCTTGGATGACAAAGGGACATGTATGTATTAGACGCTTAATTCAAACATAATGAGAAACCAGTTTCCCACTATCAATAAGCTGCAGCAAGGCATAGTCCACTCCACCCCCACTTCTGCCTTGTCTGCTCCCAATTTTAAGTTATGCTTTGTTTAAAATACAGTTTCAGAATAAGTAAGGACCCGAAACCATTGTTGGATCCTGATTTGATATAACTAACCATGGTCCAAAACACACTGAGGCCACTTTTACAGCCCTGGCTCTGTGCTAGGGAATGCTGGGAACTGTAGTTTTGTGAGACATTTAGCTTTCCCTGTCAGAAAGGTCTAGCCACAATAAACCACAATTCCCAGTATCCCCTAGCACTGAACCATGGCAGTTAAAGCTGTTTCAAATGGGATTATTTCTGCAGTGTGATTTGGATTTATAAATTAAGCAAGTCACAGTTCTGACTTTAAATGCCACTGGAATTAACTACAGTTAATTTAAAACCAAAAGTGGATCCTCTGAAACCAGCACCCCTAAAAAGACAAAGGAGTGAAGAAGCCCAAGGCTTTCTGTGACTCCAGATAGTGAGAAATCATAACAAACTCCTCAAAAATTTAAAAATCGACATCTCTTTCCGTGGGTTGTAGTCCAAAGCAAACTTGTGGCAAATAATATAAACAATGCCACCAGATTCTTTGTTGTTTTTGCTGTCACAGATTAATACGACAAAATCAGTTCCCCGCTGTGTCTAAATGAACGATATGGGAGAGGCAGCTAGGAAGGCAGGAAACTGCTGGACCTCTTACCCTTTCCCTCCACCCCTCCCTTCTCCTTCTGTGTCGTGTCTTTTTAGATTGTAAGCCCGAGGGCAGGGAACCATCTAACTAAAAAGATTGCTGTGTAAATGTACAGTGCTTCATAAATAAAGGTTAATCATAATATAATAATAAGAAACAAATGCTAACAAGAAATGCGAATGAGCAGCAGCAAACACACTGGCAGTCAAGCAGGATCTGTGTGATGGAGAGAGAGCAAAGAATCCCTTTATCAAGGACTGACTTAGGGCCTTTCCTCAGTGTAGGCGCTTTCTATGTGGGCTTCTTTCTCTTTCTTTTGCTCTGTACTCCCCTCCTGCTCTTTATTTCGAAGGCAGTGCTGCCTCCTTCTTGGGTCCATGGGCATCAGCTCTGCCTCTTTGCTGCCCTTGCAGCTCAGGGGCCTCTTTCTCCTTTTCCAAAGTCTGTTGCCTTTTCCTTTTCTCTGCAATTCCCTCTCTCTTTGTAGAACTTGCCTCTCCCTTCTTGTCTCCTCCAGGGATGTTAGCAAGACCCTTCTTTTGCTGTACCAATCCTTTCCATCCCTGAACTGCTCCTCTGTGTCCCCCTTTCCCCTTCCTATAGATGTTCCTGGTGTCTTCTGCTAGCTGCTTCTTAGTCTGTTTCATTTATCTATTTGATCTCTATCCCGCCTTCCTCCCAGAAGGGACCCAGGGAGGCTCACCAACACAATCTAAAAAACATAATACAATAAAGCAATTAAAATATCATCTAAAACAGTATAAAATTACTACAGACATTAAAGCCACACTAAAAGCATGGTATCCAGCCAGTGTTTCCTTCTCCATCTGCTCCCAAGGAAGTTCTTGCCCTTCCTATATCCCTCTCCTAGAGATATTCCTCATTCCTCCCCAGTTTTCCTGTCACCTTGGCCTGTTACAGACAGCCAAAATAAAGCTGCTTCGAGTCACAGTGGAGGTATGGTGATTCAATGATGCATGCGTCCTAAGAGTCCAGGAGCCACACCAAAGCCACGCTCCGCTGTGACTCGAAGCAGCTTTATTTTGGCTGTCTGTAACAGGCCCTTGTCTTTACAATGGCATCTTCTGCTCTTCATCGTTTCCGTCCTCATCCTTTGAGTCTTTTCTCCCTGTTGGCCTCCACCATTTTCTGGCACGCTTCATTCATTTTTATTGTTCTCTCTCTCTCTCTGTCTCTTTCTCATCACACAGATCCTGCTTTATTGCCATTGGGTTTACGACTGCTGGCTTCCATTCACATTTCTGGTCGAGTTGGCCTTTGTTTCTTGCCTTCTCGGTTGCCCTTGCAGCTGATGGACCTCAGGAGAAGGGAGGCTGGCTCGGAGGGGGCAACAAGGGCAGGGGCGAGCGAAGAAGGAGGCAGGAAAAGGCCCCCAAATGGGGAAAGGTCCAATAACGGAGGGAGAGGGAAAAGAAGGGAGTGTGGAAAGAGGGGAATGGGGCAGGAGGTGAAAGTGGAAAGGGAAAATGCTGGGCACAGCCTTATTCCAGGTGGGGCCTGGCCAAAGCAGAAGAGAGTGCCACTGTTACTTCCCTCGATCTAGACGTTATACTTCTATTGATGCACGCTAGAATCGCATTGGCCTTTTTAGCTGCAGCACCACACTCTTGGCTCAACTCCTGCTCTGCTAGGGCTCCTAGATCCCTTTCACATGGACTCTTGCCCTTCTTCGAACCATAAGCAGAACCGTCATAAAACGAACAAACCCAGCCTCACCTGAGCGAAGACTCCGAGGGAGAAAAGCGACGAACCGAGCCCCGCCTCCTCCGCTCTTTTTCTCTCTCCTTCCTTCTTTCCTTCCTTCTCTGACAGAAAACTCACCGCTCTGAGGAGGAGCGCGAGAACGCGCACGGTGCTTCCAAGCTCTCGCGAGACTTTAACCCTCCCCCCCCGACTTTTATGTTTTTCCCTCTTGCCTTTGAGCCTCCCAAGAATGAAGGACCCGGATGTAAGCGCAGATTTGCCCCTCAGGGATGAGGCAACGGTCTCTAGTCTGCGCACTCTCTGATTGGTGGACCAGGTCACGTGGGCAATAAAAGGCGGCCTCTTCTGCTCCCTCCCTTCCCTTCAGCTTTTCCAGAGCTTGTGAATGAGGGATATATGCGCGCATATATATATATATATATACACACACACACAGACATACACACAGACATATATATATATATATATATATATATATATATATATATATATACACACACACACACAGAGATATATATACACACACAGAGACATGCACACATACACACACATATATATATAACACACAGACATATATATATATATATATACACACACATATATATATACACCCACAGACACACACACATATATATACACACAGACACACATATATATATACACACATATACACAGTACACAGACATATATACATACATACATATATACACACAGACATATATATATATACACACACACACAGACATATATATATACACCCCCACACACTGATATATATATATACACACACACACAGAGAGAGAGAGAGAGAGAGAGAGAGATAAATATATACATATATATAGTCATATACAGTGGCCCCTTGTTATCCACTGGGGTTTGGTTCCAAGATCCCCCGTGGATAACAAAATCCCTGGATGCTCAAGTCCCATTAAATATCATGACATAAAAAATGGAAAATCAAGGTTTGATATTTTTTTTTTTTTATCAAGGTTTGATATTTGAAATTTATACTTTTTTTGAACATTTTCAAACCGTGTATGCTTGAATCCGTGTACAAAAAATCCATGTATAAGAAGGGTGGACTGTATAGATATACACACACGAGGGATAGAAATACATACGTATGTATGTATGTATGTATGTACATACATGTATACACACAAATGTACTTATGTATACACGCACAGTTGGCCCTCCTTATCCAAGGGTTTTTTATCTACAGATTCAAGCATCCATGGCTCAAAAATATTCAGAAAAAGCATCAATTCCAAATAACAAACCTTGATTTTCCATTTTATGTAAGGAACACCATTTTGTTATGCCATTGGATTGAATGGGACTTGAGCATCCATGGATTTTGTTATCCACCTGAGTGTGTGTGTTTGTGTGTATTGCATTTATAGTCTCTCTTTATCTTAGAAGGTTGTTGGGTTTATATCCTGCGTTTAATTAGGAGGATTAGGTAATACCCCAGAGGGGATCCAAACTCAAAATGGACTTGATTAGAAAGCTGGGCCAAAATTAACACAACGAACTTCATAGATACATAGATATAGGATGGGGGACACTTGGTTTAACGAGATTCTGTGTGAAAGGGATCTAGGAATCCTAGTCGACCACAGGTTAAACATGAGTTAACAGTGTGACACGAAGCTAAAAAGGCCAATGCAATTTTTAGCTGCATCAACAGTATAGATTCCTTAGAAGTCTTTAAACAGAGACTAGATGGCCATCTGTCAGGGATGCTTTGATTGAGATTTCCTGCACAGCAGAATGGGGTTGGACTGGATGGCCTTTTGGGTCTCTTCCAACTCTTATGATTCTATGATTTTACATCAAGGGAAGTAATAGTGCCACTGTAGTCTGCTTTGGTCAGGCCCCACCTGGAATACTGTGTCCAGTTCTGGGCACCACAATTCAAAAAGGACATTGAGAAACTGGAGCGTGTCCAAAGGAGGACGACTAAAATGGTGAAGGATCTGGAAACCATGCTCTATGAGGAAAGACTCAAGGAGCTGGGTATGTTTAGCCTGGAGAAAAGAAGCTTAAGAGGTGATGGTCAAGTTTGGACCCAAAAGGTGATCTACCCCTGCATTATGTGTTCTTTATCATTCTGAACCAGCCCTTGGTGAAAGTAAGAAAAATTCCGTGCACAAGTACTTTCGCTCCTGCTCTTTTTGTTCCTAAGAAAGGTTGGAAAAATGCTGTTTCTTTGGCTCCAGCAAAATGATAACCTTACAGAATTTGGGTACTCCTACAGACACAGGGAAATAACTTGAATAAATGTCTTCCAGCAATGGGCTACAATTTATTCTTGACACTAAAGGACTTGTGTAGCTAAGCTGGCAGCAAGATTCAAAGGTTTTAGGAATATTAAGAATTCTGTACGCCATTCCATTATTCATAACATTGTTGTTTCATTTCAAAGTGTTTTATACAGTTTTATCTTTTTAAAACATATTTTATTCTTTTAATAGCTATCTATTTTAACATTGTAATAATTTAATTCTTTTTTAATGCATCTCTTTTCTGTTTTTAATTGTACAGTCAGACCTCCATTTTTGTGGAGGATCCATTCTGGACCTCTCTGCGAAAATAGAGACTTGCCTATATTCAAGCCCCATAGGCTTGAATGGGGAGTGTGCCTGTGAGCGAGCGCCATTGGGGTGCACCTTATGGAAAAGAATGAAGGTCGCTCCTCCATAAATATTCAAGACTGTGGACCTCAAGTCCATGAGAAAGGAGAGGTGACTTTATTGTTCTTTTAATATTGTGAAGCCACTCTGAGTCCCATTTCTGGGAAAAGAATGGGATACAAGAATAACAATATGGCATGCATCTCTTACGGTTACCTGCTGTTTCCAAGGCCCACAAAATTTCATCTGAATTCGGTCTGCCTCATACAATTTTATTGTTTAATTTTTTGCAATTTACAACTGCCCAGCTGCTAAGCACATTTTGACTGAACAACAAAAACACTGTTCTCCTCTGGGTGTATCATACAGCTGATTTTATTTACATGCATTGTGAAGATGGTCTAGTGGTACATTTAGATCTACGTGAATGTTCAAAATTAAATTATACAGAGCTACACAGTCATAATGCAGAAAAGAAAAATCAGCTAATAGTTGTCAGCCATCGCTGCAGAAAACATCTAGATATTCCCAAAGAATGTATGTGCTGAATGGGTCCTAAATTCTAACTTGCAGAGCTAGACTGTATTTTTCTACAGAGTAGAACCTCTAGAAAGACTTCATGGCTTCAAAAGAGCCACCGTTTCCTGCAGATTTTTCTTATGAATATTGGAGCAACATCCAAAGATAGATTCAACAATCTGAAGGAATTCTTTCCCCCCTTGTCATGGAAAGGAGTCAAGGGAGAGTCAAGGTAAGGGAAACAACACCTGTGAGGTGACCAGACTAAAATGCTGATCAGGGTTGCATCTGCACTGCAGAAATAATCCAGCTTGACACCACTGTAACTGCCATGGCTCAATGCTATGGAAGTCTGGGAATTGTAGTTTGTTATGGCAACAGAGCCGGCTAAATGTCTCACAAATATCTTATTTCTGCAGTGCGAATGCAGCCCAGGACATGTACATGCTCTGTACATGTACATCATCCTATACTTTCAGGATTTCAAAGCACTGAAGGAGACCCTTCACAGGATGTCACCCTCTTCCCCAAGAATCAGAGTGTTATTCAGCACACAGCACACTCCTATGCTGACTTCCAGTTATGCCAATGAAGTGTATTTTGATGCATACACACAAATGTTTAAGGATTGCCTTACAATGTAACCTCTCAAGAGTACTGAACTAAACACACACAGCTTGAAAAGGTTCGATGACAACAGGCATCACTTAGCACTGAAGAGCAGTATTTACTAACCAAAAAAAGAAGGGAAGTTGGTGTGTGAGAAAATATCCCATGCCTTATTATTTCCACATTTTAACAACACTATAATTTTTTTTTTAAAAAGACAATGGCTTGGGCCCAGGATACCTAAAGGACCACCTCTCCCCGTACATTCCGCCTCGCACCCTCAGAACGTCTGGGCAGCAATTACTGAAGGTCCCTGGGGCTAGATTATCCTCCACCTCACGGAGGACATTTTCCACTGCTGCCCCAGCCCTTTGGAATACACTGCCCACTGAGCTCCGCTCGACTACCACCCTGGCCCAATTCAGGAAGGACCTGAAAACCTTCCTGTTCCAACAGGCATTCCCCGACTAAAATCCTGTGGGCCTCCCTCCTCTTTCGTGGCCAAGAGGTTGGGCTATGGGGCATTTTAGCCTGTTTTTTTTTAAATTGTAATTGGTTGTTTGATTTGTATTGTATTTATTCTGTTTTTAACTATTTGCTGTAAGCCGCCCTGATCTTGGGAAGGAGTGGGGTACAAATAAAAACTTTATTTTATTTATATTATTTACATGTGTGATGCATCTTCATCTGGTGCCAAAACTGGTGCCATGCCAGCGTTTAAGGTTCAGACTTCCCCACATGCGACTGGGAGAAGTTATTGCAAACCTTAGAAACCACCAGCAGGCATAGATCTGGGGTGGGAAAGCTTAGGTCCTTCATATGTTTTGGACTGCAACTACCATAATCTTTTTTCTTTAGCCATGCTGGTCAGGGCTGATGGGACTGACATGACAACAGATTGTGGAAAGCTCCCTGATATGTTGCTTTGCCACAAAGAAGTAGATCATGTCAACAATGGCCAAATGTGCCCCATTGCTAACATTCCAAGTTGAAAGTCAGGTTAGATATCTGAAAAGCTAACAAATCAACCAACTAACCAACCAAAAAAAAAAATAATAATAAAAAAAAGGGGGGGGGGGAGAAAGGAAATGCGAACAAAGGTGCTAGAACAGACATGATTTAAAAGAAACATGATCAGACATCACCCTACTTTTCACAGGATAACTCATCTGTTATCAGTCACCCTCCTGAACTTATGAAAAAGCCTGCATATATCTGACCACTGGTCTCCCCTGCCAGTTCTGTCTTTGGTCCAAATGCTATGCCATTACAAGAGTGAAAATGTAAAGATCTCCTGCTCCAGTTACACTCATTCTGTCTAGAGCTCATTCAACAACAATGCATACTACATTCAACTAAATTGTTCCTATTCTATAAATACCATTTTAAAAAAACATTAAATAAATCGTAAGAAGTGCAATCAGTCAACACAGAGGCCCATATTTTGCTGCTTGAGGCTGGAACTCAATGAATAACTCAGGTATAATATTCTGTGGTCAGGTCAGGCAGTTTAACAACACAATTGCCATTTTGTGGTTATGCAGCGTGGCATTCATGCCATTAGAAAGCCAACTCTTGCATTAATCATCAAAAGGCAACAAGGAGATTAAAAGGCCTTTTGTTCCCAGCACCTCATCTCCCCTGCTATGTAATTCTTTAATGAGCAAAATGCTTTGCATAGTTCACAAATGAATGAAACTGACTACGTGGAGGTTCTTCAAGACAACTGTGCCCAGTCAATATTCACAAGTTACTTCGTATGATTCATGTTTCTGAAGTATTGTCTAGTGATAAGATACTCCTGCCAATAGTGAATAATGCATAACTGTATAGAGGATCATTTAGTGCCAAGTATGCCATAAACAAACATCTTTCCCCCTAAGAGTTAAAGCAAGTGCAAGTGTGGTGAAACTGTGCATTAAAATGCCTCACTGTTAGTTCTCACTCCTCAGTTCGAATCAGTCATTGTCTACATGTGTAGCAGAAAGAGATAAGACACTGGTGTATTAATGCTTTAGATAAAATACAGGGTGACATTTTTGTATTCGCCATAAAAATGAAAACAAACCAATAAACCATATTCTAGCAATTCCAGGAAAAACGTTCTATCCTATTCCACTCCCTGCGGAGCTATTTCTTCTATTTGCAGGGAACTTTTATCCTACGGGAAATGCAATCTCCTGTCTACTGTATGCAAGTATAGTCCACTGAACTCATCCCACTGAATATGTACTTAAGACACATGGGGTGAAATTCTAATGTGAACAGGATCACAGTGCACATTTGCAGAAAGAAAGGATGCTTTAAAGTGCAAATAGCAACCAATATGAAAAATCCCACTAAAAAGTAGAAATCATTAGGATAGCCGGTCGTTCTTATGTCATAACGTTCTTACAACCTAGAGATTTCAAAACAATTCTGGGTCAGGATGTACCTGTGGTGATATGTGGTGTGCCCTGGCTCAAAAGGGCTGGACTATGAGTCACACACAGTGCCAAAGATCATGTTACCCGATACAGAATGTTGAATCATCTCTAGGAAAATTTTGCTAAACAACCAAAGTATGGATTTTATTTAAAATTTATCTCTCCTACTTCCAACCTGGAAACAGGAGATTTCTATGGGAAAAGAAAATATAGTATGTACAGAGAAGACAAATCCTACAGTATGTTCCATTACAGCACTAAAATGAATTACATCTTCTCAGGATGGCTGTGGCAAAAGAAAATGGAAAAACATTAAATTTGGGTCTAAAGAAAGCTAACTAAACATTTCTTGGAAAATATTAATCCATTTCATTTCAATACATGGGTGCACTGAAAGAACACTGATCATTGCTACATTGGAGACTTGAGAAATCCTAGGTAATTAAGCTACCATTTAAAAACACTGGCAGTCAGTCTTGCAGTAAAGGTGGCCAGGTAAGAACAGAGTTAAAATAATGCTGTTCTTTTAAGGAAAGATCTGAACTGCTATAATATTAGATTAAATATTGGAAAGCAGGTGGATGCTGTGGGAGAATATTTAGTCTTATTTGACATCTTCAAATCTTATGACATTGTAAGTTCTTTCTATGCACTACAAAGTGGTAGTTAAATCATGCTAGTTGGGGATGATTAGTACTACAGCCAACACACTCTGGCCCATTTAAACAGGAATCTACTGCTCCATACATATATACATATACATATAGATATATATAGTGAGGAGTGGGCCTGAACCCAAAGCCCTGCCTATACTCTATGCAATTTACTCAAGACTGCCTCATTCTGATCCCCTCTCCCTACGTGCTGAACTATAGCTTCCATCCCTGTTGCCCTCCAGGTAATGTGTCATTTATAATATCTATAACCCCAACCAGCAACGTGTGGACAGGAGAAAATGAGATCTGAAGTGCAAGACATCTGGAAAGAGCTGGGTTGGGAAAAGGTTGGTCTAAGAAGACATGTGCTAACTGGCTCCATAGGGAGTGCTTTATCATAACAGAAAGGCTAAACTCATCCTTTGGTGTCTGTTATTTTGTAAGCAATACTACAGACCATGTAATTCCCTATGCATTTCATCTGATGAGACTGTAGGCATCATGGAACAGTTTAGCTTAGCTTTTGGTATACAGTTGATCAACTGCAGTTTGGTCTTTAAAGCTATAATTTGTATTAATTTTAACCACATTTCAGATGACCTTTTAGTGAAATGAAAGAAAGAGAGAGAAATAAATAAATAAGATTGACCACACATGTGGACCCATTATGCCAGTCCTCAAGGACATTCACTCCCTTTTGCTGTGCTCCATGACTTTGTATAGAGGCACAGGTGCTCCTTTGGAGCCATGTTCTTCTTGGACAATTGTCAACGTGGCAGGAGCATAGATCTCTGAGATGGTGTCATTGCTCTCCAGGGCGCCATAGGAAAAGGAAGTCTTGAGATCAGGCTGAACTGCTGTTCCGTTGTCGTGCAAATTCTGCATGCCTGCAAATAAGGAGAAAACAGAGATGGGATTGAAAAAGTAGGGAAGAGGATATGGATTCTCTCTTCCCAACACTGCTTTATACTACATCAGACTACTGATCCATTTAGCTGGTGCTTCCTCCTCTCACTACCAGTAGTTGCTCAGCATTTGAGACAGGCATTTTTACCACCTTCCCCAGGCAATATCCTTTGAACTTGGTAGCTGTATGGGACTTAACTTTGTATTTTCTGCCTGTAAACAGAGACATTATTGCCAACCTAACACCACTCTCCATGCCAGACCAGAAAATGGTCTTCAGTCACAGTGAAGAAATAGCATCCATTTAAATCATCCTTCTAGCTATTACAAAACCTAGTTGTTCAGCAGACCACCCCTCTCCCTGAGAAACTTTATTCTAAAAGAGTTCACAGTGGTTCACTGATTCCCCTCTGCCCCAAGACAAAAAGGAAACATTTTACTTCAAAGTATATGATAGAGACAACGGTAGCTGTTGTAAAATGACTTGCAAATAATTCCTGAAGAATTAAACAACAAACCATCATTTTACTTAGGAATGTTCCCTGCAAGTTGTCATTAACTGATGGTAAATCCTGATATTACAAACACAAAGGTCTTATAGTTTTCTGTGGTTTTTTCAGGCTATGTGGCCACATCCTGGAATAATTTATTCCTGACGTTTTGCCTGTATCTGTGGCTGGCATCTTCAGAGATTGGTGGCATGGATTTGTGTGGAATACCTGTTGTACTGTGTTGAATGGCATAGTCTGGAGGTGTGTTGTTGGGCGGGGGGGAGATACAACAGAGATTTCTGGTTACGTATTTGTTTCTATTTATAGACAATTTATTTATATGCAGTTTATTTATAGACAGTTTATTTATTTATAGACAGTTTATAGGCAGTTTATTTATGTGTCTATTTACAGACAGCTTTGATCAGTTCATAAAAAAGAAATGATTTTAAACATTACCTGGCATAGCATCCATGGAGATGTAGGGTTCAAAAAAGATTGATTTCCTTTTGTTTCTAGTGATCAAAAAGACACCCAAGAATGCAATGAGGCACCTGAAAGGGGAGGGGGGGGGGGGAGTAAGAGAAATAAAGTTTTGTGAAACAACTGACAGAGAAGAGGAAGTGGTTGAACCTAGACAGAAACAATAACCTGACCTGATGGAGTGTTCTGACAAGCTTATGGTTACAATAGCTGTAAGAACCAGTCACTACAAACAGCAGCTGCTTCTCCTAGTTCTTCAGTTGATGTGCGACTGAGATTACTGCTATGCATTTGATGTGCAATGAATAGCTGGAAATGTTCAGGTAGTGTAAAAACCTGGCCCCAGAAGCAATGTCCCAAAGCTATTAGCACAGTGAGTTACCTAGAACAATTTTATAAACTTACCCCAAGGCAAACATGCAAATATGGAGTATGTCTTCCCCAATGAAGTCCAAGTAAAATGTTGCACCTGATTCAAGACAGGGAGAAAAACAAGCCATTTAGTATCTTTAAACTGTAATCACTTCATCAAATGCTGGGCAAGTTTTATTAGCATAACAATATGTTGTTATATCTTATTAACATAATAATATTTTATTAAATTAAGAGGGAAACCATTTTTTATTTACTGAATTTATACCCCACCTTTTTCTTGGCATGGATCTGAGGAGGCAAATATATACAAGAATTCTATTATAACTTCATAACTCTATTGATCACAGGATATACTAACAAGTAGAATAGCCCTCCAGGCACTGAAATTCCTTCCACACATAGTATTTTACCACTCATGAAAAATATAGGTGAAGGAATATCATAAAGAACAACCCCATTTACTTTCTGGGGGACTGGAGGCCTAAAAATCATTAGCTTTCAGAGGCCATTTAGTCCAGAATTTACACTTAGAAGAGAATTACTGGGACATAAGTACACTTAAAGGATGATACTCTCTAACTCTGGAAACTAGCTATTCAATCTGGTATAGAGAAAGGGAGTTGACTCCAAATGCAGCAGAATGAGGCGGTAGAGCAAGACTATACCACCCACTATGGTGGGCATTACCACTTTCAAACACTCTGCTTGCAAAGCTACAATCAAACTCCCCCAACAGAAAGTTAGCAAATTAGTCTACCAATGCAACGAGTTCTTAAATATAAGGGTGCATTAAGAGACGTAATTCCCTCCTCCACGGTTTCAAGGTGTGTAATCCATTTTGCCAATTTCTTCTACTTACCTCAGTCCCAAGTGACATATTATGAGAGAGACAGACAGCAGCAACTACTTTTCTTTCTTTACTTCTTTCCTCATAGTTGAGTGGATTCAACAATGGTAGGAGGTCTCATTGTTAATGGGAGAGCTTCTTGCTAAGGCCCATTGCTGAGTTCAAGGGGTATTATTGGTAAAGGAGTGGCTGGGGATAGGAAAAGAACACCTCATCTCCCTATGGCATCTCTACATGGGTGTAAGCCATGGGCAAAGGGAAAAGGCTGTGGGCACAGAGGCTATGAAAGAAGGCAGGCACCGAAGGAAAAGGCCTCTTGAAGCTGGCAGATTTTCCTTGGCACAGCTGTGCAACCCTGATTAAAGTGTAGTCAACAGGATTCTAGCCTAAACAATGACATAATTGTTGGGTTGCTTTTAAGTAACATGCAGTTCGACACTAAATCATGAGGGAAGGCACTGATACGGGGCCACCTCCACCTTGGTATCAGTTCTTGGTTTTGTTTTAATTCTTCTTGAAAACACAACTTTTCTCAGAATCCTTTAACACCTCAGGCCTCATCCTCATCCGAAATGTAGTTAAAGTATAGGCAAACAGCAGCCAGCTTTATTCATCCTACATTACTCATCAACCGTGGTTCTTTTTGCTACTGGCAAAACATAAATCATGAGTCAATTGGGTTAGGTATCTTGTTCTTTCTGTATGCATGTGCGTGGTTGTTTTTTTTAAACAAAGCACACTGAATGTGCTAAATAAAACAAATATGTCTTCCAAGACTGAGCTTCAGCATGTAAAACAGGTCCTGGAGCTGTACAAATTTCAGACTAAGCCACAGTATGACTCAAAGGGGACCTTCAGGAATGAAACAACCTATTTCATTCTGGTCATTCTTCTAAGACAGGGTCTGTGCTGGGTTGGAGACTCTATATCCCTTGATGAATGGGATATGTTTCTCATTCTCTAAAGGGGATCAAGCAGGCCATTTGCCATAGCCCATTTTTAAACAGTAGATTTGATTTTTTTTTAAAGTGTGCATCTTACTTGCAAAGTAATTTCCAAATGGATGTGGAAAATGTCATGTTAGAATTACAGAAAACTGCAACTATTCCCTACTAGAGAGCAATATGGAAAGGAACTCATTTTGAGTCATAAGAATGACTATCATTTCAATACTTTTATTTATTTATGTTACCTGCAATGATTGCTATTGCAGTGGACAAGATGTAACCCACACTGGCAATCTGTGATGCATCATACAGCTGTGAAGCTTGGGTTAAAAACCTACAAGCAAAAGAAAAGAAAAGAAGGGAGGAAAAAATTCAAGAACATATCAATAAAAACATGGATAACATTAACAATTATTTAAGTACATCAGAAGCAGAAAAGTGGCTCGGGAGATGGGGTGGACTACTAGACAAAAAGAGTCAAAAGATGAGTTAAATGGAGTACAAGGAGGCTGCAAATGAGCTGAACAAATTCTCTGGGTCTGCTTTCAGAATAATGAAGACTTAATCTGAACTGACTATAAGGATATGAAATACTAATAGCAGAGACCACAGATTATGTTCTCGACCAGTGATTCCCAAACTTTTGTCCTCCAGATGTTTTGGACTTCAGCTCCCAGAATTCCTGACAGTTGGCCAAGGTGTCTACTCTGGTTGGGAATGACTGCCAGTATTATGACCATGATATAGCTAGATTTTTAGAAACACTTTTGATAAAGTATCTCACCAAAGGCTAGCAGCCAAATTTAGCTGTTTTGCCACACTGAGGAGCCATGGGATAAGAGGGTCATCATGGATCAGCAACCAGTTAAAAAACAGGAAGCATGAGATACAATAAATGAAAAATTATCATAAAATAGGGAGCAGGTTCTCCTAGTCACATTTCAACTTGTTCATGAATGATGACAGAGTTAAAGGTGAGCAAAGGTGCCCAACTTTGAAACTATGTCAAATTATCCAGGGTAGTAAATAAAAGGATTTTTTTCAAACTGGGTGAATGTACAATACAGTGTGATTCAAAGAATGAGTATGGATTGTTATTGCTGTGTGCCTTCAAGTCATTTCTAGTTTATGGCAACTCTAAGGCAAACCTATCATGGGGTTTTCTGGGGCTGAGAGTGTGTGACTCATCCAAGGTCACCCAGTGGGTTTCCATGGCTGAACAGGTAATTGAAACCTGGTCTACAGAGTCGTAGTCCAGCACTCAAGCCACTACACCACACTGGCTCTGATACCTCTCTCCAAAAAGAGTACCCGTATTTTCCGGCATATAAGATGACTAGGCGTATAAGACGACCCCCAACTTTTCTAGTTAAAATATAGTTTGGGATATGCTCACCATATAAGATTACCCCTCTTCCAACGCACACCAAATAAAAAATTTAAAAACATCAGATTTGATTTCAATCTGGTAATTTTAATTCAAATGCTTATGACATGCAGATACTTAGCAGGAAAACTTGTCTGCTTGGGTTGGTTAGCTCTCCCTGCCTGCCCAGCCCTCCCTGTCTCCAAGACTATCATAGTGGTATTGCAAACACGGCTTTTTTCCCCATACCCCGGGCGTCCCGGACGCCTGCAGCTTGCCCCACCCTTCAGTTACATATGCGGCGACTGCAGATTCTCCAGTCTGGCTCAGATATTTCAGCACCTACCCTATATGATGACAGCCGGCGTGTAAGACGACCCCCAATGTTTGAGAAGACTTTCCTGGGTTAAAAAGTAGTCTTATACGCCAGAAAATACAGTATACGAGAGGGAGGCAAGAGGGCAAAGTAAATGCCAGCCCTGGTCTCATGTGACAGTCCAAGCCCTCCAAAAGGCAGCTGCCTTCTCTTATTCTATTCTATCTCTCTCGTCTTTGTTTTTCACCTTTACCTCTGAAATAAGAATATTCAAATTCTTCAGCTTTCATTGGTATACTCATGGATACCAATTATGGTGACTATAAACTAAGTCTCCAGGTCTAAATGCAACACCTCCCAAATTAATAGATGCTAACAGTAAAGCAGCATGACATAGCTTTATCCATCATCAAGCCTTGCATGTAAGTTTTCCAAGAGGCATCACACTGAATGCTATTTAGAGGTTGGGAAGCTTACTTTTTCTGGAATACATCTACCAGAATCCCTCAGACAGTATGGTCTTTAGCCAGCTTTCCCAAGCTTTACTGCTATTATTGGGAGCCACAGTGCCTGACTCTCTCTCTGTGTGTGTGTGTGTGTGTGTCTTGCTGGGTCAGGCCTTCTTAAATGCTATGGTGCATAATGGTGGGCATGGGAAGCTGCTCTTCAAAAAGCATCCTTTAAAAACGCCACAAAGCATTTCATAGAACTGACAACAGTTTAGCAGTTGGCCCACCTTCTGCCGACTGTCAGTAATAACAAAAAGCAATGCAATTACCTAGCATTCCCCCAGGGCTGCTTTTTAAAATGTATAATTCATTTTCATTAAATTTCAATCATGTTGACATTCAATTGTGAGCTAGAACTGAAAGTAATTTTAGCAGAAGGAAAGACGGAAACTCACTGCAGCTCACTTACGTGGCCTGAAAGGCTGCTGTCGCCACCATGCAAACCACCATGATGTAGAAAATAGGGTAGCCCAGCTGCAAATTCCCCCGTAGAGAAACCACAATCATGCCTGCCACAGCCTTCACTGTGATAACCGTCATGGAACCTGAAAATATTTGAAACAACAACCTTCTTCTTGCCAGAGAATAAGAAAAGGGCAGTCCCTGCATCCAAGGTAGGCACTACACAACTCACACCAATAGGAACTACATTTAAATTCAGTAATATCCAAAATCCACACAACAGCAATGCCTTTACTGGCCAACTAATTGAAGGCATCACTGTTGTGTGTGGATTTTGGTTCATTTTGGCCCTGGAGCCAAATTCAGTTCACTTGAAGTCCAAAACACATTGCAGCAATAATCCACTTTGAGACCACTTTTACCCTGGCTCAATGCTAGAGAATTTTAGGAATTGTAGTTTATAGTGACACCAGAGCTCTGACAGCAGTGGCTAAATATCTCACAAAACTACAAATTCCAGGATTCCCTAGCACTGAGCGGTCTCAAACTGGATTATTTCTTCAGTAGGTTTTGGACTTGAGGTTCCAATCCAGAACTGAAATCTTTCCCCAGATGGATAGTCCTCCTTCTTTTTGACACTACCATTTAGTGGTTCCCTAAACATTTAATGCTTTTAATGTATTATTATCCCATTCAGAAAGGCTGAAATATCTCTCCCCCAAAATTTCAGAGCTTTAAGATCAAATATGATGGTATTTTTGACCTCACTCTTTTGCTGAATTAAGCTGAAAGAGGTTCTAAAAAAAATTCCAGAATCCATTTGCTGAATTTTTCGTTTTAAAAAAAAGGCTGGGGGGGGGGGATGCAGGCTTTACCTTGTACCCCCAGATTT
Source organism: Sceloporus undulatus (assembly GCF_019175285.1). Lineage (NCBI taxonomy): Eukaryota > Metazoa > Chordata > Lepidosauria > Squamata > Phrynosomatidae > Sceloporus > Sceloporus undulatus. The sequence goes on from NC_056530.1 coordinate 3,241,803, forward strand.
TCCTAGTCTTTTTCTTCAGAAGCCTTCACATCTCTTCTATAGCCTATAGCCCTGACTGTCTCTGCTGCAATCATCTTGTCCTATTGTCATTTTGGTGGGATCCTTTAGTTTTGATCCTGTGCCACCAACATTTCAGGACTGAGCCCAGCAGTAAACATGGCAACAAACTATACTTAGCAATGAACAAAGCTGTGTGCACTCCCCTTGTGCATTTTATACCCATAACACAGACTTGTCATCCTAATAAATGAACAAGCTGGGAAGGGGAGGTAACATACTTAATGTATGAAGCACATTGTTTACATGCAGAAAGCCAGTGGTTCAATTCTGAGCATCTCCAGATAGCTAAACAAAGAAGAGTCACCACCAGTCAAGGCAGATATTTAAGTTGTTCCTTCCTTCCTACCTTTCCTCTTTGTAAATTTGCAGTCTCTAAATGGCGCTTTTTTCTTAGATACCAAATATACTCAAAGCACACAACTGTGTTTCATCTAGACTGGGCTTGCTTTTTAAACTAAAAACACAAATATCCACTCTCATACACACAGACATAAAGATTCAAAAATAAAGCAATTAAACAAAACTTATTGTGTCACAATGAAGTGCACATATCAAACTTACCCAGGAGTGCTACCAGCAGCAAAATCACAACTATATAATTAGCTTTCTTCTCTTTGTAGAAATACAGTAGTAGACAGAAAAGGATGATCTCCACCAGCTTTTTTTTTTTGGGGGGGGGGGGAGAGGAACAAATGTTATACATTTATTTTTGTATCTAAACCTACCCACCTACTAATATCACACACACTCACACACACAAAATAATAATTGGTTTTAAACCAACATTTAGCAGAATGGAGATGGCTCCATTTGGGACATTAAAACGAATGGGCTAATTTGGCTTAGCGCTTCAGCAACTGGACTTTTTAAAATTCCAATTTTTATTCTATCTGGCTCAAGATGAGCTACAATATTTACATGTGGCTAGGTACAGAACAGCAAGATTAAAATTCCCTCCTGGGGAATTTACTGCTTCTCCAGAGCTATTCTCTCCTGTTCCCAATGCTAAAGATGTTGAGCAGCCCTGACATATCAGAGTTAAGGCCTATCTAGTTGGCATGTGCTTCCAGAAAGCTCACTAGCATATCATGAAGGAGCTCTCATCTCACATCTGGCAGTGAGAAGACCAGTTCCTCTCCATCTCCAGCACCCAAGATCGAGGTGCACCTATTCCATCCTCTCCTCCTCTGTTGCAGGGAATCTCCATTCCTCCCTCAGCCCACATCTCCAACTTTCTGTGGGCCAGCTCAAGTGCCCCAAGTAGTCAACAGTACTTCAGGGGGACTCATTAAATAGCTATCACAATTAATCAGGTTGTATCCCCAGCAATGTTATAACGGATCCTGGAGTGCCTCACTCAGCTTGATATTGGCTCCACAGAAAGGTCAGAGGGAGCCCAGTTACTTACTACAGGGTACAGTTTTCGTAGCTGTAACATGGAGAATCCTGGGGTTTGCAGAGGCTCAGCAGTGAATATTGTAGTGGTGCAAGTTGCCTGTTACAGACTGCCAAAATAAAGCTGCTTCGGGTCTCTTTGGAGGTATGCTATTTAAATGATGCATGGGTCCTAAGAGTCCGGAGGTCGCACCAAAACCACATTCCATTCTTAAGCACTGGAGTGCAGCTTTGGTGCAGCTTCCTGATTCTTAGGATGCATGCATCATTTAAACAGCATACCTCCAAAGAGACCCGAAGCAGCTTTATTTTGGCAGTCTGTAACAGGCCATTGCCTGCCATTTTCTGTGATACACAATTGCAGGAAATTGAAGGAAATCACTCTATGAACTGATGGCACATTCCAAAATGCACTCAGGGCAATAATGAAGTACAGCTCATGTAAACCAAGGGACACCTCCAAGAGGTATTCCAGAACCGCAGGCAACAGTTTCCATGGCACATTTTATGTGGAATGGGATGTTGAGCTAAAATTATAAAGTCATTCCCATGAGAGAAGGCCATTTTTGCTTATGTCCCTCCTCCAGGTATCTTTAAACAATTTCATCTGTTTAAAGTCAGTTTTCTTCACCACTCCCTTCAAACAGATTTATCCATGCAAGCAGCTAAAAATGTGGGTGTGGGTAGAACACTTCAGTCAGACTTTGTTTTGTTTCCTTACCATATACAAAAGAAACGGCCAGCTGACTAAATGCTTAGTGATGTTCTCTCCCGTCATGGTCTCATGACTGTTAGGCCCAAAGGTTATCAGCAGGTACGTCCCAACAATGGCCAAGCCACAGCCTACAAAGGACAAAACATAGCGCCCTTTGACAGGAGGAGGACAGGAGAAGTTCAGTTAGTAGGTTAGTTGAGAGGCTTACAGCAGCCTTTTCTCCCTATCGCACACACACACAAGCACACAACATACAGGAGGGCAACAGCAAAGTTATAGGTAATTATTTTGCAAACACTGCGCCTTTTCCTATTCAGTTCCATCAGAGATGAAGATCTCATCAGCACTGTTGTGCATGTTTATCTGCCATGCAACTCCCAACAGAGCCCACTTCTCGACAGAACCATTTGTTTCTCAGTATCTCGCTCTCAGGGGTGGTGATATGGGACATATGTGTGCAGTGGATGGCTAGGGTCTCCTACTACTATTCATTACTGCCACCACTTCCAACTTGATCAAGAGGGTCTTCAGTACCTCTCTGAACAAATTCTGAGAGTTTCAAATTCCTTGCATATCAGTCTTCTGAGTGCTTTCACATCACAGAATTCTGGTCAACAATAACAAGGATAATTATATGTAACGTAAATAGGTTTTTAGAAAAACAAATTTGACTGAGAGCTACTCTAGGACAAACCATTTTAGGAAGCAATAAATATAATCTGGGGAAAGATAAAAATGGTTGCAAAACTTTCAGAATACAAGTACACCTCAGTTATCAAAGCAGATATATTCCTGGGCATTACATCTTTAACAGAAAATTTGGGGCCAGAGCCAGAAAAAACATGGAAAAAATAGATAGGTTTCTGCACCAGAAAAAAGACTAGCAGTTGAACATGTTTCAGCAAACCTTTTATTCAAAGCTAACAGTACGTAGCTGTGAAATGAAATAACCAGTTCATAAGTAAAACAAAAATATGTGAACTTTCTAAAAAACACTTAAAAGCTTCTTCCAAAATGCATTCGGGGGGGGGGGCATTTTCTTTCACCATCACTCTTCTTGGAATTCCATTTGCGGCCAAACATATATTGTTATGCTTTAAAAAACATACTGCAAGTAGCTGGTGTGGCAGACTTACTACACTGTTGCTTTGTCTCTTTTTTGTTGTTCACAAATGCCCAGGAAGGGATTCTGGAGTCAGCTGCTATTTACATTGCCCTGCCTCACAAAGCTATAACAACTTTTCTTAACTGAAGCTTTACCTGCATTCTTTATGAATGTAGGAGTTGAAATCCAGCAAACCCTAGAGGGCCACAGAATGCTCTGTCTTATTCTAAAGGATACTAAAATCTACAGCAGTCTCTAGGTACCATGTAAGAAATATAGTGGCAGCATAGTCTTTGGGCTTCTGATCGTTTTCCTTTCCTGTGGAAAACAGCTGTGAAGAGGTCTGTCAGGGCTAAAAGGTTTCTTGTAGAAACAAAATGGGACAATATGTGGTCGTCAGGTGGCTGGATTTAACCTACAGGTTGCCAGCTGCCTACCATTTATTTATTTCTTACCAAATTTACATCCCACCTTTCTCCACAAAGCAGGTACAGTGGTACCTCGGGTTACGAAATTAATTCGTTCCGCCATTCCCTTCGTAACGCGAAAATTTCGTAACCCGAAATAGCTTTCCGTTAGCGCTGGAAGCCTATAGCATTTGAATTTCGCGCCAAAATGAATTTCGTAACCCGAAAAATATTTCGTAACCCGAAACAGTTTTTGCCAATCCAACTTTTTCGTATCCCGGAAATTTCGTAACCCGCGCATTTCGTATCCCGAGGTACCACTGTATAAGGTGGCTTACCAACAACCAATGGGCAAACCATTTTTAAAAGAAAAAGGCCATAAAGGGAAAGGTAATTAAAATACAAAGCAGACAGAAGCAACAAACACAACAGCCAACTGAAACAACATTCGGTTTCTCCCTGCATGGGAAACACGTGCTATAATCCAGGCACTGCATAATTTTTAAATCTGGCCTAGCGACCAGCCCCTTCCTAGTTACTCAGGACAGAAGCCTTCAGGTAAGTCTGTCCTTTATTTTTGCAAGCTGGCAATGTGCTGTAAAACTAACATTATATGCAGACAGGTGGGTTAGTGTGGTTCATGAGCTTAGTCTCTGCATCAACAAGATAATTAAATGGAGGTCTGATCTCACAAAGCTGGTTCTAACAGACTAGCCAAGAAACAGGGATAAAAAGCAATTTGTAAAAACAGTGGGAACTTGAACACGCAGTGCCAGGAACTGATTCTTGGACATGTACAATACGTGCAGGATGCAGCAAAGACACAAAGGAGAGAGTGGGAACTACATTCAGTACTAAAGCTAAAAAGGATATTTTAAAAGATGCTTTAAAGACTTACTCAAAAAGTCTTTGGGCTTCCATTTTTCCTTAATGAATATTACTCCAATGATTGCACTTGCTGAGGAAGAAGATGACAATAAATGAAGAGTGTTACTAAAACTACTTGCTTACATTTCTTAAGACTATTCAGTTTGTGATTTTTTATATTTATTTTATAGTTCATCACCCAGAGAACTCTTGCTGGGGGGTGACCAAGAAATTAAACAAGCAATTGCAATTTTGGATGCAAACCCTTGCAAGGCGGCTTGCGAAACAGTCAGTAAAGTTCAATATAATCAAACTGTACTTAAAACTATGCACTTACAACACCGGTTCCCCCCAAATTATGCCTAGGTCCCGCTACTGAGTAAAACTATTATTGCTTTCTCATTATTTCTTTAACAAAATCTTACGGAATGAACTTCAGTGTTTGAGCCAGTCGTCTCCTTCACAAAACTCCATCTTTCCCCTCACATACGGTACTTTTCCCTTCCAAAAAGTGTGGCCAAAAGACATCCAACATTCTATGAACACTGAGCATGGGAAGACCTCATTGGGCGGTTTGGGTTGGAGGGATTCTATGTTATTCTTATAGTTTTTTTTCTAATTTCATTTTATACTTTTTCAAACCTTGGACTTGACTGAATCATCCCCCTGCTTTTCAGCTGCTGCCTCACTCTGGCCACACACCATCAACATTTGAATTTGCAAATACAGGATGTGATATGTTCCCAATAATCCAGTGCACGCTAGAGCAGAGGTGGTCCTTTGGGAAGTTCAGTGCAGCCCATGGGCCTTCCTAAATCCCCCTGCCAAAGCTAACCATCCTTGATTTGGGCAGCTCTGGTATGTCATCTCAAGATGTTCAGCCTTTCAGTGCTGGTACACTTTTTCTAAATTTCTGTTTTAAAAAATCATGTTAAGTCTCCTATATTCAACCTCCCTTCTTTTATAAGATTCTTCAAGTAAAATAGCCTAATGCAGTGGGACTTACCTATAACCGACACAGCACCCAGGGGAACAATCAGGGAAAGGGGCGCAAAGGCATAGGCAGAAAAGACCCCCAGCTCCCCCAGGAACAGCAAGAAGAGGCCGCACCACCAGGTCTTGGTTCTGAAGTATGTACGGTGCTCTTTACAACCCACTAGCTGGATATGGCTGTACTTCTGAGGAAACGAAAATTCAACAGGAGGTCATCTTGACATTTGCTGAAATCGGGTTTGGAATCAAGTTCCATAGATTTTTTGTTTTGTTCTCCTCACCTGGAGGTTGAGTGCAATGCTGATCACAAGATGCCCAAAAATAGCCAGCAACGCACCGATCAGGTTTTCCTGCAAGAAAAGGAAATGCATGGATAAAGCTTTCCACCCAGATGTACTTGTGGCAAACACACTTGCTGTGTGAAATAATTAACAATAAATTATATTGTCAGTGCATTAACACAGCATTGTGCTAAAAGGGCAACAAGTTCAACAAGCAACCATGGCAAAGGATGTACACATATGTACATCATTGCAATCCCCTTTCACATAAATATTTTGCTCTATTACTACCTCTCAGCAAGTTGCAGCAGGAGGAAAAATACATCTTTCAATTAGTGCCAGGATTCTGACAGAAATGAGGTTTCCCTGGACAATTTGTGATGCATTTCACCCATTATGTTATTCATTCATTATATGAAACAATGCCATTTAACGAGCTAACCTTAGACTTTGAGCTATTGCATTCTGGGAGTCACTGCTGGGAGTCTGAATCCTAATTCTAATGGCACGCGAATTTTAATTTTTCTATATAGTCATGGAGGTTTTGGAGAATAGAGAAGCTGACCTGAAAACACTGTTGGAGGGGGGCTCTTTAATTTTTTTTCTTTTCCCTTTTTCCTTAAGGGGCTTGTGGGGACTTTCCCCAGAGGAAGTGAGTCAGAGACTTGCCTCTGGAAGGAGCTAGTAGCCAGGAGTTCTACATAACTATGGCGCGTTACAGACGGGCCTAAGAGGCGCCGTCCTTGCGCCGCGATTACGCGCGAGGGGCGGCGCTTCCGGACGCACCTTGCCCCTCGCACGTAACCAATATGTCAAGATAGCAGCGCCCTATACAGATGGGAGCCACCATCTTGACGTAGCGGACGCTCTGCGTCCACACGTTCCAACCCAAAAGAGACGTCGCGAGTGCGCGCTTTGGCACTTGCGACGTCTCTTCCGGGTTGCCGGAAGGAGCACGATTTTCACGCTCCTTTTTTGCAGCGTGGAGGAGTCGCGCGGTTTGGCTGCTGCGGCTCCTCCACACTGCAACCGGCAGCGGCCTGAGACCGCCCCTTTTGGGCGGTCTGTAATAGGCCTCTAAGCCCAGTGACTTGAACTCAGTGACAGAGATTAGGGACAAAGGCCAAATTTAGCAGGGAAAACCCACAGTCTTGTTTCAGTGTCTCCTTAAGACTTCTCAGTATGGACACTGAAGGCCCTGTTGTAGTCACCTGCAACACTTGTGGGATGTTTGTCTTCTTGCCTAGGGATATGGGGAACTTCACCTGCACTAAGTGCAAGTTGGTAGCCCTCTTAGAAGAGAAAGTGCAGCAGCTGGAGGCCCAGGTCGCTACACTTCAGCATCATAGGGAGCAAGAGGTTTTCCTGACCAGAATGGACCAGATGGTCCTGGACAGGAAGCACACAGAGAAAGTTGCTGGGGAGGAGGAGGTCACTTCGCACAAAATAGAAGTCGATAGTTGGAGGAAGGTCACACACAGAAGTAGGGAAACCAAGGAACATTCTGTAAGCTTGCAGCTACAGAATCAATTTCAATCTCTCTCTACTATCAAGGATAATGAGGAACAGCAGCAGGGACAGACCTCAGGGACAGAGCAGGGGATGCAGAGAGCTCCACCAAAGGTAACAGTCGCTGCTAAGCCTCGGAGGAGGCGTGTGGTGGTCGTTGGGGACTTTTTGCTGAGAGGCACTGAACCAGTGGTTTGTGGGCCTGACAAGATGTCTCAGGAGGTGTGCTGTCTCCCTGGGGCAAAGATCCGTGATGTGACAGAGAGGCTGACAAGACTTGTCAAGCCTACTGACTATTATCCCTTTCTGTTGGTTCATGTGGGAATCAATGATACTGCAAGGCACAGCCTTCAGAATATCATAAGGGATTATGAAGCTTTGAGTAGGAAATTGAAAGAGATAGATGCTGAGGTTGTCATCTCATCTCTTCTCCCAGTTGAAGGGCATGGTCCAGGAAGGGAGAAGAAAATAGCGGATGTAAATAACTGGCTACATAGATGGTGCCGCCAAGAATGGTTTGGATTCTTGGACCATGGGCTGCGGTTCCATGAGGAGGGACTTCTGGCAAGGGATGGGTTGCATTTCACGCCAGTTGGCAAAAACATTTTTGCCAATAGTCTGAGTTATGTGGAGGAGAGAGACAGTATTCTGGAAGGCAAAGGGGCTGGAGAAAATAGTCAAACTGACACAGAAGGAACAAGGTAAACAGTGGGACCCAAAAGTGGGAGGCAAAAGAACTTGCACAGGCAGCAAGTAAAGGGAACACATGGTCTTAGATGTCTCTACACTAATGCACAGAGCATGGGAAATAAGCAAGATGAACTTGAATTCCTAGCACAACAAAGCAAATATGTTAAAATAGGCATCACTGAAACCTGGTGAGATTAGCCTCACAATTGGAATGTAGAAATAGAGGGGTATAACCTTTTCAAGAGAAACAGGTGAAACAAGGAGGAGGAATAGCACTATATGTCAGGGACATTTACACCAGTGAAGAAATCCAGGACATCAATCCTGGAAGCCAGGTGGAGAGCATCTGGATAAAAATTAAAGGGCAGGAAAACAACAAAGATGTTATTGTGGGAGTCTATTACAGACCCCCCAAGTCAGACTCAGGAATTGGATGATTTCTTTCTAGAACAGATGACTACACACTCAGAAAAGAGAAATGTAGTAGTGATGGGTGACTTCAACTATCCTGATATTTGCTGGAAGTCAAACTCAGCCAAATCCTCAAGGTCTAGCAAATTCCTCACTTGCCTTGGAGACAACTTCATTGTCCAAAAGGTGGAAGAGGCAACAAGGGGATCAGCTATTTTGAATCTGATCCTTGTCAGAATCCTCCTTCATGCAGTGATTCAGTGAGGATTCTGCCATGAGGATTGTATAAGTAGTGAGATAATTAGGGATAGCTTCTAGACATGAGGGAGGTTGCAGAAGGGAAGGCCAGTGGGTAAGCTTTAGGGGCGAACTCAGAAGGTGGTACTGGGGGACTCCTGTTCGACCCCTTGGCCATTGACCTGTGGGGTCCCTCAAGGTTCTGTGTTGTCCCCTATGCTGTTTAACATATACATGAAACTGCTGGGAGAGGTTGTCCGGAGTTTTGGGGTGCGATGTCATCAATATGCAGATGACACTCAACTCTACTACTCCTTCCCACCTCACTCCAAGGAGGCAGTCCTGGTTCTAAACCAGTGCCTGTCTTCAGTAATGGACTGGATGAGGGCAAACAAGTTGAAACTTAATCCAGACAAGACAGAGGTGCTCCTGGTCAGTCGGAAGGCAGATCAGGGAATAGGGATCCAGCCTGTGTTAGATGGAATCACACTCCCCCTGAAAACACAGGTTCGCAGTTTAGGGGTAATCTTGGACTCAGCTTTAAACTTGGAGTCCCAGGTCTCTGCTGTGACCAGGAGTGCTTTCGCACATTTAAAACTTGTGCGCCAACTGTGCCTGTTCCTTGAGAAGCCAGATCTGGCCACGGTGGTACATGCCTTGGTTACATCCCGTTTGGACTACTGTAATGGGCTCTACATAGGACTGCCTTTGAAAAGTGTTTGGAAAATTCAACTGGTTCAAAGAGCTGCTGCCAGGCTGTTAACAGGCGCCGATTACAGAGCCCATACAACTCCCCTGTTGAAACAGCTTCATTGGCTGCCAGTTCGTTCCCGGGCACAATTCAAGATACTGGTTATATCCTACAAAGCCCTACATGGCTCAGGTCCACATTATTTGGCAGACCGTTTCTCCTGGTATGAACCTGCTCGGACTCTGAGATCCTCTGGAGAAGCCCTTCTCACCATCCCAACACCTTCACAAACACGTTTGGTGGGGACACGAGAGAGGGCCTTCTCAGTGGCTGCCCCTAGACTCTGGAACTCCCTGCCCAGGGAGATAAGAACGGCTCCCTCCTTGATGGCTTTCCGACGGCAGGTGAAGACCTATCTGTTCAAACAGGCATTTAAGTAATCACTATAAGAACAGACAGGAATGTTGGACTAGTTTAATCATTCTGTATAATGCATGTCATTTATCTATTTATTTTTAAAATGTTTTAATTGTACTTTCTGTTTGTTTGTTTGTTTGTTTTTTAATTGCTGTAAAGCCGCTCTGAGTCCCAGTCCTGGGAAAAGAGCGGGATATAAATAAATAAATAAATAAGCTCTCACACATATATAGTTATATAGGTACATGGGTAGATAGATATATAGATAGACATGATGGATCTTAGGTCAACAACACCTGTATCTAAACCTCACAGGGAAAGGCATTCTGGGAAAGAGTTGCTGCCACCATGGGCTATGCTCAGGATGATCACGTATCTGGAACTGTCAGCTGAGAGCAGCAATCAATTCGCACCAGTCAGGCAGTTTTATGATGGGATGATGTTTAACAGATACCCTCTATTCCGGTATCCATAGATCTCTCAAGGCAGAAGAGACTATGAACCAAATGGTGCTTTCGTTAGGACTGCTTTGATGTAGAATTCTCTCCTCTGTGGTGAAGGGGGGTGAGTTGGGAGGAACTATTTGGGCTGAACAGGAAAAAAAGGTGGGGGCCGGGGTTTTAAAGTGGGGTTTCTCTTTGGAGTTCTTCAGATTCAGCAAAAACGTGATCCAGTGCATTTCTACTTTCTCTACAATAAATTTTTGTTTTACTATAGCTATTGTTGATGGTAGAATACCAACAGGGATGACCTACTTAATGGGGTACAAGTGGCGGGATCCTTAGGTGGGAGTGACCATGTACTCCTGGAATTTGTTATACAATGGAAAGGAGAAGCCAGGCATAGTCAGACACACATTCTAGACTTTAGGAGAGCTGATTTTAGTAAACTTAAGGAAATACTGGGGGTGATCCCATGGTTAGCAATATTAAAAGAGAAGGGAGTTCAAGACGGATGGGAGTTTCTTAAAAGGAAGATACTGAAGGCACAATTTCAAACAGTTCCAGTGAGTAAGAAAAATGGGAGATGTCTCAAGAAGCCAGGATGCATAAGTATGGAACTTTCAACTGAGCTAAGTTTTAAACGGAACATGTATAAGAAATGGAAAAATGGTGAAATCACCAAAGAGGAATTCAAACAAATAGTGAGCCTGTGTAGGGGTAAAGTCAGAAAAGCCAAAGCAAAGTATTTTTTTATTTATTTACTTTATTAGTGGTGTTTTTTTTGTTTTTGTTTTTGTTTTTTCTTTATTACTGCTGTTGATAAAAATAAAAAATTTAGAAAAAAGAAAAAGAAAAGAAAAGCCAAAGCACAGAATGAACTCAGGCTTGCTAGAGAGGTTAAGAACAACAAAAAGGGCTTTTTGGAGTATGTCCGCAGCAAAAGGAAGAAGAAGGAAATGGTAGGGCCACTGCTTGCAGAAGATGGCAAAATGCTAACAGAAGACAGAGAAAAGGCAGAATTACTCAACACCTTCTTTGCCTCAGTCTTCTCAGAAAAGGCAAAGGGTGCTCAACCTGAGGATAAAGGAGCAGAGGACAGAAAAGAAATTTCAGCACAGAATAAGTAAAGAAATAGTACAGGAATACCTGTTTAACCTAAACAAATATAAGTCTCCAGGACCAGATGAACTACATCCAAGGGTATTAAAAGAACTGACAAATATAATATTGAAACCCTTGGCAATAATCTTTGAGAACTCCTGGAGAACAGGAGAAGTCCCAGCAGACTGGAGGAGGGCAAGCGTTGTCCCCATCGTCAAAAAGGGAGAAAAAGAGGATCCAAACAATTATCGTCCAGTTAGTCTGACATCAATACCAGGAAAGATTCTAAAACAGATCATTAAACAGAGAGTCTGTGAACATCTAGAAGGCAATTCCATAATCACAAAAAGTCAACATGGGTTTCAGAGAAAGAGGTCATGCCAGACAAATCTGATCTCTTTTTTTATAACATTACCAGCTTGGAAGATGAAGGGAATGCTGTGGATATAGTACGTATATCTTGATTTCAGTAAGGCCTTTGACAAAGTTCCCCATGATATTCTTGCAAACAAGCTTGTAAAATGTGGGTTAGACAAGGTAACTGTTACATGGATCTGTAACTGGTTGACCGGCCGAACCCAAAGGGTGCTCAACAATGGCTCCTTTTCATCCTGGAGAGAAGTGACCAGTGGGGTCCCACAGGGCTCTGTCCTGGGCCCAGTGCTATTCAACATCTTCATCAATGACTTGGAGGACAGAATTGGGGGCATACTTATCAAATTTGCAGGTGACACCAAATTAGGAGGAGTAGCTAATACCCCAGAGGACAGGATCAAGATCCAAAATGACCTGAACAGACTAGAAAATTGGGCCAAAACTAACATAATGAAATTCAACACGGATAAATGTAAGGTACTGCACAGGACGGAAAAAATGAAATGCACACATATAGGATGGGGGACACTTGGCTGAACAAGACTACATGTAAAAGGGATCTAGGAGTCCAAGTAGACCACAAGTTGAACATGAGTCAACAGGGTGATGCGGCAGCTAACAAGGCCAATGCGATTCTAGGCTGCATCAATAAAAGTATAGTGTCTAGATCAAGAGAAGGAATAGTGCCACTATATTCTGCTCTAGTCAGGTCCCACCTGGAATACTGTGTCCAGTTCTGGGCACCACAATTTAAAAAGGATGCTGAGAAACTGGAGCATGTCCAAAGGAGGGCGACTAAAATGGTGAAGGGTCTGGAAGCCATGCCCTATGAGGAACGCCTTAGGGAGTTGGGGATGTTTAGCCTGGAGAAAAGAAGATTAAGAGGTGATATGATAGCCCTGTTTAAATATTTGAAGGGTTGTCACATTGAGGAGGGAACAAGCTTGTTTTCTGCTGCTCCAGAGAACAGTACCAGGAACAATGGATGCAAGCTCCAGGAAAAGAGATTCCACTTCAACATTAGGAGGAACTTCCTGGCAGTAAGGGCTGTTTGACAGAGGAACAAATTCCCTCGGAGTGCAGTGGAGTCTCCTTCTTTAGAGGTCTTTAAGCAGAGGCTGGATGGCCATCTGTCCGGGATGTTTTGATTGAGAGTTCCTGCATGGCAGGGGGTTGGACTGGATGGCCCTTGCGGTCTCTTCCAACTCTACGATTCTATGATTTTAGGAGCAGAAAATATATTAATGGAAAAACTTCTTGCCCATTTCACTGGATTTTCCAAAATCTGAAAATACCCCTCATGAAGTCACCTTTTATGAAGAATTCAGGAAGGACAAAGCCTTATCTTACCTCACTATGAACTTCTGCACAGAATAACTGAATATAAATAAGAATATACAGAAACAGAAGTATTTTGAAATAGTCAATACAAATATTAATATAATAATGTTATAATAATATAGTATATTTTTACTCTTTAGGTTCTTGTCTAAGTCTTTCATCACTGCCCTTCCCATTTGTAGTCTTCTTCTGATTTCATGACTGCATTCTTAGTTCTGATCAATATTTGATTCAAGGTATGGGAAATTTTTAACTATTTCAATTTCCTTATGATCTAGGTTGAATTTATGTAGATCCTCCATAGTCATTATTTTTGGGGTTTTTTATGTTCAGCAACAAGCCTGCCTTTACACTTTCTTCCTTGACCTTCCTTCGTAATTGTTCCAAGTCATGTATTCCGTATGGTATCATGTGCATATCTTAAGATTGTTGATGTTCCTTCCTCCAATCTTCACCTCTCTTTCTTCTAAGGCTAAATGTGCTGTTCATATAATAATTTCGGCATACAAGTAGAAAAAGTAGGGTGATAGTATGCAGCTTTGCCTGACTCTCTTGCCAACTGGGAACCATTCTGTTTCTCCAAATTCAAGCAACCCAACAAAAATCTTTTATACTTCAACTGTTGTCCAACATCACTTAATAAAAAATACTGGGAAGACAAAAAAATTACCTTGTAAGAGAAGGCATCCTCATGGGCCTGCAGAGGTACAGGTTCGGTGGCAAGTGGTTGGAGCTGCAGACTAGCACCATTTGCTCTTTCCATTGTGGCTTATTCATACATTCTCTTTCCAGATTGTTCACATGAGGCAATGTTTTAAATTACACAGGGAACAATGGGATCCACTTGTCTCCACCACTCCATTTGCTGGCAAAGAGCTACAAAATAAACAGAAGCCAGTAGAAGCCAGTAGAGTCCAGGTGACTTGTTCACTGTCAGTCCTCTTTCTATACAAAATATTGGAGGGGGCACATGTGTATGTATGTGTCAGAAGGGGGTGAATTTAATCTCAGAAGTGATCCTAACAGCTCAAAGTTTCCAGCAAGGCTATCTTTCTCAGCCAGTGTAACAGAATACGGGTGCAGCATGGAGATCAAGCTGATGCTGCATTGCAGAATTAATGCAGTCTGACACTGCTTTAACTGCTGTGGCTCAATGGTCTGGAATTCTGGGAATTGTAGTTTTGTGAGATATTTAGCTTTCTTAGCTCTGGTGCCACAACAAACTACAAATCCCAGAATTCGAAAGGATGGAGCCTTGACAGTTAAAGTGATGTCAAACTGCATTAATTCTGCACTGCGACAGCAGCCTAAAGCACAACCCTGTCTGAAATGCTCCCATTTCCCACAAACTCACTCCATAGCCAAGCTGTTTGTTTTTGCTCTGATCCCCCATATTTTCAAATGCCATAGTACAACAATGGCCTACCTCACAAGGCTGTGAGGTATACCAGGATAACATTATGAACAAAGTGCTTTGAAAGTTTGAGGTTTGTTGTTATTTCAGGTATTTATATATTTTCCTAATTAAAATAAAAGTCTTCATGCCAGCTCACCAGAACTAATACAACATTAAAAAAAATCATGTTATTTAAAAGAGCAACCTGACAATGAGAAAGAGCGCAAGCAGTACCAGCAACACTCAATAAAGCAATCAATATAAAAGCAGTTAGGAAAATGATACAGGGGGGATACAGACCGCCCCAAAAGGGCGGCCTGCCGGTGCCTCCTTTTCCGCCAGCAGATAGCCGCAGCGGATAAACCGCACGGTTTCTCACTAGCAAAAAAAGAACTCACAAAAAGCGGGTTCTTTTTGTGGTGCACTTCTTCTGATGCCCGAGTGTGCCAATGGCGCACTCATGACTTCACAAGTGTGCCACGACATGCAGATGCTAAACGTCCATCGCGTCAAAATGGCGCCACCATTTTGATGTACGGAATATGTATTAGGGTTAGGGAGCGTCTGCATGGTGCACGCTTCCTAACCTTAGTACCACCACCGCCACACCACATTTTGCCTGTCTGTAACGGGCCACAGACAGTGGGATAAAGTTCAGTTGAAAGCCTGGGAGAAACAGAGGGTTTTAATCTGATACTAGAATTACTGGAACAAGTAATGAAGCAACCTCAACTAGCTATTCTGGGGAAAACATGGGATAGTTCATTATTATTATTATAGATGATGATGATAATGACACCACCTGACTGTTTGGGAAGGAGACTCATAGAACATAAGGAGATGTCTTATCAATGGTTCGCTCAACTCAGCATGGCCTGCAAGAGGTTCCTCAAGCCTATGTCCTCCAGGTGGAATGGATTACAACTCTCACCATCCCCAGCCAGTATGATATGATAGGAGGTATAGTCTGAGCTAGTGTGATGTACTAGTTTGAGTGTAGGACTGCAATGCTGGAGATCAGACTTTGATTTCATTTGGCCATGGAAACCCACTAGGTGACCTTGGGTGCGTCACACATTCTCAGCTCCAAAACAAACAAAAACAAAACCATGATAGGTTTCTGTAATTACTGCAATCCAGTGGTTCCACCTAAATTAGGATTTATATAAAGGGTGACTGACAAGTCTCATTAATTTCAGTAGCTTTTTCAGACTATGTGGCCATGTTCTAGAAGAGTTTCTTCCTGCCAGCTTCTTTCTCTGAAGATGGCAGCCACAGATGCTGACGAAACCTCAGGAAGAAACTCTTCTATAACATGGCCACACAGCCTGAAAAACCCACAAAAATCTATGGATACCGGCCTTGAAAGCCTTTGACTTGACAAATTTTAGTAGGTTTACTAAAGTCGGAACTGAAATTGGATTAAGCCTATGGGCTAGAATACTGAGATTAGACAATGAATTAGAAGGGAAATATAACTGGGGTAGGCAACCTGTACAACTCCAGATACTGATACAGTTCCCAGAACCCCAGAAATCTGATATTAGGGATGAAGCTGTTGGGAGATAGATCACGTCAACATCTGGAGTAGAAAAGGTCCCCTACCTAAAGCCTCAGTCTTCCATCTCTGACCATGACAGTGGGAACCATTCTGTCATATCCCATGATTTGTTAAGGTCTTAAATAAGGTTATAAATGTACAGGAAGATTCCTGCTTCAGTTCCAGTCCCAATGCATGGATGGCAGCTGAGTCACTGGGGACATTATGGCTGGACCAGTTTCAGGCAGTGTGCCACACCTTCCTACTCTACAGAAATGAAACTGCATGCACTGTAACATTAGCAGAGGGCTAATAACTTTCAATAATTAAAAGCGGGCAATGCCTTATATATACTTAGTACATTTTTGTGCACATCCTACAACCTCATCCCTCAACTGTCCTACAAGATGTGATGATTCTGTATAATCTGGCAACTACTATACTTACCTATCTTGTTCTGAAGTCTACAGTGTCACAGCTATCTGGAAGCAAATACCGTAATTGTTTGCGTCACTGATCCAAGTTCACATCGTAAATCCTGTAGTGATATCTTACTTCCTCACAGACTAATTTTAAAGAATATACGGGTTCTTCTTGCTACCGTCTGCAAGCATTCAATTCATGGATCAACTCACAGTTCTAAACCCAGAATTATCTAGCCATCATTTTAATTTTAAATTATAAATTTTGAAAGATTAATTCATTGTCCTAATATGTAGCTGTTTTATTTGCTCTTTTAAATTGATGTTGTGTGTTTTAAACTGATGTTGTAATTAATCTATTGTTGTTCCTTGCCTTGATCCATGGGGAGAGGTGGTTAAGAAATTATCATCATCATCATCATTATTATTACTATTATTATTAGTAGTAATAGTAGTAATAGTAGTAGTAGTAATACTATTACAATTTCTATTAGTATTTAAGGTAAATAAAGTCACCAGATTACAGGCTATGTCCCCATCCCTTCACTTTCACAGTAACCATTTTATTATGGGACGTAAGGGAAAGCAAATTAATGTTCTGCATCACAAATTCTTTCAACAAAATTCAGTGCTAGCTTTCTTGGAAGTATCGTACATATACATCTATACGTTGACGTCATGTATAAGTCAAGTGCAAGTTTTGGGGCCAAAATTATGGATTTTGCTATGACCTGTGGATAAGTCAAGAGTAAAATTTAGGGGCATATAGCAAAAGATCTAAAAGATGAAGCAAAGTAAAACAATGTCAAAGATTTTACAAAATTCCAGCAGATATAACTCTTTGTGTTTACTTTTAAGGCTGGATGAGAGAATAGGGGGGATCAAGGCAGATTTACTCTTGCTTTTCACCAAGGGATAGTTTCTTCTTTTAAATAACAAGATACAGTACTTACATAAGTTGACTCGGGTTGTTTGGCTCAATTTTTTGACCTAAATTTCTAGATTTATACATGAGTATATACAGTAAGCCATGGTGAATTCAATGGGACATACTTTCCAATTTGGTGCACACAAGACAGTCGCTTTTATGCATCTGGATCTGGTATTCAGGTTACACTCTGCAGAATACTAAAACATATACCTGCTGCCCATTTTCAGTCCCATGCTGTGTCTCTTTCTCCTCGTACTCAAATACCCGCACTTATCTGACTGCTTTATGTACTCGTACTGAATAAAACAGTCTTCCTCAACCTGGCACCCTCCTGGTGTGATGGATCCCCACTCCCACCGTTCCCAGCCAGTACTGGGGGGGGGGGGGGGGGAGGTCTGCATATGTGTATGTCAGCCCAATCCAAGTCCACACACACTGGGGAATGACGGGAGTTGCAGCCCAATATAACTGGAGGGCTCCAAGTAGGAGAACCTTCATCGCTTGCCCCAGTATTTTCTATAGGTTCATAATTATTTCTGACCATTGGCCATGCTAGCTGAGCCTGATGGGTACTGCAGTCCGAAATATCAAGCAGGCATCAGATGAGAAGGATGCATTTCACAAGTGAACTCTGGGCCGCAAAAGGAATAATCTGTTTTAACATGCCACAACACATAGCTGTGTTTATTACAACAGACTTCACAGTGCCTTCCCATTCCCTTCAATTACTTTGATGTAAACATTTCATCAGATTCAGTTATTTCTCACACATTATGCCTTTAAAACATTTGTACTAGCTTTCGGATAACACAAAAAGTGTTTAGCAAGCCTTTTGACAGCTGCCACACAGATCGCTTTTGTTGTGTTTTAGCAGAAGTTTGCAATTTTAAACACATATGAACGGTGGGGTTTAGATCTGTGATTTTTAGATATTTGAGCTCTGGTTTTAATAGCAATTGTTTGCTTGTTTGAGTAAGAACACAATCTAAATCAAACGATCATTGGCATCTCAGTTAATATCTCAATTATGCGAACCTCTGAAGAGACAGAATTAAAATTGGCTGGGGAGAAAAATTGCTTTCTAAAAGCAACTTTTTTCCACCTTATTTCCAGAGTGAGCTGGAACCCTACCTTTAACTAATTCTTTTAGTTTTGTAATCTAACAATGAACAAAAGCAAGCTTGCTTTTATAATACAATAAATACCCCAAAAGCATCGGATCCTGTCTGTTCTTGGAAGCTAAGCAGGTTCAGTCCTGGTTGGTACTTGGATGGGAGACAGCCAATGAACATCAGATGCTGTAGGCTAGATTTTCAGACGAAGGAACTGGCAAAAATACCTCTGATGAAAACAGGGTCTACTGTATATAATTCCTAGCGGAAAATGTTTAAGGATGTTATTGAAAATGAATATTGGTTTGGATAGGTTATTGGTGGAATATTTATTAGAAGATCGGAACCCGCATATTACTGTACCAGGTTACTGGTCAATTTTCTGGTAGAGGCAATAAATTTATTGCTTAAGTCTCATAACAATGATCCTGAAATTGTATTGTGAATGTATGATGTTGTATGCTTAATAAAGGTTAAAGAAAGAAAGAAACCTCTGAGTATTCCTTGCCTAAGAAAACCCTATGAAATTCATGGGGTTGCCATAAAGACACAGCTGGTGTCTTTCAGGTATTTACTGACTGTTTTCTTCCTTTTTTAATTAATATTTTATTATTTGTCCAACAGTGTTAAATAAAAGAAATAAAACAATCCACATGTGTATTACTATCTATATACCTATACTCAAACATATGGTTATTTATATAAAACATAAATATGACATATGGATCAACACATGGTCCATAGTCTAACTGAGACTTTGGTGTTTATCACATGGAAGTTTTTGCAGCTCAGATCCGGGGTGACTCCTGCTTCAGCTATGTGAATTCACATTATAACGCGCATGTTTTATCACACCTGGTTGCCCTTCCATTGCAGTTCCTAATCGAGGGGGAATTGAATCCAAGGCAAGTCATGTGATGCGGATTCACACAAAGCAGAGTGAGTGCACATTGTATTACCACACTAGTGCATACCACGAGGATTCAACGATTCGAATTGGGACCCTTGCGCATGCTCAGTGGGGGTTTGAACGCATCCTGAACCTTTGCACTTCCGGGGTGAAGAAGGGAGCCTGGTTCCGCTTTCACGTGAATGACAGCTTCACCTTTCGTCTTCCCTTCTATTTTCCCATCCCTGGCAGCCAAATTCAAACGGGTCCTCCGTCCTCCGTGTCAGAGCCTCCATCCATTTCAGCCACATCTATATCTATTCTCCTGTCATTCTCCTCCTCCATTTCAGCCACATCTCCTCTATTTCTCCTCCTCTATTTCAGCCACTCTCCATTACTTCTCCTGTCATTCTCTCATCTATTTCAGCCACATCTACTCTATTCTCCTGTCATTCCCTATCTCTTTCAGCCACATCTACATCTATTCTCCTGTCATTCTCCTCATCCATTTCAGCCACATCTACATCTATTCTCCTCCTCTTTTCAGCCCCTTACATCTCCTGTCATCTCCTCATCTATTTCATCCACATCTACATCTTCTGCTGTCATTTTCTCATCCATTTCAGCCACATCTATATCTGTTCTCCTGTCTTTTCCTCATCCATTCAGCCACATCTACATCATTCTCCTGTCATTCTCCTCCTCCATGGATCTGAGGAGACCCTTTTTGAGGATGCAGATGATCTGGTTGTCCTTATCTCCATGCTCTCTAAAGTACCACCATCCCCGAATCTAATCCACTCTCCTTCCCTTTGTAACAGTTGCCTTAGGTTGCACTCACACTGGGAGATAATCTGGCTTGACTCCACTTTCACTGTCCTGGCTCAGTGCTATGGAACTCTGGGAGTTGGAGTTTGTTGCGGGGTCCATTCTCCAGCTCCATCAGGGTTAGCCTGGAAGAAGAGACTCTCCCTCCATAACTTCATCCTCCGGCCTGCGAGGGAGTTGACCCGGCAGGCCCAGCTCCACCAGGGCTAGCCTGGAAGAAGAGATTCCTCCCTTCATAACTGTCACCCTCCGGCCTGAGAGGGAGTTGACCAGGCAGGCCCAGCTCACCAGGGCTAAGCCTGGAAGAAGAGACTCCTTCCTCCATAAATGTCATCCTCCGGCCTGCGAGGGAGTTGACCAGGCAGGCACAGCTCCTCAGGGTTAGCCTGAAGGAAGAGACTCCTCCCTCCATAACTGTCACCCTCGGCCTGCGGGAGTTGACCAGGCAGGCCCAGCTCCACCAGGGCTAGCCTGGAAAAAGAGACTCCTCCCTCCATAACTGTCAGCCTCAGCCTGTGAGGGGTTGACCAGTCAGGCCCAGCTCCATCAGGGCTAGCCTAGAAGAAGAGACTCCTCCCTCCATAACTGTCATCCTCCGACTGCGAGGGAGTTGACCAGGCAGGCACAGCTCCATCAGGGCTAGCCTGAGGAAGAGGACTCCTCCTCCATAACTGTCATCCTCTGGCCTAGAGGAGTTGACCAGCAGGCCCAGCTCCACCAGGGTTAGCCTGGAAGAAGAGACTCCTTCCTCCATAAATGTCATCCTCCGGCCTGTGAGGAAGTTGACCAGGCAGGCAAGCTCATCAGGGCTAGCTGGAAGAAGAGACTCCTCCCTCATAACTGTCATTTCTGGCCTGCGAAGGAGTTGACCGCAGGCACAGCTCCATCAGGGCTAGCCTGAAGAAAAAGAGCCCTCCGCATACTGCCGGTCCAGGTCAGAGGGAGAGAATAATGCTGGACCTGATCCCCTCCCCTCCTCAACATTCCCTTCTCTTTTGTGTCGTGTCTTTTTAGATTGTAAGCTTGAGAGCAGGGAACCGTCTTTATCCCCTCTGTTGTAAGCTGCCCGGATTCCCAGTGATTGGGTGGTATATAATAAATCTACTATTATTTATTAGTAGTGTAGTAGTATCCCGCTCTTTCCCCAGAACTGGGCCTCAGAGTGGCTTCACACATTAAAAAACACAGTACAGTTAAAAACTAGAAAAAAAGTACACTAAAAGGAATTAATTTATTAACAGTATTATTAACTATTTAATCTACCTTTCCTGCTCATATGACATGTATTATAGAGAAGATTGGAAAGAAAATGCAGGTGCATAACATTGTATATGACCACAATTGTGAGAATCGTCTATGCTAAATATTGGAAGCAGAAACAAACACTATCAATAGAGGAATGGCTAAGTAAGTTGGAGGAAGCTATGGAAATGGATATTCTGACACTTTAATGAAGGATAGAAACAAGAAGAAGGAGAGAAAGAATGGGAATGTTTAATGAATTTTAGAGATAAATTGTAATAGCTAAGTTGCCTCAATGTAATTTGGATAAATAAGTAGAAATGGAATGAGATAACGAAAATAGTAAGTATGGAAAGATAAAAGCTGGCACTTCAGGAAGACAGGTAACAATTTAGATTTTAATTTTTAATTATCGATGTATTGTTATGTATTGTTGTGTATTATTATGTATTATTATTATTATATTATATCATTTATTTTATTATTTATTTATATAGTATTTATTATGTATTATCATTTATATATTGTATTGTTATGTATTATGCATTGTTATCCTATAAATTATATGGATTACATGGGGGGTTGTATGTGGCGTTATGTGTTTTGTTGTTTTCTTCCATATAATAAAATAACATATTTTTTAAAACGTATAAAACAGATAGTTATTAAAGAATAAAACACATTTTTGTAAAAAAAAAAAAAAGATAGAGTAGGGGAGAAAACTATATCAAATTTTTAATTTGAGATATTAATTGAGATTCCTGGACTGTGTGCCCTCCTCCTCCTCCTCCTCAAAGCCAAAGGATCCAAAGGAGATCCCAAACATTTCAGGACAACCAGCTGGTGCTTTCCTACCTTTCCTTTGCCCAAATCGTGGCTTCCCTCTGCCTGCCAACACTCACCTGCTTCCTCTTTCCACCAAGTGACCCCTTTGCAACGAAACCAAGCCAGCCCAAGGCAAGCTTTCTGCAAAGCCACCAGGGAATGGATCTCCAGCACCTGAAACCCCAGAGCCGCCTATATTTTGCTGCTCCAAAAGAACAGCCTCGGCTTTGATCCGGAGCTGCCTGGAAAAGCAAGAGCAGCTGAAAGCTTCTTCTCTTCTGACTCTCTCTCTCTCTCGCTAGTCTATTGCAACAACCCGTAAAGCTTGTTTTTGCAGACGAAGCTTTGCTATTATTGCCTGCTGCTGCTCCAGGGTCTTTAGAGGAAGCGATGAAAGGCCGCAGAGCTGCTGGGGGACCTCTAGCGGCCGCGCCTGGCAATGCATCCTGACTGCAGTGCTTTTACTGCCCTGGCTCAGTGCTAGGGAATGCTGGGAGCTGTAGTTTGTTGTAGCTCCAGAGCTCTCTCTCTCTGACACAGAAGGCTCAACATCCCCACAAGTTTGAAAACTGAACTACAGTTCCCAGCATTCCCTAGCACTGAGCCAGGGCAGTCAAAATGTGTCTGAGGTGCAAAACAGTGCAGAAATAATCCAGTTGGACGCCCTTGAACACCTGGCCTGGCTCAGTTTTAGGGAGTCTGGGAATTGTAGTTTAATGTGGCTCCAGAGCTCCCCTGTCAAGGAAGACTCAGTATCCACAAAAATTGACTTTTCAAAGTGAGATAGATGGATTTTTATTAATATCCCCAGTATAGATTTATCGAAATGGTTGCACCATGGATATAGAAATGAGCTTTCTGGAGCAAGGTTGTGTGCGTAAGAGAGAATGCTGAACAGGATTTGCAGTCAATAAAGTTTAGAGAACAAGTTGACCTTTGCAAGCATCAAGCGTCTAGCTTGCTTTGAAAGCCAAAACAATTGGAACAACATCCTTGGATGAAAGAAGTAGACACGAGCGCGAGAGAGATGGAAGATCCACATCAGTCAAAATGCTTTTAAATTACTCCGAATTCTGTGTCTTGACCGAAGGAAAATTTGTACGTTGCACTTTGAACCAGCCAAAGAGAACACATTGTTAGGGACCTCACTGTTGAAATTACCTATATGGGCAGCCATTTTCTTTGCTTCGGGGCTCTCAGTTTCATGGAACTTGATTCCACTGGGACTTTTGCCGGCATTAAAGAAATTTGGATTCTCAGCCTTCTGGGTCCTGCTGTTTTCTCTGCTCTGGCAAGACAGTGACTTAGTGCGAGAAGGCCAGGCTTTTAAGAATCCTATTACAAAAGCACACGGCAGAAATATCTGGTTTGAAACGCCTTGAACAGTTCATTGTGGCCACACAGATTTTGGTGCCAGAGATAAGGCTAAACATTCTCAAGAACCAGAGTCCTACAGTTCCCTCACCTTGAGTCAGGGCAGTTCAAGCGGTCTCAAACTGGATTATTTCTGTAGCAGGATGTGTTTTGGGGCCCAGTTTCCAGAGTTTTGTGGGGATATTGAGCCTTCTCTGTCAGAGAGAGAGAGAGAGAGAGAGAGCTCTGGGCCACAATGAACTACAGTTCCCGCACTGAGCCAGGGCAGCTTAAACTGCCTCAGAGTGGATTATTTCTGCAGTCTGTTTTGGGACCTTTGAGAATCAGTTACGTTTTGTGGGACAGTGAGCCTTCAATGCCAGGAAACCTCTGGCACCAACAATAAACTACAATTCCCAAGATGCGCCAGCGCCCGTATCCGGAAGTGACGTTACCGCCGGCGCCCGTATCCAGACGCAACATCGCCCGGGCGCTGTATACGCAGGTGACGTCAAAACCCGGCGCCCGTATCCAGGATGTGGCCTTGCCCAAGGGCGCCCGTATCCAGGAATTGACGTCACCGCCGGCGGCCGTATCCAGGAAGTGACCTCGCCCCCGGGCGCCGTATCCAGGAAGTGACGTCACCGCCGGCGCCCGTATCCAGGACGCAACATCGCCCGGGCGCCTGTATACAGACGGTGACGTCAAAACGGCGCCCGTATCCAGGAAGTGACCTCGCCCCCGGGCCGCCGTATCCAGGAAGTGACGCCACGTCCTCCCCGGCCGCCTCGGCCTTCTCCCCGCCTCCTGGTAATGGAGGAAGAGGAGGTCGAGGTGGGGAAGATGAAGCAGTTTCCGGGCGGCATCGCGGTCGGCGTCGGAGGGAGCGGGCTGGAGCCGGAGCGGTGCCGCTTCCCGTACTGCGTCGTCTGGACGCCCATCCCCGTCCTCACGTGAGTCCAGCTCCCAGCCTTCCATAGCCTTGGGCCAGGCAGCGAGTTACAGCGAGGCCAAACCGGGTTATTTCTCCAGTGCGGATGCAGCCTTGGTTCATCCATTGTGTGCACAGCGCCAATTCCCGGCTGTTGGCCAAGACGGCAGAGGCTTCTGGGAGCGGAAGTCCGGAATCTCTTAAAGGGCAGAGTTTGGGGACCGCTGCTGTAGTCCCTTGAGGCTCCTCGAAAGACGTCCCTAGACTGCAGTCTGCTTCCGCAGAGCGAAGCCAGGCACAGGCGGGCATACAAAGAAGGCGCCTTCCTGCCTGGACCAGGCACATCCAGGGCTAGCTGCCTTGGCCCTTTAACGAATTGGCCAACCGAAATGCACAGTAGACTGGTTGCAAGCTTTCGAGGCTCCATGGGCCTCTTCTTCATCAGGGAAGATGTGGCAGACTAGCTGTGGCCCATGGGACTGTTGCTCCGTTTTGGGACCTGCCGCTTCAGTCTCATGCTGCTCACTGTCGCACTGCACTTGCTCCTCTTAGTAGTAAGGCTGGCTCATAGTTGACAGAGGTTACAAGCCTCTCTTGCCCTTATGTATCTGTAGCCATGCAGGGGCCCATCAGTGCTTTGAAGAAATAGCCCTTCTTATACACAGACTTTTTATACATGGATTCAAGCATCCACTGTTTGAAAGTGTTCAAAAAAGCATACGTTTCAAATATCAAACCATGATTTTCCATCTCTTATAAGGGACACCCTTTTGCAATGTCATTATATTTAATGGGACTTCAGCATCCAGGGCTTTTGTTATCCACAGATGGGGGAACCAAACCCCAGCGGATAACAAGGGGCCACTATACTTATATTTCTATCCCACTTTTCTTCCAATGAGCTCCCTGCCCCTTTTTCTCATCACAAGCATGGGACATATTTTGGGCTGAGAGAGAATAACTGAATTGTGGTCATCTAGCGAATGTAATGGATCAGTTACAACTAGAAAGAGGACCTGCTGTCCTTTGTGGGCAGCCTTGTCTATCATTTTCCTGTACTATTTTGTTCAGTCCCCTCTTTCCATAGGATACATCTTTTCAGAAGCAGCCTTTTGTTTTCAAGATGGAGAGTGCAGGGTATCTCAACCTGCTTTCTTTCTGCAGATGGCTCTTCCCCATCATCGGTCACATGGGGATATGTACATCAGCCGGAGTCATCCGGGACTTTGCAGGCCCTTACTACGTCTCTGTAAGTAGAAGTTTGTTCTTGAAGCATCAGCTTGGCAGAGGGAAACTGTACCCTGTGGGACTGGGGCAGCCCACACTCATCCAGGACATTTTAGCTTGATTGCAGGCCTAATTGCAGTACAGTACATTGGGGCTGTGTGTGGATCACTTGGGCCCCATACAGACAGGCCAAAATAAAGCTGCTTCGGGTCACTTTGGAGGTACGCTGTTTAAATGATGCATGCGTCCTAACAGTCCAGAAGCCGCACCAAAGCCATGATCCAGTCCTAAGGATCGGAGCACAGCTTTGGTGCAACTTCCGGACTCTTAGGACCCATGCATCATTTAAACAGCATACCTCCAAAGTGACCCGAAGCAGCTTTATTTTGGCCTGTCTGTATGGGGCCATAGTCATGCTTGAGTCATGCACACATGGACCATTCCCTGGAGGTGATCCTCCACTGCTCAGACCTATTTGTCTGTTTCTTGACTTACACAGGAATCAGTTACATTTGGAGAAAACATAATAATAATAATTATAATTATAATTATAATAATTTTTATTTGTATCCTGCCTCTCTATCAAAGATAATCAAGGCGGCTTACATATTAACGCCATACAATATCCCAGTATCCCCTTCCCTCCCTGCCCTAAAACAGAATTAAACAATGAAATTGTAAAATAATCTAAAAATAGAATAATCCAGTTAAAATAGACAATGAGGGATTAGGCACAGGGCAGTCGATGAGGTAAACATATTGGGTGTGAGGCTGGATTGCTATTTGGGGAAGGCCTGCCAGAAGAGATCTGTCTTGACAGCCCTTTTAAAGCTGTCTAAGGCACGGTTCAGAACGCCAAAAAGAGGCGCCTCCCCGGGGCCTCTCTTTGCTCTGCAGGAGCGCAGCAGCAAACAAATTGTGCGGTGCTGCTGTGCAGCAAAAAAGGAGCACCCGGAAGCAGCTCCTTTTCCCAGTGCTGCTGTGACACAGCAAAGTGCCAGAGATGGCATGGTGACACCATTTGGAAGTGGCACAGCTGCAACATCACTGTTACGTGTCCTGTCTGGTTGGTGTCACGCGGCTGCGGTGCGCCCATAGCATGCTAGGGCTGTGGGGCGTGTGCATGCCCTGCCCTTGAGCAACCCTAGCACATCATGGGCACGCCGCAAAAGGCCTGTCTGTACCGAGTCCAAGCTAGAAACAAGACAGATCTCCTCTGGCAGACTATTCCATAGTCTGAGACCTAATGGAACATATCTTGTTCTTCATGGTGGGAGAGTGGGAAGAGAGCCCTTTATCATAGATTGTGAGGAGGGGATCACATGCTGAAAATTTGACAGGAGGCCATACTAGAACATGATCCAGCTGTAGGTCTCTCTTATATAGGAACATTTGAACTTGAGAGGGCAGTCTTTTATGTGCCTGTTAGCAAGCAAAAAGTAAGGCTGTTAAGATTATGCCAGGTAATCAGGTAGCCTTAATAATGAAATGAAGATGAAAAGGGTTTCCTAGAATTGTTTATTTTCCTGTTTAATGTTGCAGATAAGGTCTAAAAAAGACTGACATGCAGCAGTTCTCTTTAGACTAGCCTGTTCCAACTTGATGGTGTTGATCTACAATTCTCACTGGCCATGTCATCTGGGGAGGTGGGTGGTTCAAGTCCTAAGACATCTAAAGAGGTCCAGGATGAGGTAGGCTATCATGAAAAGAAGACAGTCTTACTGTGAGATTCTTTGTAGAATTGGAAGAAGACAACATGAAGCTGGCGGTGGGAAGTGGCTTTCTTATTTTGTTTAAGACTGCTAATCTTGAGGTGTTATAATCAGAGATACGCATGAGTATCTTCATGTTTACGGTGCTCTCTTATTGAAGTGCACTGTTTATTTCCCTTCCCTCTAGGAGGACAACATGGCTTTTGGAAAGCCTGTGAAGTAAGTACTCCTTATCTAACCAAAATGAATTAATGTAATTTCAAATCTTATTTAATTGTGTGGGGTTTTTTACTACTAATTTTTTATTCATGTAGCTTTTTAAAACTCATATGTGAGCCACTTTTGGCCATATTTGTGAGAGAAAAGCAGTTATAAATTAAATAATTTAACAACCTCTCCAAATCCTAATACATTCATTTGTAAGTAGATTTTCTGAGGATAAAAGATTTAAGAGCTGCATGCTGGGTTGTAACTTGTAAGATGCAAATATTCAGTTTAGAAGAGAGAGAGAGAGAGAGGTCCGTTATGGTGAGTGCAACATTAAATCTCTTCATAACAAACAAACTCATAGCTGTCTGAATTTTCACTGTAACCATAGTATTGTATACTGGACTGTGATTATGTTATGAAGAGAATTTATCGCTGTACTGCGTGTACATTCTGTCAAAAACTGACACAGTGTTCTGAATTCAGTTTTGCTTTTGGCAGGGGGGATTATGTATCTGAGCTCCATCAGCAAAGGATATATAATGCATCTCTTAAAACTTTTCTGTTGCTATAACCTTGCTCTCGTATTTATCCGCACCTTGCCATTGGAAAATCTCAGTCGGGAAATATTTTAATAGAAGAGAACATAATCCATAAAAGAGGAAGATGGAACAAAGAGTCAGTTACAGAACACCACATGCGAACTAGAATCTTTAGTTCTCTTTTCTTTTCTCAGATACTGGAAGCTGGATCCCAGTAAAGTGTATACGTGTGGCCCTAATGCTTGGGATACTGCGGTGCATGATGCTTCTGAGGAGTACAAGCACCGTATGGTGAGGTGACGTCAACACTCAGCTTGGAGCGCATATATACCTGCAGAACTAGGAAAAAAAACTGTTATTCTCTAAAGGATAAAAAGGCGGAAGGGAGGGCAAGTGGGAAAAAGAATATAGCAGCACCTTTAAGATTAACTTATTTTTATTTTAGCATGAGCTTTCATGGATATGTCCTCTTCTACAGATGTAGTATAAAGTGACATTAAACCCTCGTGTTTTAAGGGATATTTACACAGTTTTGGGAATGGGATGGAATACAACAGGAACCATGCCTTTGCCATAATTTTTCAAAGGGCTTCATAAAAGGATGGTCTTATTTCTGGTCAACAGACATGTTGCTAATATAAACATACCTGCTAGCCAGTAAAAATCAGCAGGGTGTACGGCTAGATCTTCTGTGTCTAATTGTGAAAATGTCACATTATAGTGAAGGGAACTTGGTCCCCTTGTGAGTTTGCAGTTTTCATCAGACCTAAATTATATGTCCAGCAATGAGAGATTTGGGGACTTGCATCCAGCCGTATGTAGAGGTCCACATGGTCACTGTACATGGCCCTTCTTGGTATCTTTGCAAAAGCAAAAGAATAAAATGCTTTAGGGGTGTCAACCTATTTTTCCTGGTAGATCTTGTTTTTAACACTGGCCAATTATTGTGATTGGAAGTTTTCTTGGCATGAAAAAGTATTATCTGATAAATAAGGAGTCCTTCTAGAGGTAAAAGACTTTACTTTGATTTTATTTAACTTAATCATGTGCTAAGTGCATGTTTCAGGAGAATGTAAACATAACTTTGTCAACCTTGCTTTAAGGTTGAGCAATAAATACCAGAGTTTGTTTTCAAATGCCAATGCTGACTGCAGTTTTTCTTTTGCAAGATTCTGCTTGATTATTTTATTAGCTGAAAAAGGTTATCTTGCAAGAACATTGCTTTGACCTAGGGCCACGTAAAGTGACCTAGGAAGCTCAGATCTAGGATTGCCTATCTGCTAGTCATGAATCTTTAGGAATTTTCATCCATGAATACATACATATATTTCTGAAATCAAACCAAACATAGAGACTGTTGATGAGAATGTCTGATGTATGGAAAAGCACCAGAGGATTACATACAGAAATGCTGAACCTCTGTTAATCACATTGCTGGTCACAGAAAAACACACTGAAAAGTATGGTCTGATTTGGTACAGTGGCTATGTAAGTCTTTCAGGATTTTTCTGTTACTGTATTTTTAAACGTCTCAGTTTCTTACAAGCCAGAATTGATCAGTTACTCTGTGTGTAAACTTGAAACCACTGCCATAGTTGAATCATAGGCAAGAATTAGTCTGTAGCCATATACCCAGAACTATCACATTGTACAGGTTACTTCAGGCTACGCTGCTACAGGGGCAGTGTGTGTGTGGCCTCTGTGCTTCAGTATCCTACTATATTTTTTAAAACTAGTTTTAATTAAGGTTTTGAAATTCTAAATGCAGGAGGGAAATAGTCAAGTAGACTGAGCAACAAAACAATAATGCAGTACACTTTATTAAGGAAAAGTATAAAAAGTGTCATTGTTAGGTGCTTTCAATTTGACAATGAGTCATGGCAATCCCTATCACAGAGTTTTCTTGGCAAGATTTATTCAGAGGAGGTTGCATATTTCTTATCAATAGAAAGAACATACCAAAGATATGCTGTGCATCTGTGTGTGTGAAATACATTTTTAAAGATGTGCAAATTGTGTTCCTCCTGATGATGTTGGACAGTAACTCCCTTCATCCCTCACCAGTAATGATGCTGGATAGGGCTGGTGGGTGTTACAGTCCAGCATGGCCACAAGCTACCATCCCTATTTTACATGACAGAGGTAATTTCAAACTGTTAAGCAGATAAATCAGCCTTAGGATAGAGTGCTGTAGAAATTATTTGAGATATATATATATGTATTCAATTCTGTATCTTCTATCTAAGCACAACCTCTGCTGTGACAACTGCCACTCACATGTAGCCCTGGCCTTAAACCTCATGCGATATGACAACAGCAGTTCTTGGAACATGATCAAACTGTGCTTCTTCTCCTTGCTATATGGAAAGTATGTAAGGTGAGTAGGAAACATAGCTGCTGTCAATACCATTGCGGGGGAAGGGGGGGATGTAGACTTGGGCTTGGTTCTCCACTAAGCTTCTCAAAGTTAGATGATTACATTCCTCAAGTTGAAGATAGTTCAGTTATCAGAGTCTGATGATGGAAAGGAAATTCTCCTGTCATCTCCATTGTCAATGGCATACTGTTGTGATGAATGTCTAACCTTAAACAGATATAAAGAAGGTTGCAGTGAGCATGATCTGCTGTGAACTTGTATGTCACAAAAAGCCCAGGCAGTCCTTTCTCCAGATCATGATCTGCCTTTTTTCCTATGCCTTGACATAACTTTTCCTCCCTTATACTCTCCTTTCTCTTTTTCTTCTTCTTTTCTTTTTAAAAAATCGGTTAAAATTTATAGAAACACCCCCCAGAGCAGGTACCTGGACTCTTGTACTCTGTAAACCATCATGCACACTGATGTTGTTATATTAAAATATATTAATCTTTACTAAAAGCAACAAACTATCTTTTTCTGTAGAGCATCATTCAAATAGAGTAGAATTCTTTACATGATGGTGTACAAAGCTAAATGGGAGGGCAGTACTGCCTCCTGCTCTCCCTTGTGTGTAGTGGGATGATAAGTAGAAGTGGATAGTGGAATAGAGTGCAGTGGTTTTTCATTCCAGGCCACAAACAGGTAAGGTGTGTAAAAAACATGGCTTCTGTTAAAATTTTGTTTCCCCACTCTTTTTTCTTCACTCTCTTACAGCATAGGAGGCTTTGTGAAGACCTGGCTTCCGTTTATTCTCTTTTTGGGGATTATCTTAATAGTCATGCTGACTCTTCACTTGCGATGATGGATGACATGAGCCTTTCCACCACCCCCTTTAAAGCCAAGTATTAAAAATGGTGGCTTTTCAACACAGAAAGGTGTGGAGCTGTATGGCCTGGAAGCCCTTGTGAAAGAAGTCTACTTGTCCTTCCTAATATCCATTCTCCTTTTATCCTATGGGACCTTCCCCCTTTCTTTCATAGTTCTTGCCTTTGAATGTATCAGGGGTGGGGTGGGGGACTCCTGTACCTTGCTTTTGCCAAAACTCCCTCATGACTGGAGAGTCTTATGTGGTTCCCCTGTCGTAGTTGCCAGGGTTGGTTGTCAGGTTCCCTAATCTCTCAGGGAGAGGTTCTTGATTAATTAGACATGACTGTCCATGGTCACTTTGCATGGTGGATGGGTGGGTGGGAGACAGTGTTGCATTTGCTTGCACTTTCTAGGAATTGAAATTTGCAACATTCTTGGGTGTAGCACTTTTCCAAAAGTTGAGTACCTCAATACTGGTAGCCTCCAAATTAATGAATGACCTCATAGTACATGTAGAGTGGGTATCTTGCCTAAGATGGAGTGATTTTGTTGCTACTTTAGCAAATAGTACTATTTAGCAAATAGTACAGTACTGGACTTGTATTTTTTCATTGTCTTGTTCATTGCATAGATTAAAACATTATTTGGAACTGTTCTTCTAAAAGCAGCTGAGTTCTCATAAGTTCCCACCAGCCGAATTAAGCTATCATTGGTCCAGTCTTTGTGACTGCTGCCTTTGAGTTATCCACAGCTCATGTTTTGGTGAGTTTTATAGAGACAGCCAAGTTCCCTTTATAAGTACTATAATTCCCAAAATTCTTCTGTGTAAAGAAGAGATAGAGACCAACTTCATAGTTAAAGTATTTGGTTTTTAAAATACAGCAATGTGCTTACACTGTGCCTTGGAAGACTCTAGAAGCAACATCTGATTTTTCCCACCAAGATGACAGATGCTAGAATGTCTCCTAATAGTAGGGAGTGTGTTTTGATGTACAGACAGTATAGATAAGTACAGAATAATTAGATTTATATTCTTCCATTCTTCTTCTGGGTAATTTAGAAGAAGATGAATGCATTTCTTTACTAGTCTTCTTCTGCCTTCCAGTTCTATAGAGATTTAATTTTGGCCTGTGGTTTTGTCCATGTTGCGATAGAAAGGGAGGGCTCTTTTGGTCCATCCTTGTTAACATAAAAAGGCCACATTTCACATGCTAATCTTTATCCTTTTCCAGTCCTCTTTAGTACACACACTGGAGCACTAAGTGCTTTGTGCTGTGCTAAGGAGAAGCAATACCTACACCCCATATTGTAATGGAGCAGGTACTCCTGGTGTCTGTCACATTCAGCCATTTGGTGCTGTAGGAAGCCGATCAATAAACTCTAGGCTGATTAGAAGTCAAAGGTCTTACATCAAAGTGAATGACCTGTGGTGTGTCATCAAGCTATCCCCAGGCTGCCTCCCTTGCTCCTCAGCAGGGATTCCACTTCTTATAGAAATAATAGATGGAGGTCGGTGAACTGAGAAAATCCTCCCCCACCCCCTTTCCTTTTCTCTTCTTTTACAGTGAGTTGCCAAAAAGAACTCCAGGATGCCCAAACAATTCTCAGAACTGGTGATCAAAGCCAACTTCCTTTCCACAGTAGCAATAGTTTTAACTTGTGTTTGAGTCAATTAAAAAGTGCTTTCTTGACTCTACAAGCATTGCCAAATATTAAGGCTGGCAGTAGTAGCAGGAGGAGCAAAGATATTAGAAATGCCATCCTCTCCCCATCCCTTGTAGTATATTTTTGTGTTTTTGATTCCACGTGGAACATACTGCTTAGCAATAAATAAACAACTGTGAGGGAACTAATTTAAAATGCCAAAAGGTTCAATGCTCATATCTACTCAGGCTGCAGGTGTAGGCAAAACGTAGGCTGTCTTGTTTTTTACTGGAATTTGAATCTGGCAGCAAAGGTTTTGCAAGCTGTCATTTAAGGCTGGCAATGGTGAGCATAAGACCCTGGTTGGAAGCATTGGTTTTCTTTCTCTGCCGTACTCCACCAGTTGCTGGATTTCTGTAATAGGTTCTGAAGCATTGCTGGTTGACTGATCTCAGCCCTTTTGGGCATCCAGCTTGAAAGCCTGCCTGTGATTGCTTCATAGTGGGGTGATGTGAAATAAGACCTAAAAGTGAATTGGCATGGCCATAGGAAAATATGGGCAGAGAAT
The DNA here is from genome assembly GCF_019175285.1 of Sceloporus undulatus. Classification (NCBI taxonomy): domain Eukaryota; kingdom Metazoa; phylum Chordata; class Lepidosauria; order Squamata; family Phrynosomatidae; genus Sceloporus; species Sceloporus undulatus. The sequence continues at coordinate 3,275,433 of NC_056530.1, forward strand.
GACATGTAGTAGTAGAATTGCACTCATGGGATCTTTACTAGTGTGAATCCAAATGTATCTAGTCCATATCCTTGCTATGTGAACTATCCTTCTTTCCTTGACCTTCCCAGTAGCCACTTGTCTTCAAACAGTGCTGGTGCAGTTGAATGCCACCTCTTCCCAGCTGTTTTGTGAGTCCCCAAATTCCTGTTTGGAAAAAACTCCAGTAGAAGGATTTCGAGACCCTGTGAGTTGATCGTAGTGTGCAGTGCAGTGGATTTCCAGTGCTTGCACACAACCACTGTCTGCAACTTCATGACAAAAAATGTACTGATTGTGTAGATGCTGTGAAAAACTGCTGTGTAATGTCACAGTGTGCTGCAGTCTGCACAAACTTCCCATATCAGCATCTTCTGAGTTGGAGTTTGAGGTCCAAAGTACATCTCAAAGATGTGGTCACTGGTCTACATGAGACACTTTTGTTTATGTTACATTTAGTCTTTTGTTTAAACCTCTGTGTTTCTACTGTAGATCTGCTCTGTGTTCCCACTTGGGGGGGTTTTCTCCCTCTTCTCCCCCTCTACTAGTTATTAGCTAGATGGGCCTCTGTCCTTTGAGTAGGTTCTCCAAGGGGTTTACTTTGTACATACTGAACTTTGCTGCTCTGATTTCATAATCCTGATGGTGAAAAAATAAATGCATTTCTGTGAATGTCTCCAAGCAGCTGTGGCTTCATTGACCTGTCTTTTCTTTCCTTCCTTCAACAGTCAGGGAGGAGAGAGGTCTGTATTCACAGAAAGCACTGTGGGTGTGATCTTAATATGGGGTGAGCAGACTTTAGGCGTGCAGAGTATGTTTAGTTTGCAGATAGTGCATACTAATGTTTCTTTATGTAGTTCCATGAACATGTTTAACAAGTTGCTGCCTGCCTATGTGCCCAGAAGGTTTTAAAAGATAGTCCTATATATGTATGGTGGGTTTGCTGGACTGAATTCTATATAAGTCAGGAATACAAGATGGTTATCAAGCATGAGAAAATTGGAATCTTTTCAATATTTTTGGCATTATCATCCAGATTTGGGTTCTTGGGTGCAGGGTGATTGTGTTGTACACACATACAAAAAGGTACCTCACAGGAGAATAAAAGAGCTGTGATGAAAATCCAATCACTTTCATTGCAGAACATTTATTAAAAGTTCGGTGAGATCAAACACTGCTTTCAGATCAATGCAATACAAGAAATAAAAATAGAATTCTGTCTCAGTTGGACTGGGGCAATAACAGCTGCTTGTTGAGGTTCCCACTTAGTTTTATTGTAATCCTGACCCTGAAAGTCTTTCAGACTGATCGAGGCTCATTGCCCTTCAGCAGCAGAGTCTGAATTTTGTGTAGCTTTCAAAGAGATGGCTGTCTTAGTCTGTTTCAGCACAAAAAAGAAACAGAGGGGACTGTAACAGTGCCTTTGAGACTGATTTCTTTCAGTAAGTCTTTATGCTTTAAATAATTAGAAGGCTGTCTTGTGGCACCTTATTTGGCATAACACTCAAGTTTTTACAAAATTATATCTGACTAAAATATGCACACACTTTGGCATGACTGAACTTGGAACTATATGCATGGGAAAGTGTTGCTAGTTGCACTTAGCATAATTGTCGATAAAGGGTAGATGCTGCCTATGAACATTAATTTTTGGTATGCCAAAAGCCTAGGATCCTTCACCACGCATTAGTAGCCCAAATTCTCTCATCTCTTGAGATGGGAGGAGAAGCATGGTCACCAAAGACAGAAAGACCACTGTTTGTCTGCTCTCATCTCTACCATCTCTCTCTCCTGTCCACTGTGTCTGCCCAGTATACCTGGATCCATGAGCTCTTTGGGACATGGAACAGGGAGCAGTTTGCCACACTATTACTGTGACAGTTTTCTTATGGCATCAGTGAACAGATCCTGTTGTCACTGCTCTCCCACATTATTGCTATCATGTATTGATCTGCCAGAAATTTTTGATGCAATGCTGGCTAGCCACAAACATTGCTTTGGCCAACTAATATGCCTTTCTCCTAAATTGGACCCAAGGTTGCTCACAAAAGATGCTGAAGGTGAGCAATTTCTTCTGAGCTGTTTTCCTGCTATGGAAAGAAATATCAATGCAAAACTATCTGGATGAGTACCAGACAAAGCCTTTTCTCCTAGTAATCAATGTGATATATACTAAAAACATTGCTGAATTGAGCCTTGTATACTTTAATGACACAGAAATCCAATTGCCATCTCACAGCTATTTGTATTGTTCCTCTTCACAACCCCATACGTCTGAGTTCGGGTATTATTGGCATTATTGTCCTGGAAGAATTAGATAATACACTGCTGTCACAAAGTCTAGTTCCTGTAATACATGCTATCGTTTGCTAGAAATGCCCTGCTGAATTTTACACAGGACAAACCAATCTATACAAAAGAAGTAAGTGGATACAAAGCTGACACTGGAAATGAAAACATTCAAAAACCAATGGAGGGCCACTTTAGGATCCTTGGACACTCACCTACAAAAGAACTTCAAGGACAAATTCTAACAAGCAGATTAACTAGAATTCATTGAGTGCCACTCTTATCTCCTATGGCAAGGTTTTTTTTTTAATCTCACCATATGTATGAAACATCATTATATAAATAAGTGCATTGCCACCCAGCTACTGATTGATACTGATCACTGTCCAGTAATTCTCACTATTTGCATCTATTCCTTCTGCCCCTCCCTGCTACATCTCTTACCCACTACTCAAAAAACAGAATCATAGAGTTGGAAGAGACCACAAGGGCCATCTAGCCCAGTCTTTGCCATGCAGGAACTCACAATCAAAGCACCCCCCCTGTGACAGATGGCCATTCAGCCTCTTTTTAAAAACCTCCAAAGAAGGAGACTCCACTCTCCAAGGGAGTGTGTTCCATTATAACCTGCCAATGTGACGACACTCCATGCATCTGAGGAAGTGGACTACTGTCTATGAAAGTGTATGCCTAATAACACTTTTTCAAAAGATGCCACAAGTAGAATATACATACTGCTTTAGAGAGTGGTGGACTTGCCACCTTTGGAAGTCATTGGTTGGATTGCCATCTTTCTGGAGTGCTTTAACTGTTTATGCCTACACAGCAAGAGGGTTGAACAAGAGAGCCTTTGTGGTCCCTTCCAACTCTATTGTTATTTGTTACTTCTACAATGTCAGAAGATCCATCAAAACAGTGGAAATTATCACCTGAAGAAAATTAGTGTGCAAAGATTCATGCAGGAAATGTCATCCTGAAAGGTGGATGTGATTAAGCGGCAGGGGACTTGATGGGCAGTAGTTGGGGACAAGGGTGCCAAAAGAAGGGAGAAGGCAACCTAACAGTATCACTGTTTTGTGGATTTTGGATGGTATTGTACTTTGCTATATGGCCAACATGACTATCCCTGGATATGCATCATTATGGGAGTCTATTACAGAGTACCAAGCCAAACTGAAGCTTTGGATTATACCTTTCTAGATGAAATAATCGAACATTTATTTTTATTTTTTTAAAAAAAGAAGTACAGTAGTATACAGTATACTAGAATAACAGTAGATATACAACTGAGCATTAAAGTTAGAATCGTCCAAGTCATTGTATTTCCCATCACTATATATGGATGTGACAAGCAGACATTGAAGAAAACTGACAGAAAGGAAATCGACTCATTTGAGATGTGATGCTGGAGAAGAATGCTTAGGATACTGTGGACAGCAAAAACAAACAGATGGCTCCTTGAACAGGTCAAGCCTGAAATCACCTTGGGAGCCAAGATGACCAAATTGAGGCTGGCATACTTTGGCTACATCATGAGAAGGCAGGGATTATTAGAAAATACAATAATGCTAGGAAAAGTTGAGGACAGTAGAAAGAGAGGAAGACTGCATACCAGATGGCTAGACTCAGGGAGGCCACAGGCGTGAATTTGCAGGACCTAAGCAGACCAGTGGAGGATAGGGAATCTTGGCGATGTCTCATCCACAGTGTCACCATGAGTCAAGGTTGATTCAAGGACAATTGACGGCAAGAACAGCAGCAGTATAATCAGCCTCCATTTCCGTGGAATTTTTTTATCCATGGATTCAGCCATCCACAGCTTGAAAATATTCAAAAGAATATATCAGTTTCAAAAGCAAACTTTGATTTTGCCATTTCGTAAAGGGATACCATTGTACTGTGCCATTATATATAATGGGACTTGAGTATCCACAGATTTTGGTTATCCATGGGGTGTCCTAGAACCAAACCTCAGGAGATACCAAGAGCCCACCGTAACGGAAGAATTCAAACAACCTGATACTTGTTGGAACTCAGACTCTGCCATGTGTGGAAGGTCCAACAAATTCCTCACTTGCCTTGCACACAATTCCATCACCCAGAAGGGGGCAACAAGGGGATTGACTATTTTGGAACTGAATCTAACTAACAGTAAAGAAGTGGCCAACAGAGTGTAAACAGTGGAGACCTTGACTGGGAGTGATCACATTCTCCTGTGATTTATTATACAAGGAAAACAGGAAGCCAAACATAGTCAGATCAACATCCTAGACCTTAAGAAAGCTGATTTCTGTAAGCCTAGAGAAATAGTGGATGATGTCCCATGGTCAGGAATCCTGAAAGGGTAGGGAATTCATTGTGGTAGTATCTTGAATGTGAGACATTGAAGACCCAACTGCAAGCAACTTCAGTGAAGAAGAAAAATTGGGAGGTATCTAAACAAACAGGAAAGGAAGTACAAATAACTTTTTGATGAGCTGAGGTTTAAAAGTGACATGAACGAAAATGGGGAGAAGAGGGATACAAATAAATAGCCAATTCTTGTAGGTGAAAAGTAAGAAAAGCTAAAGCTCAGAACAAGCTCAGGATTGCTAGAGAGGTTAAACTAACAGAAGAGAGGTTTGTAGAACAAGGAAACAGTAGGCCTGCTATATCGAGAAGATGGTGAAATGCTAACAGGACAGAGAAAAGATGGAACCACCAACATATTTTTTATTGTAGTCATATCTCCACAAGAAAATTGCTCTGACTGAAATAAAATAAATGATGCAGTAAGTTACTTTAGCCTGAACAGGTGAAGAGAGGGTACAGGAACATCTAGCTAGTCTAAACGAATTAAAGTCTCCCAAGCCTGAAGGGTGTTAAAGGAACTTGCAGATGTAATCTCCGAGCCACTGTTGATAATCCCTGAAAATTGTTGGAGAACTGGAGTGGTCCCTGAGCAATTACTGACCACTTGCCTCAGTGTGGATATCAGGAAGGATTCTGGAAAAGATAATATAACAGTCCATCTAAGAGCACTTGGAAAGGATTGCTGTGTTGACTAAGAGACAGCACTAAAACAGGTCATGCCAGATTAATCATCGTTGTCTCTCTTGAGAATTCAACGGATGAAATGCATCTTGATTTCAATAAGGCTTTTCACAAAGTTTCTCGTGATTTTCCTGTAGACAAGCTGGCAAAATGTGGGCAACACAGTGCTACTAGTAGATGGATCATGGATTTGTAACTGTTTGATGGCCTGAACCTAAAGAATACTCACCAATAGTTCTTCATCCTAGAGAGAAGTATTGATTTAACTGCAAACAAGGAACAGATATATACTTACTTCTGTCAGTCCTGCTCAAGAAATTCTTATTTTAAATGCATATATGGTTTTGTATCCAGTGGGTAAGACACTGTTAGGAAATGAAGAACAGCTAAACATCTACAGACCTGATCTTAGGCAATGTGAGGCAACTGCAATAGGTAGTAAATGATATGGGAAAGAAGGTGATGCCAAATTGTTGGAGGACAGAACTGTGCATGTTATATGGCTTGATCAGCAGCTCCTGTGTTATGGAGAATGCTGTTGTCACTAGCATTGAACCAATATTTGATGGGCTTGTTTTTATGAAACATGGAAAGAGGTCTCTGTCTTGTCTTTCCTTGTGGTGACCCTGATTATACTTACTTTTTATATCTCCAAATAGTTATGGCAGTTATTAATGCAAGTGATAATGGAGATTATCAGATAGGAAAAGAATATACTTATCCCATCCTTTTCGCGCGATCATGGGAAGGACTTTCACATGATGTCGTGCTTATTCAGACATTGTCCCATCCAGGAAATGTGACTGACTGTGCACGCATGAAAGCCTTTTATATGATGTTCCACTGATCCTGTCATTGTCTCGTTATTAATGTGGAATTGCCTTGGCATTTTGTATTAACGGGAGTTTATGTTAATACAGTTAATACAGAATAATGACAGGATCAGTGCTATATTATGAAAGGCTTTCATGCCAATGCATTCACAGATGGGATAAGGAAGGGAGAGTGATCCTGACCCTGTCCTGTCCCTGTCTGGTAATCTTCATAGTCTTCCCCCTTTTTTTTCCTCCTTCCTCTCCTGTTGTTGTTATGTGCCTTCAAATGTTTCTGATTTATGGCAACCTTATCATGGGATTTTGTTGGCAAGCTTTGTTAGGAGAGGGTTTGCCATTGCCTTCCCCTGAGAGCATGTGGCTTTCCCTAGGTCAGCCAGTGGGTTTCCATGACTGGGAATTGATGCCTGGTCTCCAGAGTTGTAGTCCAACATTTAAACCAATGTGCCACCGTTCCTCTCCTACTCCTCCTAAAAAGTATCTGCGTTTGACTGAAATCTCTAGGCCCAGGTGCATTGTCTGCAACAGTTTCTAGGAGTGGAGAAGTTCTCTTGATGCACAGTGTTCCTGAGCAATTATCATATGTAGATTGAAATGTCATGGGGAGGCTTTCATCTCCCACCTCCATGATATGTAGGAATGCACAGCTATACAAACTTAGTGGTAAGCCCCATGTAAACCATGCATTGGTATTTCTCAAACGGTAAGGCAAGACCCCTGGGAGTAGCGTAGCAACATGAGAGTTGCTCAAGGGAGACACTAGACCTGGAGGCCCTGATCACTCATCTTCTTCCTTTTTCCAAACTTTTTTATGTGTAAAATTTAAACATGCATTGAGTTAAATACTGAAATTACTTAAATAAAACTGTTCTAATTTGATTGATGTTATCTCCTTATAAAATGTTAAAATATGAATATACATGTATGTGCGAATTAAAACACACACACTAACTAAAATACTTTTATTCATATACTGTGTCGAGTGGTGGTGGGTGCATGGTGTCCTAAGGGTAAAAAGGGGCGGGGTCCCAAGGGTAAAAAGTTTGAGTGCCACTGGTAGCAGGCCAGGTAGACAAACATGCCTAAGCTATTAGCCTTGCCCCCTGCCTGTTTGACTTGTCCTCTTTCTTCCTCCTGTATCAGATCAGATTGCTGGCCAGACAAGGAGGCAATGAAAAGCAGAGGAGAGGAAGGCAACCCTTTCATTGCCAGGAGAGAATTAACATTCCTGGTTTAAAGGAGACCTTGCAGCTCAAAGGAAAAGCAACAACTTAACCAGCAGGAAAGCCTGTGAAACTGAGGGATGGTTGCTATGGCTAGCAGGGTATCAGCCCAGGGGTCAGCTGCCTGGCATGCTTTGAAGTGGAAGGCTGTGAGAGGAGAGGTTGGTCACAGCTGGATGGAAGGGGGTTGCTTTTCTCCTCTTGGCAGCCAGTACAGCATCAAAGGCTTTCCTGGGGAAATGATATCGGATTGCACTCCAGCTAGCCTGCATTTGCAGCTTTTGTCATGATGGCTGCAAAGGCTGGGCTGCTTCCCACCCCATCCTATCCAACAAGCCTAGTAGAGTTATATGCTTTGGCTCCAGCAGCTTTCTCCTGCTTTTGCACAGCTGCCAGAATCCTAGGATCTTAAAAGAGTTGGAGGGAGCTTTGTGGATGGTTGTATGCCACCTTCAGACAATAGGCTTGGGGTCACTTCTTGTTGTGTGCTTTCAAGTAGTTTCTGACCTATGGTGACCCTAAGGCTATCATGGGGCTTTCTTGGCAAAATTTGTTCAGAGGAGGTTTGCCATTGCCTTCCCCTGAGGCTGAGAGCGTGTGTCTTGCCCAAGGGAGATTATAAAATGGGGACAGGACAGAGTTGGGATTGCTCTCCTGTCTTTATCCTATCCATAACACCGAATCACATGAAAGTCTTTCATAATGTAGCACTGATTCTGTCATTATCCTGTCATTGAAGTGGAATTATATTAAGGCGAACTCCCGTTAACACAAAATGCCAGGTCACTTCCACCTCAATGACGGGACAATGACAGGATCAGCGTGACATCATATGAAAGGCTTTTGTGTGATCGCTGTCACTTGTGCTTTCCGGACAGTACAATGTCTGGATAAGGGGCCTCTTTCAGACTTGCACCAATTACATCTGGTGCGGTTTGCAGCGAGGCTGGCACAAAGCCCACTTAAACTAGTGTTTTGATTCTGGGACATTTACCGTGTCTTTTGAAAAGATGCGGATCGCTACAAAAACCATAAAACCATTATCTTTTAGTAATGGTAGTCTCAAAGATTGTTACAAGATCCATTTGCAGACTGATTTTCCAGACTAACACAGTTATGTCTTTGACTTCTTTCACACAGTTAATTTCAAATGTACTGCAAGATCCTTTACATATTTTAGTATCACTATCATCATTACACCTCTCACCCCACCAATTCTAGATGTTCTACTTTTAGCGATAGTTGAGAGTCCCTCCATTGGCTAGCCCAAGCCCTAATCTTTCCTGGATAGAGAGGATGACTAACTAGTTAATCTAGCCTTCGCTAACTCACTAATCTGCAGATGTGCCATACTGCAACTTCCATCATCCTTGGTATGATGGATATGAAGGACTGAAGTTGTAATCCAATACAAGGTAGGTGTGAGAAGGTTCCTGTTTATAAATTTAAAATGATAGCTCATGGATTTGAATAGCTGTAACTTGCTGATATTGCAGTAGTTGAAACTATGTGGTTAGAATATTATTGAAATTTAATGATTGTAAGTTACAATCATATTTGTCACAGGAGCAGACATTCCTGTTTAAATTATTGCTTATTATTATATTAAAAACTCTGTATTGAATATCAAGAGAAATAATAAATAAAGAAAAAAAAAGACAGGCCTTTAATTACAGGCTCCAGGTGTATCTAGCAACTGCTTCACTTGCATTTGTATAATAACTGTTTTCTAAAAGTGTGATCGGTGGTTGTAGCATTTCTAAGGGAACTGCCTGCACAGAATTATAATCTGCTTTTGGTCTGGAAATATAGCTGTTGCACACACCACAATGTTGGTGTCCTGTCCCTCCTGATGTTTAAGTCTACAAAAGCTCATGCAGCCAACTTCTTTCTTTCAGTTAGTCTCAAAGGTGCTACAACATCTCTCTACATATTTATTTTATTTTATTTAGGTATTTATACCCTGCCCTTCAGCCCTAATGGCTCTCAGGGCGGCTTACAATTATTATTTTTAATCAGACAGTTCCCTGCCCTCAGGCTTACAATCTGAAAGACATGAAACAAAAGGAGAAGGGAATGGTGAAGGGAAAGGGGATGAGGTCCAGTGGTTCTTCTCTCCCTCTGAGGCCTGGACCAAGGCAGATGGATTGGAGGGAGGGCTCTTCCTTCTTCATATACATTCGTCTCTCCATATCTGTGGCTTTGACTTTTGCGAATTTGATTAATATGTTCTCTAGGAATATCTAGGTCCTCCAGCGCAACTCTATGGTCAACTTTAACCAAACATTGCACTGAAAGACCTAGAGGGTCCTAGAGAGAACACTCCACTAGGCATTTGTAGCTCTTCCAGTGCAATTCTATGGTCAATGTCTGGCAGATGTTAACCACTGAGTTGCACTGGAGGACCTAGAGATGGCTAAAGAGGTGTTCTCTTGATAAAAACATTGTGTTTTTGTTATTTGCTGTTTTTTCCACTTTCACAGGGGTCCTGTGCCCCTAACCCCAGTGAATGTGGAGGGACAGTTGTATGCTGGTATAGGCAGTGATGGTAGCTGTATGAAGGCTGCAAAGGAGGAAATGCATTAGAAAAAGGGACTTTAGGAAGCAAATTGTTTTTTTTCTGCCTTGCCTTGGGCGACCCTCAAAAAAGTGCTGCCACTAGTTTAGTGCACCAACATGATTCCAGGTTTGCAGATGTATTCTACTTAATAGGCTTTACTATCCAGTAAAGAAGATTCTGCAGTTTGCTTTTATCATTTGTTGTTGCTGTTGTTGCTTAAAGCTTATCTTAAAATTCAGCTTAGACTCTGTCTGTGATTAAAGCAAACATCTCAAGCTTCTGAAGCTCTAGGAGACAGTTAATTCCCCTCTGACTATCTATTTGTCGATCTAACCTACCGTAATCTAATTTTCAGATCTTGGATAAAAAGTGGGGATGGGAGAAGAGGAACACGGATTTGCCTTAATAAGAGAAACCCAGAGAACAACCTGCTGATCAAAAACATATTTCTGGTTGAACTTAATTAACTGATTTACTCTTTTGCAATACTGGCTGCATCCACAGGGCAGAAATAATCCAGTTTAACACCACTTGAATTGCCATAGTTCAGTGCTCTGAAATTCTGGGAGCTGTAATTTGTGAGACATTTAGCCTTCTCTGTCAGAGAGCTCTGGTGCCACCACAAGCTACAATTCCCAGAATCCCATAGCACTGAGACATGGCAGTTAAAGTGGTGTCAAACTGCATTATTTCTGTAGTGCAGATGCAGCCTAGCCAGCACCCTCTTTGTTGGGTTGTTGTTCCATTGCCAGAATGGGTATAAAATTCAACTACCATTTCACTCAGATTCCACATATAGAAGAGATGAGTAGGGAGGCCACTTGTCCTTTGGTTAAAATAGCAAAACCTCTGAGGCTGCCCTTGATCTCTGTAAAAGAGATGGGGAGTGGATTATGGATTCATCCTGTAGGTCCCCCCACAAAGATGTTCTGGGTAGCATTTCAGTGTTTTGGGTTGCAGATGTGGGCAACTGTGGCCCTCCAGCTGTTGCTTAAATGCAACTTCCATCATCCCATACTGCTGCCTAGGATTGATGGGAATTGCCATCCAGATACCCCATTCAGTGGCACAACCCTCATCCTGGCTTCTACTAGTGATTATGGGCAGCTAGAAAAGAGGGAAGTGAGAGCCAGTGTGATGTAGTGGTTTGTGCTGGACTACAACTGTGGAGACCAGTGTTTCGTTCTCTGCTCTGCCCTGAAACCCACTGGGTGACCTTGGGAAAGTCACACTCTCCCAACCTCAGGGGAAGGCCATGAAAAACCTCCTCGGAACAAATCCTGCCAAGAAATGCCCATGATAGCTTTGCTTTAGGGTTGCCATGAGTAGGAAATGGCTTGAAGGCACGCAACAACCATGCTTCCTCTCCTCCCTGCCCCATTTTATATCCAAAGTCTGAAAAAATGGAATAGATTAAGCTAGCTAGAAAGATGAGAGCCAGCGTGGTCTGAGTGTTGGACTAAGATTCTAGAGACCAAGGTTCAGTCCCCTGCTCAGCCATGAAACCCACTAGGTGACCTTGTGCAGGTCATACTCTCTCAGCCTCAAAGAGAGGTAAAAGCAAACCCCCTTCTGAACAAATCTTGCCAAGAAAATTCCATGATAGGTCCTCCCTAGGGTTGCCATAAGTCGGAAACAACTTGAAGGTATACAAGAACAAGAACAAAACACAGAGGCTGGATAAGCTGTCTGTCGGGAGTGCTTTGATTGAGCCTTTCTGCATGTCAGAATGGGGTTGACTGGATGACCCTTGTGGTTTCTTCCAACTCTATGAATCTATGATCTTGGCTTCCAGGAAGAATTCAACCTTGATCGGTTCAAGGACCCATTTGTTGGTCTTTTGGGCTGTCCACAATACCCTCAGCACTCTTCTCCAAATGAGTTGAATTTATTCTCATCTACTTTTTTCACTGTCTAGCTCTGGCATCTGTAGATCATAAAATCGTAGAGTCGGAAGAGACCCCAAGGGCCATCCAGTCCAACTCCCTGCCATGCAGGAACTCTCCATCAAAGCACCCCCAACAGATGGCCATCCAGCCTCTGTTTAAAGGGCTCCAAAGAAAGAGACTCCATCACTTTCCGAGGAAGGAGTGTGTTCCATTGTCGAACAGCCCATTCTGTCAGGAAGTTCCTCCTAATGTTGAGGTGGAATCTCTTTTCCTGGAGCTTGCATCCATTGGTCCATGTTCTAGTCTCTGGAGCAGCAGAAAACAAGCTTGCTGCCTCCTCAATGTGACACCCCTTCAAATACTTAAAATGGGCTACTATATCACCTCTTAACTGTTTCTTCTCCAGGCTAAACATACCCAGCTCCCTAAGTCTTTACTCATAAGGCATGGTTTCCAGATCCTTCACCATTTTAGTTGCCCTCCTTTGGACACGCTCATTTCTCCACATCCTTTTTGAGATGTGATGCCCAGAACTGGACACAGTGATATTCCAGGTGGGGGCCTGACCAAAGCAGAATAGAGTGGCATTATTACTTCCCTTGATCTAGACACTATACTTCTATTGATGAAGCCTAGAATTGCATTGGCCTTTTTAGCTGCCACATCAGGAAAACAACGGCTTGGACAATTCTAACTTTAGTGGTCAGAGACAACGTGTAAGCATCTGACTAATGTCTCCAATTTTTTTTCCTTTCCTGTTTGGTTTGTAACATTTTGTCTGATAAAGAAGCCCATGGAGCTTCGAAAGCTTGCTACAAGTATATTGTGCATTTTGGTTGGCCAATAATAAAGGTATCACTGATGGATCTTTGTTTGCATTTGTTCAGTGGCCAACACAGCTACCCCTGCATGTTTTCCTTAGTGCTCAGTTGTCTGACTGTACTCTTTGTCTAGTCCTTTCCTAGCTGCCCTTCCCAGTCGTAGTCTTCTTCTGATTTCTTGACTGCAGTCTCCATCCTGATCCCTAAGGAGCCCAGAAGAGAAGACCCTGCTCTTCTGCTGTGAGGAAAGGATGAGGATGGGTTTTCTGGCTCTGTGTCCAGGGTCTCTGTACTGTATCTTTAAGGCAGAGGGGGAGGCAGGGGAGATAGGAAAGTGAGGAGGCTGCCCCCCTTCCCCCAACCCCGCCCCCGATTTGGGTGTTTTTTTTTTTTAATGCATTTCAACCCATTGTGTGAGAAGGCTCAAAAGAAGGGAGGCTGAGGCTTGCTTTAGGACTGGAAGAGAAAGAAAAGGGCTTTGGATCCCAGAGAAGGAGAAAGGGATCTGGGAAGAGAAGAACAGCTGGAGAGTAGTCCTCAACTTGAAGAGAAAGAGAGAAAGAAAGAAGGTGCAACTTTGGGGGAGAGGGTGGTGGCAGGGTGACCAGGTTTCTCTTTGGATGAATCTTTGGAGCTTTTCTTTGCTTTTCCTTGAATGCCCTGTATTTTGGCAGTGCCTTGTCCTCCTTTGCAGGGAGGACATCTGGTCCCCCTGAATGGCTTGGCTTGGCATCTCCCAAAGATTGGATGGCTTTGGGTTCTGGCATTTGAGGCTGGGTGGCACTTGGGGGGACGCCAAGGCCATGCAATGTGAAGACATCAGGAAGGAGGGGGACATTTGTCTTTAGGTGGGTTGGGGGCTCTTCCCAACTGACTGCTTTGCACAGCTTGATGTTGACTAGTGTCTCTCTTTCCCTGTTTTTTTCTTTTTTTACTGATTTTGACTGTCTCTTATTTATTTTTTCCTGGTGCATTTTAAATTCTTTCTTCCCTGCCCCTCAAGTATCATTTTGAATCTTAATACTCAGTCAGTTTCATTCATTTAATATCCATATGGATTTTGATCTTGTCTTTTGTTTGTTACTTTCGGTGGGGATCCCTCCTGGAAATGTGGATGATCTAGCTGTCTTGTGTATTCCCAGCCCATCATTCTCCCATGGTTGGGGCACAACTTTTTAAAATGTCATACAATGTAACATGTAGATGATATCTAATAGATAGACTGGTGGGTGAGAATGGAGAAGAACGCAACTAGAATGGACATGTATAACAGAATAAGGTGCTAGAAGCCTGAAATGATGGAATGGAGTAGGATGATACCATTAAAAGAAAGCAAAACTAAAAAAAAAATATTCAGAATAAAAGCAAAAAGGGGTTTGTCCTTACTCAAAAATATAGTGCAATAGGGAGAAAGGTTTGAACTCATCCTCCCTTTTGTGCTGGCTTTCAACTTGCAGGGAGAATGATTTGAACTTGTCTTAGTCCCCTTTGTGCTGGCTTTTCTACTTGTTGGGAGAAAGATTTGAACTCATCTGGTTCCCCTTTGTGCTGGCTTTTCTACTTGCAGGGAGAAAGATTTGAACTCATCTTGGTCCCTTTTGTGCTGGCTTTCTACTAGCAGGGAGTATTCCAAACTATAGACTGAAAGGGCACATGCCAGTATGTTGCAAAGAGACCTTGCAGAATCTAACATGGCTATGCCATGATGTTGTTGTTCTGTGCCTTCAAGTCCTGAACCTATCATGGGGGTTTCTGGGGCTGAGAGTGTGCGATCCACCCAAGGTCACCCAATGGGTTTCCATAGACAGCATGGCATCGAACCCTGATCTCTAGATTCATAGTCCAGTGCTCAAACATGCCATTACATTCTCTCACATGCCATTATACCATCTTAGAAATGGGCCATCTATTCCCCATCACTACCACACACAAAAAAATATTATAGCATGTAGTGCAGCCCAGATGTTGGTTATGAAAGGGAAGAGAGATGGAAAGTGGGGTCTAGAAAAAAAGAGAATGTCTTGGAAACTTGGAATCCCATGAATGCTTGGGTGATCCTTGGTTTCTTAGCCTGGAGGCTGGAAATTGTTTAATCCAGATTAGCCAGATCTCCTTTTTATCTCCTATTGACAATGGGGTGATTGTTGCTGAGAGATCAAAAGGTGGTTTTTGCTTCATTGACCTGCAGGGCATGCATCCAGACAGAAAGGGAGTCTTGGGTCAGTGATTGCAGCAGGAATGAGGCAGAAAGGCCCCAGCAGTCCCTCTTCCAAGTCTTTCCTCTGCTATGCACTCTCTGCAGGTGGGCTGAGGAAAGAGCAGAGGAGGAAGCTGAAAGATTGGACTGTTTGCTCACTTTAGCCCAGCCTTCTCTAACCTGGTGCCATCCTATGATGGTGGATTGTAACTGTGATTGTGGATGATAGGAGTCATAATCCAGCAGGTTGAGAGGGTTGGGAATCACTGAGCTAGCCCCGCATTGTCTGCTTGAGCTGGTACCAGGGCCTCATTCCCACTTACAGATAAATCGATGGGTGATCCAAATTGATGGATCAATTCGACATCGGATTGTGGTTTACACTACACTTGCCCCAATCACATTTTCTGGCACCCAAATAACCCACTTGTGGTTCCCATTCACCAATGAATCAATTCAAAAGGATTTGGCTCCAGCTGGCCGAATGGGAAATTTGAATCGATTCCGATCTGTTTGTGGTTCACACTTGCGCAGAATCGATTTAGCAAAAAAGAAGAAAAAATCAGCGTCAAAAATACACGGGTTAAATTGGGTCTAGCACATGGCGATTCAGATTAAGTGGGAACCAGGGTCATTTGAACTGGTTCAAACCAATTCACAATCCAATTTAAAAGGTAGTGGGAATGAAGCTCAGATCTCTCTTGGATAGCTGGCAAAACAGATTTTTCATTCCTT
Source organism: Sceloporus undulatus (assembly GCF_019175285.1). NCBI lineage: Eukaryota > Metazoa > Chordata > Lepidosauria > Squamata > Phrynosomatidae > Sceloporus > Sceloporus undulatus. Next base: position 3,291,031 of record NC_056530.1, read on the forward strand.
GCCTGTTATTGTTGCTGCTGTGCCCCTTCAAGTCATTTCCAACTTATGGTGACTCTAAGGTGAACTGATCATGGTGTTTTCTTGGCAAGATTTGTTCAGAGGGAGGCTGACCTTACTTTCTTCGGAGGCTGAGAGAGTGAGACTTGCCCAAGGCCACCCAGTGGGTTTCCATGGCTGACTGGAGTTTTGAATCCTGGTCTCCATAGTAGTAGTCCAAGACTGTGGACACCACATTGGCTCTGCTACCTTTACCTGTTGATGCTGGGAACTGGACCAAGTTCCTTGGCATGCAAAACGTAGGTTTTGCCACTGAACATCTTTACGTTACAGACAGAGTTCATGTTTCTGTGTAGATGGAGCATTTGATCTTCATAGGGGAAAAGAAGTGCAATACATATGTTGAGCAGTAACTGTAGTCCATGCCAATGATTATAAATATACTGCTAGAACTGGTAGGATTTTTATATGCATATGTGAGTGGAGAAGATATGGCTCACCTTAATTATATCTTTGCATTGCTGCCTCTCCAACTCAAGGCAACATATACAGTCTCAACTTTTTTGCCTTTTCTTCACAACACCCCCATGAGGTAGATTATGTTGAGAATGAGTGACTGGCACTCAATGGGCTTTTTTCTTGTTTGGGAACTTCAAGCCATCTCTCCCTGAACTAAATTCATCTTTTTAAATTGAGGCTTCCCAAATATGGACAGCATGGTGTAGTTTGACAAGGACTCTGGAGACCAGGGTTCAGATCCTCACTTGGCCATATAAACCCACTGGTTAATCTTGGGCAAATTACATAATCTCAGCCCCAGAGGAAGGCAATGGCAACCTCTCTCTGGATAAATCTTCTCAAGAAAACCACATGGTAGGTTCACCTTAGGGTTTAAATGACTTGAAGGTACACAACAATAGCAAATGTGGCACCTTTGAGGTGTGATGGAGTAGAACTCTGGCTGGGAATGATGAGAGTTTTAGCCAAACTCATCTGGAAGGCACCAGTTTTAGGCAGGCCACTTTAACCACTAAAAAGACACCGTCTCTTGTTTTGTCTCTGATCGCTTGGAAAAAAGTCCTCTTGTGAGATCTCTTTCTTCCTTGTAAAGGAAGGTTCTGATGCTCTTTTTTTTCTTCAGCACCCAGCATCCTTTGTCAACGGAGGTGTGTTGGAAATGACCCCGTGGGATGCTCCCGGCGCCATTCTGGGCTCCTGGGGGCTCTTCTTCCTGGTCCTTGTGCCTCTTTCTTGCCAGTTGTGCCCCATCCCCTGCGAATGCTCAGAACCAGCCCGAACGGTGAAGTGTGTCCAGAAGGAGCTGACCACCATCCCAGCTGGCATTCCCAGATACACTCGCAACCTCTTCATAACCGGCAACCAGATCACCCACATCGGCAGCCAGGACCTCAGTGGGCTGCCTAATCTGGTGACGCTCTCATTGGCCAACAACAGGTAAAGCCCAGCCGGAGCCCGAGGACCAGTCCCTTGTCGTTGTGTGCCTTCAAGTCGTTTCTGGCATACAACAACCTTAATATGAACCTATTATGGGGTTCTCTGGGGCTGAGAGTGTGTGACTCACCCAAGGTCTTCCAGTGGGTTTTCATGGCCAAGTGGGAAATCAAACCCTGATCTCTACCATTGTAGTCCAGTGTGCAAACCACCGGGTCCCATCCTTCAGTCCTCCATTTGTTTTGGACTACAGATCCTAGAATCTCAAGCCAACTTGACCAATGGTTAAGAATTAGGGCCCATTCACATTCAGAAATAACCCAGTGTAGAAACTGGGTTATTTCATTCATTTCTCCCAATCGAATCTGTCTGTGATATTGATTTGCCACGATTGAATCTCTCCATGGCATTTTATCCCAGATTCACATTCACACTTGGAACGTGGTAAAATGCCATGGAGGATTCGATCCTGGCAGTAGGCAGATGAGGAGGAGGAAGAGGAGATCAAGGGAGAGGAAGGCTCCAAGACAGGGGCAGATGAGGAAGAGGAAGGCTCCAAGGTAGGGGGAGATGAGGAGGAGGAGGAAGAAAAGATCAAGTGGGAGGAAGGCTGCAACGACGGGGCAGATGAAGAGGAGGAAGAGGAGATCGAGGGGGAGGAAGGCTCCAAGGCAGGTACAGGGGGAACAGATATGAGGGAGGAAGAGAAGGACGCTGTCAAGGAAGGATGATCCAGGGCAGGTGTGGGAGACAGAGGAAGAGGAGGGACAAGAGACGCCACAGTGAGGGCAAGAGAAAGAGGAAAAGCAGTAAGAGCAGGTGGGGGAGAGGAGGAGGAAAAAAGAGGAGGGAAGAAGAACAGAGTGAATGTGATGGATATGTAAGTTCCCATTGGTGGCTCCCACAAAAACCCTGGTTCTTTTAAAAAGAACCTCTTTTTTCCCCGTCTCAAAAGCCCCTGGGTTAAGGGGGATTCGCAACGGGCCCTCCCGAATTCGGGTCAGGCAAACCCGGTGCAAATCTGAACTACTCCCAGGAAAAACCGACACAGGTGTAAACTTCCCCAATTGAAACTGGTTTGGAAACCAGTTTATTTTTCTGTGTGAATGGGCCTTTAGTGGTCAGAAATTAGACAGGGAACAGTATCTTTCTTTGTGCCTCCTCTGCCCAGCAGTGGATGTTCAGCTACATTGTTGTGGGATTTCTGATTCTCTCTAAATATTGCCGTTCATGTTCAGGATCCCCCATTTCCAAGCCTTTCTTTGCAGCCATAAAGTCTAGAAACTCAGCCACAACACACACACAATATATGCATCAAGATCCCTGGGGTGTTGAAATCTTTGCCCAGTATGAAATTCCATGTCTTTTGTTGTTAGCTTGTGATCACAGCATTGCAAAACCTCCGCAGTCCTCAACATGCAACACAGTGCACACTTGGTTGGTTTGTTGGGGATGCCTGACCTGTATTTGTGGCTCTGTTCCATACTTTTCACCCAGTCTTCCCTGGTCTGTGTCTGTGTAACCTGCCACTTTTGGAGTTCGAAATACAAGGATTGCCATGGCAACGAGCTTGTTGGAGGCTGCAGGCAGAGAGCTGGGCGATGCTCTGATGCCCTCTTCTCATTTCTGGTGGTGGTAAGAGGTGTCGGAGGAATCCATGCTGAGCATCTGATTTCTGAAATTGCAAGCATGGGACCTGTGATGCTGTTCCAAACACCCAGAGGACTGTTGGGGATAACTGTCACATCCATGGAAGGACTCCAGTCCTACTTCCCCAGTGAATGCAGAGATGCTGAGCCTTCATATCTATGGGGTGTGGTGGCCAGCAATTCTGTAGCCATGGGCCACTGCTAAAATGGAAGAGCAAGCAACTGTCAGGAGCTGGTTCCACAGAGCCAGTTACTCTTCTTTTGACACTTTTGGATTCATATAAAATTTTATTGTGTATTTAAGTTTGCAGAGAGCCAGCTTGGTGTAGGGTTTTGAGAGCTGGGCTAAGGTCCAAAGCAGACACTATAAATAATCCAGTTTGAGACCATTTTAACTGCCCTGCCTCAGTGCTAGGGAATCTTGGGAACTGTAGTTTATTGTGGCGCCAGAGCTATCTGACAGGGAAGACTAAATGTTTTACAAAACTACAGTTCCCAGAATCCTCTAGCATTGAGCCAGGGCAGTTCAAGCAATCTCAAAGTGGATTATTTCTACAGGGTGTTTTAGACCAAAGACTCTGGAGACTGTATTGTCTTTTTCTAATCCCCACTTGGCTATGAAAACCCACTGGGTGACCCAGGGCAAGTCCCACTCTCTCAGTCTCAAAGGATGGCAATAGCAAACTACCTCTGAAGAAACTTGCCAAGGAAACCCTGTGATAGTTTTGCCTTAGGGTCACCATAAATCAGCAATGACTTGAAGGCACACACACATCTGATTTTTCCTCCTAGAAACACAAATCAAGCTTATTCTTGGGGATGTAATGTGTGTGTATGTGTGAATGATCTGTTCAAGATGATCTATCCTATATGTATACGTACACAATCATCCTGAAATGCCTATGTCTTATTAAAAATCCGGACAGAGTAGGATTCTGCCAAACAGAATAAAGCACACTGTATTGCCTTTTTCTTGTAAGAAAAGTAAGCCATTTTAAAATGTAATGTGACAGTTTTATTTAAATGAAAGATAAATGCTGGAAGAAGATAAATGGAAGATCAGTGCTTGTCTTTAAAAATAAGGGGTATATTATCTTGCTGAAACAACAGTATTTAATTATCTGAGTGTTTCTTACTGTCTTAGTAGTAATTACAGTATGCCAGTATTCCTCCTCAAATTCCTGGAAGTAGTAAAATTTTGGATTGTACCTTCCCATACTGCAAGGGTGAACATAAGTGCTACATAAAGGATGTTGTTGACTGTAGTAAACTGTCTTGTTCAGGATAAAGGTTTAGCTTAGCCCAGCATCTGATATCCTAAATTGAAACATGAAAAGGAAGCATATAGTTATAATAGTAATACAGTTGGCCCTCCACATTTGTGGCTTCGACTTTTGTGGATTTGATTATTTGTGGTTTTGATTAATATGTTCTCTCTAGGAATCTCTAAGTCCTCCAATGCAATTCTGCTGGAAGTTGACCACAGAGTTGTGCTGGAGAACCTAGACATTCCTAGATAAATCATGTCTTTAGGCATTTGTAGATCCTCCAGCATGATTCTATGATCTGGCAGATGATGACCACAGAGTTGCACTGAAAGACCTGGCGATTCCTAGAAAGGAATTCTCTTACGTGAAAATGATAGTGTTTTTTATTTGTGGTATTTCCACATTCATGGGGTTCCTTCACACCTAACCTCAGCAAATGTGGAGGGACCATTGTAATAACAATGATGATGATGATGGCACAGATGTAGTCCAAAATGTAATAGTCCTAAACCATATCCTCACTTTGCTTTTTTTGTTTCTTCAAGGTATGTTAGTTAGCATGGTGACAATGGAACAAGGAATAGGTGTAAAATATATAAATGGCCAACCTGATTATGGCTATGTTGTGTTGGTTTTGCATACCAAACTACAGAGCTCATCCATACCACAAGAAGCTGCCACAATCCAAATCAAACTCTTCCTCCATCATTCTAGCCCAATGTTATGTACTCAGATTGGCAACATCTCTTTAGCAGAGGTCTTTCCTACTGCCTACTGTTTGATCATTCGAACTAGAGATGCTGGGAATTGATCCAGCCCCTTTCTGCATGCAGAGCATGTGCTCTCCCACTGGGCTATGGGCTGGTGCTGTCTCTAGCCAGCATTCATTAGCAGTGTTTTGCCTAAGTGCCCAATTTTTTAAAATTTATTTATTTATCTGTTTGTTTTAATTTATATTCTGCATTTCTCCCAGCATGGGATCCAAATTAAAATAAATTCAGAGCAATTTTTTAAAAATACATAAAGTTAAAAAGCAATTATACAAATGATTCCATTAAAACCATGAAAGTGTAGCACACTGTATTAAAAGAGCCTTCTGCCACATGGCAAATTAATCGAAATACATTCCTTGTTTGTTTTGCATTGATTCAGTCATAATCATTCAGTGTAACTTTGCATCCTCTTGCAATAAATATGCGCTGCTATTTATTTTATTGAATTCCTCTTTCTCCCAAAATGGGACTGAAATGACCTGACAACCTAGATTAAAACCAAATATAGCTAAATCCAACAAGAAACTATTCTATTAATATATACCACTAGTTTAAAATAGTTTTAAAGTATTTAGCAATGTTGATAAATGCACTACGCTCCCCATCAGCCACCAGTTAATAGTCAAAAGCCTATCTATCAAAAGCAAGCTTTTGCCTCCTGGATAGGGTTGCCATAAGATAAGTCAGGACCTCCAAACTGGGACAAATGTAGGACAACATTTTCAAATGTAGGACACTTGTAAAAATGGAGGACACAAAAATTGATGGTTTTTTAAAAAATATATAGGGTTAGATAGAAGGGGGGTTAAATAAGGGGAGTTGAAAAAGGGGGGCTATAGAAGGAGGGCTAGATGGGGTACCTAGAGGGGGTTAGAGTTAGATAAAGAGGACTAAGATAGAGAGGGGTTAGAGGGGGGTTTAGAAGAGACTTAAATAAGGGAATTAGATAGAGGGGGTTAGAGAGGGCTTAGATAGAGGGGGGTTAGATGAACTTAAATTCTAAAGCACCACAGTTGTTCTCTCTGCAGGGCTCTCAGACTATACATACACTGCAGAAATAACCCAGTCTGACAGTACTTTAACTGCCCTGGCTCAATGCTATGGAATTCTGGGATATGAAGTTCGTTGTGGCTCCAGAGCAGAGCTCTGCTTCTTCAGTGCCAGGAGCTGATCTGCCTGTGTAGTTTGGCTATCTGTGAATTTCACAAACCGCTCTGATTCCCAGTGATCCTATTATTAAATCCTATTATTATTATTATTATTATTATTATTATTATTATTATTAAATAAGGGGGCTAGAGCAGTGGTTCCCAAACTGTGTCCTTTAAGAGATTTTGGACATCAGCTCCCAGAAGCCTCAGACATGTTACTCAATAGTCTGAGATTCTGGGAACTGAAGTCCAAAATTACTTCAAGAGCACAATTTGGGGATCACTGGGTTAGAGAGAGGGGAGAGTAGATAGAGAGGGGTTGGAGGGGGGTTTAGATGGAGAGAAGGTGGTAGATAGAAGGGGGTTAGAGAGGGCTCAGTTAAAGTGGGGTAACAGGGGGAGAGGGAGTCAGAGAGAGGGTTTGGGGGCCTTGTGTGTTTGGGGGGGCCTTGATTTGTTCCCGTAATACATGCATTTTTGTACACAGTACTGGAACTGAAAACCATATTAGAAGAGGGGAACGGTATGATACATCAGCATGGTCAACTATGCATTGCTCCAGGAATTGTGAATTAGGTCAACTTGTTCAAACTTGTTGTTTATTACCTTAATGGATAAAGCTATTTTGTTCACAATCTGTCCCACCGGGGTTTATTTTTCAGTTTGGTCTCATCTGCTTTCTCTCTTCAGGATCAATGCTGTGGAGTCACAGGCCTTCTCTGCTCTCCAGCACCTAAGATACTTGGACTTGAGTCATAATGACTTGACCACCATCCATCCAGATGCTTTCAGTGCTAAGAACAACTCCATCCAAGAACTAAACCTTAGCTATTCGCTGTACAACTCCTCTGCCATTCGCCCTGTGGCAACTGCGCTTGCCCAAGGTGGCTTCCAGAACCTCTCCAGGCTAGAGCTCACCAGCAATGAGATTGTCTATTTGCCATTCCGCATGTTGTCAAGCCTCTCCAAACTGGAGCACTTAGACCTGAGGAATAATTCCTTAGTGGACATCAGGAACTCCACTTTTTCTGCCCTTGACTTAAAATATCTTGACTTGACCATGAATGCCTTCAAAACCTTGAGAAGTGAAGCATTATCTGCCCTTAGCAGGCAGCATCATCTTCGCCTTTTCTTGAAGGACAATCCTTTTGTTTGTGACTGTGACATTGAAGACCTTGTGAGCTGGCTGAACCAAAGCCAGCAGGTAGCAGACACGGAAAAACTCACCTGTGCCTTCCCTTGGTCTCTGAAAAACACATCACTGGTAGAGCTGGTAGGGGCAAATCTAGACTGCCACTTCAACCAACATGGAGAAAATGCTCTTCATACCTCCTATGCTGCCCTCGGTGTGGTCCTAGGCGTCATTGGAGTCATCTTCCTCTTTGTGCTTTACCTGAATCGGAAGGGCATCAAAACATGGGTAAACACTGTAAGGGATACCTGTCAGAACTTGATGGATGAGTACCGCTATCATTATGAAATTAATTCAGATCACCGCATTACACAAGTCTCCACACTGGACATATGAAGCTGTCTGTCTCTTTTTGGAGGCTTGTCAAGGTTTGTACTGGTGTTGCTTCCATTAATGATTTGGAAGCATTTATCTTTCTTTGGGACAGAGTCTGCTGCTGAGATATACCTTCTGCTCCACTTTAAAACCAAGCCTTGTAAGGCAGATAGTCTTGTGGATTAGACTTGGGTGAGTGTGAATTCAAAGGATAGTTTTTTCTTCATCAACATTAGGCAGAAGGTTTGACTCATTTAAATGTAAACGTCGGGGGAAATTGTTCGGTTCCAGATGTCAGCTCTGCACACGATTTAAAAAAAATAATGTCAAATTTCTGAAGTGCCATCACAGATATTTATACTCCTGGAAGCACATGTGTGTGGGAGTTTTTCCAGTCCAGGTGTTAACTGTGTCTTGTTTCAACACAACAGTTTATCTGTTTTGTTCATTAAGGAACTGGTCCCTGGGATTCTGTATCACACGTGGCTGAATAACCTTGGTCTTATTTGGTAGAAGCAGACAAGATGATGGAAATTAGCTGTTGTTTTGAAAGTCCTTGCCAACCTTTTTGTATCCTCTTCACTTCATAAGGACAATTGTAGCCAACTGGCAGTTGAGTATTGGACTGGGGCTAGGGAGATCCAGGTTCTATTCCCTACTGAGCCCTGAAACTCTATTGAAATCTCTCAGCCTAGCCTACCTCACAGGGTTGTTGTGAGGATAAAGTGGGGAGGAGGGGAGCCATGCACATTGCCTTCAGTTAAATGGAGGGAAGAAAGGATTTTAATGTAACAAACAAACAAATAAATTTCCTTCAACAGCTACTTCTTGATCTTAGCTGATCTACAAGTTCTGAGATAATGTGAAGAAAGTGGGGAAATGCTGCTTTAGAGCAGAAATTTCCTACAAGTAGGAAACACGCAAGCTGAGGAGGTAGTCTATAAAAGAATACTTCTCCCTAGATTTTTGCCACACTAAAGAATTAATACAGCTCGACACTGCTTTAATTACTGTGGCTCCATCCTATATAACTCCTGGGATTTGTAGTTTGTTGTGGCACCAAAGCGCTCTGATAGAGAAGGCTAAATATCTCACAAAACTACAGATCCCAGAATTCCATAGCATTGAGCCATGGTAGTTAAAACAGTTTCAAACTGCATTGCTTATTCAGTGCAGATGGAGCCTGGGACACTCTAGGGTTCTTTCTACCTCTGCAGGGAATTTTTGAAGGCACACCATTATGGTGACACTGCCTTGGGATCATCCACTTTTATTCTGCAACAATTGCTTATTGTTAAGCAAGCCTCTGTGGCTTCATTCAAGTTACAGTCATCGGCATGTCTACTAAGATGTAAGACCTACTAGGTTCAATGGCACTTAATATCTAGTGTGTATCAGATGGCACCCTATATGGTACCAATGTGTATTGTGTGTGTTTTATGCCTTCAAGTCAACTTACAGCGAACCCATGAGTTTCATAGTGTTTTCTTAGACAAGGAATACTCAGAGGTGGTTTTGCCAGGTTCTTCTTCTGAAATATAACCTACAACACATATTTCACTCTTGTTTAAAAGTAGATGGTAAATCTTAGAGGCTGCAAATTGGCCATCCATATGATAGCTCTCCTGTAAAAAGATCTTTTTGCTGCTCAGTCACGTCACAAACTCCATTTAGCACCAGTAGCAGGTGGAAGGAACTTGCAAAAGTGTTTGCAACCCCATGAATTTTGTAGTGTTTTCTTAAGCAAGGAATACACAGAGGTGGTTTTGCCAGGTCCCTCCTTTGAGATATAACTTACAACGCATTTTACTCTTGTTTAAAAGTAGATCTTAGAGGCTGCAAATTGGCCATCCCTATGATAGATCTCCTGTAAAAAGGCCTTTTTGCTGCTCAGTCACGTCACAAACTCCATTTAGCACTAGTAGCAATGGGAAGGAACGGGCAAAATTCTTTTCCTAAGAAAACCCCGAGAAATCCATGGGGTCGCCATAAGTTGACAGGCAACTTTGAAGGCACACGCACACAGAGCCGGGTGGATAATCCAGCAAGAGCTCTTTAATCCTGCCTGGTCCCAGCCTGTTGTTGATAATGGTAGAAGATAATTCATTTGCAGCTTTGATTTGATCCCAGGACAGCCTTTCTGAAAAGAGGCAAGGAGTGTGGGAAACACTTGCTTTACTGTAACCCAGATCACCCCCTGTTGGGTTTGAGCAGTTTATTGTCTTTAAGTAGCTTTCAGGACTGAAGATCAAAGACTTGTGATATAGACACGGCCAAACTCTTCCTTCCAATGCAAGAGGGATTAGGACTGTATGTTAAAAATCTCCTTTTTGAAAACGTGGCAAATAGTACAGTCCTTTATGTATCTGCTCAAAAATCCCACTGAGTTAATTAAGGCTTACTATCAGGTAAACAGATAGGATTGGAACCTAAAGTTCCAACCCTATCCACACATTCTTTTTCATTCAGTGGATTTTAGCTTACATTTCAGGAAGGCACGTATATCATTTAGAAATGGGGAAAACATTAATTTAGTTTGCATTTTAATATATTGTAAACCGAGGTCATTCTCACTTCTGAAACTAGTACTAGTTTACACCAAATAGTTCATCCTTTAGTTTTCACACATCTCCAGCGTTGCAGTGCACTTCTCTGGTCAAAACAATTAAATACATTTTGGAGAGCTGCATACAAAAATGTATACATTAGGGAAATGAGAATACAGAAAGACATATATCATGGAGAGGTGATTCCAAACAGTGCAAATAAAGGGAAACTAGTGGAGACACTTGTGTGCTTACCTTAAACAATATTCTTTGCAAACTGGTATGAAAACAGGAGATAGTTCTTGTGGATAATAATAATAATAATAATAATAATAATAATAATAATATTTATATACCGCTTTTCCGCATTGATCAAAGCGGTGTACATAACTCGAGAATACAGCAATACAATAACAATTAAACATTAAAACTGTGTAAATTGCAGGTACAGTTAAAACCATTTTTATAGCCTCCCCACCAATTGTAGCATGACATACATATAAATATAATAATTATACAAAAAACAGAAATGTATAAAGAAAAACAACCACAATCCAAAGTACATAACAGCATAATGCCTAATAAAGATACAAAATCCAAAATCTAAAATGCACAATATGGTAATAATTAAGGCATGACATCTTGATGGCAATTCCCAACATTCCCCTGACAGCAAAATAACATAAAGACAATATAATAATGCAATACAGCAATAAGACAATAACAATAAGAGAACATGGTCTCTTTACTCCCACAAATATTATATAATAGTAGCAATGCAACTCTAATGGAATGCAATTCAATACAACTCTAATACAACACAATACACATAATTCCCCTCCCCCCTTCACATATACAACAAAAACTCCAAATAAAACAATGACAAAACAGAAAATAAATAATTAAAACCAATTAGTCAAACATTCAAACAATCAGCCTCCAGCTGAGTCCTCCGGTGCCTTTTGAGGCTCTGGGGTGGTGTTGGGTTGGGCAAGGCAATCCAACTTCCACAGGCACACCTCCCTCAACCAACTGGGCTGGAGTGATGTTCCTGGGCTCAAAGGTCTTGTGAGCCAGCTTTTAAAGGTGCCTCTCTCACAGGCAATATGAATGTTATAAAAAATAGTACAGATTTGTATGACGCTGAGACAAATAAGACTTGCAGGATACAAGAGAATAAAAAGGGGGGTGCAGGCAAAATGTCTTATTTCCTTCCCTTTTTAAAATGTTCATGTGTGCATAACAAGTACCTTAATGAAGAGAATGAAGTCTTTTTTGTAGAAGATATCCTTTGAGGATATATCCTGGTGTTAATAAATCAACCCCAAATGCAACCAAACAGCTTTGATAAAGCTGTCGATCATAAGGTCACTTCATTGTTTGGAGAAACAAATCAAAAACCTGAAGAGTTCTGCTCTTTTGATGAAGTGTGAATGACCAAAATCTTGACTGCTAATTTGGGAGGCAGAAAAGAGGAGAAATGTTTGGGGTAGGAGAAACACTTGTCTTATAATAAAGACATATACACTCATCCCTCCATATTTGCGGTTTTGATATTTGTGGATTTGATTATTCATGGATTTGATTAATATAATCTCTCCAGGAATTTCTAGGTCCTCCAGTGAAAATCTATGGTCAACTTTAAAAGGTGCACTGAAAGACCTAGAGATTCCCAGAGAGAATACTCTACTAGGCCTTTGTAGCTCCTCCAGTGCAATTCATGGTCAGCGTCTGTCGGACGTTGACCACAGAGTTGCACTGGAGGACCTAGAGATTCCTAGAGAGGTGTCCTCTCAGGTAAAAATGTATTTTTTGTTATTTGCGGTTTTTCCATATTCATGAGGGTCTTGTGCCCCTAACCCTAGCCAACATGGAGGGACAAGTATATACTGACCAAGAAGAGGTGTTATCTATACTGAAAGGGAAATCCAGTTTACCTTTGGGTTACCCTGATCCACAGCTACCATGGGCTTATCTGACCACTTCCCCATCTTACATTGATGTTGCTATGGAGCACTGTCCACATGCAACCATCCATATGTAGATAGAGTTTGTAGCACCACTGAGACTAACTAAGGAAAGAGGTTGGCAGCATGAGCTTTCACAGACATAAGTCTACTTCCTCAGATGCTGCCAACTTCTTTCTTTAGTTAGTAGTCTCAAAGGTGCTACAAGCTCTCTCTACATACTGATTCTGCAGACTAACACAGCTATGTCTTTGAAATCTATGCAACTATCCGGATTTTATGCTCAAAAATGGGATAAAACGCTACTTCTTTCCCCTCTGGATTAAAGCTATGAGGTAATGAAAAGGCCCAGATTTGGCCCCAATTGTCCCATTTGTAAGTTGGGCAGCTTGCTGTGAAACTAGGTGAGACCATGTTATTTGGCCAGTGTAGATGCACCAAGAGGGTTTGTAAAGTGCTTCATAGGAACTTGGGAGTTGAAAGTAGAAGATCTGAGGCCAGACAGTATCCTTCATCTGGAATGGGCAACTTGGGTGGTTCTCAGGGTCAATTTTTAAATTTATTGTTATTCAAACATTTAAGATAGATTAAGAAGAACAAAAATTATACAAAAGAAACAGCTTTAACTGTCCTGGCTCATTGCTAGGAAATTCTAGGAACTAGTTTTGTGAGACATTTAGCCTTCTCTGTCAGAGCACTCTGGTGCAACAATAAACTACAGCGCGTTATAGACGAGCCTAAGCGGCGCCGTGAATACGCACAAGGGGCGGCGCTTCCGGATGCGCCTTGCCCCTCGCGCGTATTCCGTACGTCAAGATGGCGGCGCCCTATACAGATGGGCGCGGCCATCTTGATGTAATGGACGCTGTGCGTCCGGACGTCCAAACCCGGAAGAGACGTCGCGAGTGCGCGCTTTGGCACTTGTGACGTCTCTTCCGGGTTGCCTGAAGGAGCATGATTTTTAAGCTCCTTTTTTACAGCGCGGGGGAGTCCCGCGGTTTGGCTGCAGCAGCTTCCCCGCGCTGCAACCGGCAGCGGCCCAAGACCGCCCCTTTCGAGCGGTCTGTAATGGGCCTACAATTCCCAGGATTCCCTAGCACTGAGCTGGGGAAATTAAAGCGGTATCAAACTGGATTGTTTCTGAAATGTGTTTTGGACCTTAGTAATAGAAACAAGTGGCTCTACTCTAGGTCTTTTGACAAAAATTAAGAGGATTGCAACAAATTACTTTGGAAATATGTTAGCAAGTGCCCTGAAAGAATTTGTTGCTAAACACTGTAGCAAATAGCAGAAACTAATTCAGTCAATCAATTTTATTTACGGTCTTCGACCAAACTATCTCAAAAATATATTAATATTAACCAGTAAAAGCAAACTTACAAATATACCAGTACATAGAAACTGATTACTTTTTAACAAGTCCATTTCTAGGCTTTGAAGGTAGTGGGCAAAATCCACACATCTGTCTAGCCCCTATCAAACTACCTTTTCACTTTGTTTTGGCAAATTTTGCATTTTTGTCAAGCAGCCAGTCAGTTGACAATCATAACCCAAACTGTATTTTGTCTTATATAATTGTAATTTCTCCTAAATTAGCACCTATATTTATAAATTGGCATGAGTTAATGTATAAATATAGATGCAGATGGCTCTCTTTTTAGGTGCATGTATTCTCTCTCTCTCTCTCTCTCTCTCTCTCTTTGTGGAGCCATAAGTGGCTACTGTTACATGTAAACATATGCATATTATTAATTGGGTGTCTTATAAAACAGATTTTCTGGGGGCAATTTAGAATATAAATAGATAGAAAGTAGATTTCTGGGTGTTTTGCAATAAATCTGTGTCTGACAGCAACTCATTGATCCATTCATTTGTCACATTGTTCCAGGTTTATGTGATGCACACAGGCTAGCTCAGTGATACACTCTTCAGCATGATGCCAAATTAGGAGGAATAGCTAATACTCCAGAGGACAAAATCAAAATTCCAAATAAACTTAATAGATTAGAAAGATGGGCCAAAGCTACCAAAATGAATTTTAACACAGAGAAATGTAAGGTACTGCACTTAGGGCAAAACAATGAAATGCATAGATATAGGATGGGTGACACCTGGCTTAAGGAGACTACATGTGGAAGGGATCTAGGAGTCCAAGTAGGCCACAAGTTGAACATGAGTCAACAGTGCCATGCAGCAGCTAAAAAGGCCAATGTGATTCTAGGTTGCATCAATAGAAGTATAGATCAAGGGAAGTAATAGTACCACTGTATTTTGCCTTGGTCAGGTCTCACCTAAAATACCGTGTCCAGTTCTGGGCACCACAATTCAAAAAGGATGTTGACAAATTAGAGCGTGTCCAGAGGATAGCAACTTAAATGGTGAAGGATCTGGAAACCATGCCTTATGAGGAAAGACGTAAGGAGCTGGGGATGTTTAGCCTGGAGAAGAGAAGGTTAAGGTGTGATATGATATCCCTCTGGAAGTATTTGAAGGGGTGTCACATTGAGGAGGGAACAAGCTTGTTTTCTGCTGCTCCAGAGAACAGAACACAGAACTGGATGCAAGCTACAGGGAAAAAGATTCCACCTCAACATTAGGAAGAACTTCCTGATAGTAAGGGCTGTTCAACAGTGGAACACACTCCCTCAGAGTGTAGTGGAGTCTCCTTCCTTGGAGGTCTTCAAACAGAAGCTGTACGGCCATCTGTCAGGGATGCTTTGATGGAGAGTTCCTACATGACGGGGCTGGACTGGATGGCCCTTGGGGTCTTTTCCAACTCTATTATTTTATGATTCCATGATTGTGGTAGTATCTGAGTGTGTGTTTCAAAGACACTGATATCAATTATGTAGCCACACAACTGTTCCCTTTTTTTCTTTTCAACTTTTTGAAATGCATCGGGTCTGTGTGCAGGAAAGGAGGGAGAAATGTTCAACATTTCAGTATGATGTGTTTAGGAGCCTAACAAAGCATTCTGAGTTTTCCCATCCTCTGCTAGCAGCACTTTGATATTTAAAGGAATCAGAACATGGATTTTGGCTCCAGAGCAAGTGTGTTACTTGAAGGGGTTGAGGGGGAGGAAAATGGAACAGTGAAGAAGCGGGTTTTCCTGACTAGTACTTGAGGCCCTAGTATGGCATGTCCCATGCTGAAACAATAAAATTGTGGCTGTGTTAGGACCTGTATAATGTCTCTGCAGATGTGCATGTGTTTTCTAAAATGGAACCACTTTGGATTGTCTGGGCAAGGACACAGAAGGATGTTTCTTGCTGCTATTTTATTTATTGATAGCCCACTCCCCCCCATATAGGGACTCAACAAATCTGAAACAGTACAGTCGGCCCTCCATATCCACAGATTCTTTATTCATGGATTCAAGCATCCATGGCTTGAAAATATTCAAAAAATACATACATTCTAAAAAGCAAACCTTGATTTTGCCATTTTATATAAGGGATATCATTTTGCTATCCATTGTATTTAGTGGGACTTGAACATCCACTTGTTTGGCATCTGCAGGGGGTCCTGGAACCAAACCCCAGTGGATACCACTGTACAAGTTAAAAACAATACAAAAGCATTAAAATGTAGAGATAAAGTTTTAAAAATAAATAAGCCGTTTAAGAAGTTAAAAACATCACACATTAAAAATATTAAAATGTATTATTATTTTTATTATTATTATTATTATTTATATCCTGCTTTTCTCAGTAGTGGGACTCAAAACTATATTAAGTCGGCCCTCCTTATCCACGGATTCTTTATCCATGGATTCAAGCATTCACAGTTTGAAAATATTCAAAAAGTATATAGTTAGCTGAAAAGGCTTCTCCTGAGGAGTGTATCCATGCTGCAGAATTAAAGCAGTTTGGCACCACTTTAACTGCCATGACTTTCTGGAAGTATCGGGAGATTCGTAGTTTGGTGAGGTATTCATCCTGGTCTGTCTGAAAGCTCTGTTGTTTTTCGCTGTTCTTGTTGTGTGCCTAGAAGTCATTTCAGACTTTTGGAGACCCTAAGATGACATGGGCCTGTTACAGACTGCCAAAATAAAGCTGCTTTGGGTCTCTTTGGAGGCATGCTGTTTAAATGATGCATGCATCCTAAGAATCCAGAAGCTGCACCAAAGCTGCACTCCAGTGCTTAGGAATGGAGTGTGGCTTTGGCGCGACCTCCAGACTCTTAGGACCCATGCATCGTTTAAATAGCATACCTCCAAAGAGACCCGAAGCAGCTTTATTTTGGCAGTCTGTAACAGGCCATGGAGTTTTCTTGGCAAGTTTCTTCGGGGAGGAGGGGGGTGTTTCCCATTGCCATCCTCTGAGGCTGTGAGTGTGTGACTTGCCCAAGGTCACCCAATGAGTTTTTATGGCTGAGCAGGCATTCAAACCATGGCCTCCAAAGCCATGGTCCAGTGCTCAAACCACTACGCCACACTGGCTCTCTCTCTCACCAGGCTACACATCTCAGGGTTCTGTATGATAGAGTCGTGGTGGTTAAAGTGGTGTCAAACTGCTTTAATTCTGCAGTGTGGGCACATCTCTATTGAAATCCTATGGCGTTAAACTATTGGGACACAACTGAATACTTCCCCCAGACAAGTTTTAATCTCTCCCCTGCAGTTGGCAAACATTGCATTAGAGAGAGGAAATTGCCATTGCTAGGAAATGTCATCTTTGAGGCAATTGTGATCAAAGCTTCTGTGATGCCTTTCTCAAGCAGATAGCTACCTGAGACATTACTACTTTATGTTAAGCCATGTATTGAACCTGTCTCTCAGGAAGTCCATACGGACACTCTTTGTATTTGGGAACTTCCTGATGACACAATACTTTCACCGCTGAAATGCTTTAAAATGGATTTTAAATTGAAACGGGTGTGGTGTGCTTGAACCAAGAGCTGGAGTTGCCTTCCTCCTTTTGCTAAAAACCACTGGCTTACCTTTGATTCTGTCCTGTTGAAATTGATGGAAGTGAAAGTTCCTGGACTTTGAGCTTCTCCTAGTACCCACATGGCCAGAAGAAAGAAGGGCTGACTTGTATGAACAATCCCTCCATGCCATCTGAACTGAGAACAACAACAAAATGCAGGCCTATGACTAACATCTTCACTTTGACACCTTGTCTGATGAAGAAGCCAGTGGAGCTTCGAAAGCTTGCAACATGAATTTTATGCATGTTGGTTGGCCCCATAAAGGTATCACTGGATTTTAGACGTTATTTGATGGCTGCCCCGGAAATGTCACCTAAGCCATCTTTTTCTCCTTTTAGTTAAAATAACTCTTACAGACACATACCCCATTTGAAATTTTGGCCAGGAATCTTGTTAGTTCATTTGCTTGGGTCATTGGATTATATGTAATTTTAACTTGTAGGCTGCCTCGATTGTCATTGACAGAAACGGCAGGATATAAATAAAGATTTTATTTATTTATTTATTTATTTATTTATTTATTGTTTCTCAAAGTCCTCATTCTGGCACAGAGGGCTGTGGTTTCCTAGTCTTCCTTGTCTTTGCGTTCCTGTATTATAATTTTTTTGTCCTGGATTCCCCAACATATGACTTTTAACATCTTTGCCTGATGAAGAAGCCAGTAGAGCCTTGAAAGCTTGCAGCAAGTAATTTTAGCACTAGATGTAATAGTTTTAAGTTACAGGAGAGTAGATTTCAACTGATTTTGTATCACTGAGAAAATTCGATATACTGGGTACGTAGGGTCCTTTCAGACAATGCAGTTACATGCTCTGATCCCATTTCAACTGTCATGGTTGCATCTTATGGGATTCTGGCTCATGTAGTTTGCTGAGGCACATTAAACTCTCTGGCTGTGAATTCCAAATAGCCCTCCCTGAACTGCAAATCCCAGGATACCATATGGTACAACCATAACATCTATAGTGCTATCATTGTGTACTATGAAAGGCAAAGTAATTGCAGAAACAGTTAAATGACTGAAGGCTTTCACAGCTGGCATCCATAGTATTTTGTGGGTTTTTCGGGCTATGTGGCTGTGTTCTAGAAGAGTTTTTTCCTGACGTTTTGCAGGTGAGAGCGGCACGTCATAAAGCCGACTCACTGGTTCCCTCCCCGTCCCACCCCCAACAGAGGCCAGCGGACGTTGTTGTTGCTGTTGCTGCGCCTCCAGGGCCTTGGTTTGGGTCGTCGACCCTGTGCAACTGCGCAGCCTGGAGGACACCTGCCCGGACCATCTGCAATGCCGCCGGAGCCAGGAACAGCTGGGGAAAGGGCGAGGAGGGGCGTGACCAGGTGAGAGCGGCACGTCATAAAGCCGGCTCGCCGGTTTCCTCCCCGTCCCGCCTCCAACAGAGGCCAGCGGACATTGTTGTTGCTGTTGCTGCGCCTCCAGGGCCTTGGTTTGTGTTGTCGACCCTGCACAACTGCGCAGCCTGGAGGATGCCTGTCCGGACCATCTGCAAGCTGCAGCTGCACAGTTACGCAGCTGCATAGTAGGGATAGGGGGTTGGTGTTGTTGCTAGCTGAGTTCCATCAACAGGGGAATGATGTTGTTTTATGTCTTCCTCTGCCTTGGGGTTGTGATGTCGTTAGAGGGAGAGATAGCTGGCATGGGTTGTGGATTGCTCGGGAAGGTGGTTGGTGATTGTGACAATGTAACAGGAGCTCCTATTGGAGTAGTGTGGAGCAGGGGGAGATATGGCGGTAGGAGCGTGGAATTACAATGGAAAGGAAGGCGAGATCGATACATAATATCTATCTCTCCTTCCATCCACCCTACTAACCAAAGAGAACTGAGGGTCAGTCCAACTGTACCACAAACCCTGTCTCTGCTCCTGTGCAATGCCAGGTCTGTGAAAAATAAGACCCACATAATTTACGATCTCTTACAGGATAAGAACTGTGACCTGGCTTGCATTACTGAGACTTGGCTGGGGCCTGAGAGTGAGGCAGTGTGGGCACAGGCCCTTCCAGCTGGGTACTCAGTCAAGGACCAGATCAGGTTAGGTGGGCGGGGTGGTGGTGGTGGTGTTGCCTTGGCCTATAAGAACACCCTTTCCTTAACCAGGAACCATGTCCGGAAAACGGACTTCATTGAGTGTATCTATCTGACCCTGAAGGCTAGAGACAGTCTGGGGATTCTGTTAGTCTACCATCCACCCCGTGCGCTAACAGACTCCCTGGCTGAGCTGACACATCTGGTCTCAGAACTGGTGTTGGAGTCTCCCAGGCTTCTTGTCTTGGGGGACCTCAACATCCCTTTCAAGGCCAGCCAAGGTCCAACAGGTGCGGCTCGGGAGTTCATGGCTACCATGACTGCCATGGGCCTGTCCCAATTGGTCTCAGGGCCCACACATTGTGCTGGTAACACACTCGATGTCGTCTTTAGTACAGACATGGACACTCCGTGGGCAGAGGTATGCAATATCTCTGCCCTATCATGGATGGACCATTTCCTGGTTGAGGCTCGACTCAAGGCTTCTACCCATATCCCTTCCGGGGGTGGGGGACCTACTAGGATGGTCCACCCTCGAAGGCTGATGGAACCCAAAAGGTTCCAAGAAGCCCTAGAGGGGTATATGGTTGGTACTGACGGCGATTCTATTGATACCCTGACTAACATCTGGGATAAAGATCTCTCCAGGGCTATATACAGTATCGCTCCCAAACGTCCTTTCTGGCCTGCTTCCAACAAGCAACCCTGGTATACGGAAGATCTCAGGGAAAGGAAGCGGGCCGTGCAACGACTAGAGCACAACTGGCGAAGACATCAGCACTTAGCCGACAAGGCACTTCTTGAGTCTCTTTTGAAGGCTTACGGAGTGGCAATAAGTGCAGCTAAACATTCATTTTATGCTGCACATATTGCGTCTGCGGAGTCGCGTCCAGCAGAGCTGTTCAGGGTAGTGAGGGAGCTAACACAACTGCCCCCCTCCCTAAACCCCATTTTAGAGCCATCTAAAGCCTGCTGCGACAAATTTAACAACTTCTTTGCGGATAAAATCTCTCGGATAAGGGGATCTCGATGCCAGTATTTCTTCAGAACCTATAAGAGAGGTGTCCAGAGCTTCCGTGGATTCTGTTAAACTGGATCACTTTGAGTTTGTGAGTACCGAAGAAGTGGACAAGATTCTTGGAAGCGTTAGGAAGACTACATGCTCTCTCGATCCCTGCCCCTCATGGCTGGCAGCTCAGGGGGGGACTGCGGTAACATTTATATTGCACCGCATAATTAATACATCTTTTAGCGAGGGGTGGTTTCCATCTAGCCTGAAATTAGCAGTTGTTAAACCTCTGCTAAAAAAGCCCTCCTTAGACCCCCTGATACATAACAACTATTGGCCTGTATCGCTGCTGCCTTTTTTGGGAAAGGTGATCGAGAGAGCAGTTGCCTTCCAACTCCAAGCGATCTTGGATGAAATAGATTTTCTTGACCCATTTCAAACTGGCTTCTGGGCGGGCTATGGAGTTGAGACTGCCATGGTTGCCTTAGTCGATGATCTCCATCTGGGCATGGACAGGGGAAGTGTGTCCCTCTTAGTGCTTTTGGACATCTCAGCAGGTTTCGATACCATTGACCATAGTATCCTTCTGGAACGCCTGAGGGAGTTAGGTATCAGGGGCACTGCGCTCTAGTGGTTCTGTTCCTACCTCTCGGGTAGATTCCAGATGGTGCAGCTGGGGGACGTCTGCTCCGATAAGAGGGCACTCACATCTGGTGTCTCTCAAGGAGCTATTTTGTCCCCCATGCTATCCAACATTTACATGAAACCGCTGGGAGAGATCATCCGGAGACACGGGGCACGGTGTTATCAGTACGCTGACGACACCAAGATTTGCTTCTCTGTGTCCCCGACTGATGCAGTGACTAGGGATGGCATCTCTCCTCTAAATGCCTGCTTGGAGTCGGTAATGGGCTGGATGAGGGAAAACAAACTCAGCCTGAATCCAGAGAAAACGGAAGTACTAGTGATAGGTTCCCCAGGCCCGGGTAGTGAAATTTGTCCAACTGTCCTGAATGGGGTCACGCTCCCCCTGAAGGACTCAGTTCGCAGCTTGGGAGTGCTTCTGCACTCGTCGCTCCAACTGACATCTCAGGTGGATGCAACGGTCAGAGGCGCTTGTTATCAGCTTCGGCTGATACGCCAGCTGCGACCCTGCCTGGACCGGAGGGACCTTGAAACTGTAGTACACGCTCTGGTAACCTCTCGATTGGATTTCTGTAATGCGCTCTACATGGGGCAACCCTTGTACCAAACTCGGAAGCTTCAATTAGTGCAGAACATGGCTGCGAGATTGGTCGCTGGATGTTCCAAGGCAGACCATATAACACCTATCTTAAAAGATCTCCATTGGCTGCCTATTCACTTCCGGGCCCAATACAAGGTGTTGGTAATTACCTATAAAGCCCTAAATGGTTTGGGCCCAGGGTACTTGGAGGACCGTCTCTCCCCATATATTCCGCCTCGCACACTCAAGTCAGCCGGGAAGAATCTGCTGAAGGTCCCAACTGCGCAATATGCAGTGACCTTGCAAAGGGCCTTTTCCATCTCGGCCCCCAAAATGTGGAACAACCTTCCCGTTCCACCACCTCCCTGGACCTTTTCAGAAAGAACCTTAAGACCTTTTTCTTTCACCAAGCTTTCCCCCCATGAGATGTGATATTATGCCCTCTCCCCGTATTGTGTAACGATTTTTGCAATGTTTTTGGATCAGTTCAACCAAGCTGGCTGTGTAATAGCTTTTAATGTGATATTTTTTACATGGTTTTTATCGATATGTATGTATTTTTATGTTGAAATTTTAATCTGTATGCCGCTTTGATCATTGTGGAAAAGCAGGCTAAAAATAAAATCTATTATTATTATTATTATTATTATTATTATTATTATTATTATTATTATTATTATCATCATCATCATCATCTGTGCCAGCCTGAAAAACCCACAAAACCCCTACAGTTTAATGATCATTTGATAGCTTCAGTGGAGTTTATCACATGAAGGAGATTGGGAGTTTATCCCATGAATATCCAAGCAAAACTGTGTAATTATGCAAAACGATTTCACAAGACGTTGCACAAAACTGGCCATTAAAATGGTCAAAAAGAAGCAATAATGCACATCCTTTTACATTTCTGATATCACTTTATTTGCACAACTGCGTGTCATAATCATTCATGCAATTATTTGCCATTTCTGCTTTATTTATCGGATGCTTTAAATGCACTTTATTCTCTCTTTAATGCTGAAATTAGCCCCAGTGTGATAAACTCCTGTCATAAATGCAATGCATGGCCTCCCTTTGCACACTGTGGTTCTAACCCCCCAAATTCTACCCTCTCACAGGTACTAAAGTCCTTGCTTAAAGATTTGCCTGCTTTCCAGAAGTCTAGCCCTCCTAGAGGATAAAGCAACCCCCATGTGGAGATGGCCTTTAATAAGACTGGTCTCTTACACAATTTTTTGGAATGCCAGTAGGGAGCAGAAGTAGACTAACTTCCCTGCTAAAGCTACTCCTCTTCCAGATCTGTTTAAGGCTGCCCTCTAATGGCTAGAAATCCTGAAAAGCAATCAATCAGACTGGAAGACTGTGCCCAGAATGCTCTGTATCTCGCTCTCTCTGTTTCTCTCTCTTTTGCAAGCTAGTATATGTCAGTGTGGCATAGTGGTTTGAGTGCGGGACTATGACTCTGAAGACCAGGGTTTGATTCCCAGCTCTGCCATGCAAACACAATGCGTGACTTTTGGCAAGTCACACACTCTCAGCCTCAGGGGAAGGCAATGGCAAACCACCTCTGAACAAATCTTGCCAAGAAAACTTCATGATAGGTTGGCCATAGAATTGTCATAAGTCAGAAGCAACTTGAAGGCACACAACATGAACAACAACAACAACAACAACAACAACAATAAATAATAAGCATGGTCAGCCCCAGTTACTACTTGGATGAGAGACTGCCAAGGAATATCAGCTGCTGTAGGCTATATTTCAGAAGAAGAAACTGTCAAAACCTCCTCTCTGAGCATTTCATGCCTAAGAAAGCCACCTTAGGGTCACCATACCCAGAGCCAGCCACATAACACCAGTGCTTAAAGATCTGCGCTGGCTGCCTATTCGCTTCCGGGTGTAATACAAGGTGCTGGTTATTACCTATAAAGCCCTAAATGGCTTGGGTCCAGGATACCTTGAGGACCGCCTCTCTCGATACAATCCGCCCCGCACTCTCAGAACATCTGGGCAGCAGTTATTGAGGGTTCCAGGGGCCAGGTTAGCCTCCACGTCTAGGAGAGCTTTCACCATCTCGTCCCCGACCCTCTGGAATTCTCTGCCCATTGAGCTCCGCTCGGCCACCTCCCTGGCCCAGTTTAAAAAGGGGCTTAAGACTTTTCTGTTCAAATCAGCATTCCCTGACACAGGCCCCAATTAGTTCTCCCCCCCCCCCCCCCATATCAGCAGTGGCAAGCTGGCTAGATTGTTTTAATGTAGATTGTTTTAATGTAGTTGTAAATTTTAATGTAATTGTAATGATTGCTTTTCTGTTGATGTTTTATAATGTTGTACATCGCCCTGATTATATAGAAGGGCGGTATAGAAATAAATTTTTTATTTATTATTTATAAGTTGAAAATGACTTGAAGGTACACAACAACTAGCACCAAGTATAGAGACAACAGGATAATGACAACAAGAACAGGTTCCTTTTTTAAATAATAATAATAATAATAATAATAATAATAATAATAGGATTTATTTATATACCGCCCAATCACTGGGAATATGGGCGGCTTACAACAGAGGGGATAATAGACGGTTCCCTGCCCTCAGGCTTACTATCTAAAAAGACACGACACAAAAGGAGAAGGGAATGGTGGGGGGGAGGGGATCAGGTCCAGCATTCTTCTCTCCCTTTGAGGCCTGGACCAAGGCAGATGGACTGGAGGGAGGGTGCTCTATCTTCAGGCTAGCCCTGGTGGAGCTAGCCTGCCTCTCTCTCCCTGAAGATGGAGGATGAAGGGAGGGCTTGTCTTCTTCGCTTGGTGGAGCTAGCCTGCCTCTCTCTCCCTCAAGATGGTTTTCAGACGCCATTAATGACTTTTGCACAGTACCTCCTGGGCTCTCCTGCGCTTCATTCTCACTTGCAGATAAATCGGTGTGACACACTCTCAACCTCCAGGGAAGGCAAGGGCAAACCTCCTCTGAACAAACCTTGCTAAGAAAACCCTATGGTAGGTTCGCCATAAGTCAGAAAATTGCAAAATTAAAAAGAGGCAGGATTTTGCCACTTTTTGTACAGGTTAATGTCGCCTTAATGCTTGATTGGAGTGACATGTCTAAAAACAATCCCGCGGATTTAAACCCCACTTATCCTCAGGATTTGGGTACTTTGCCTCCTGTGTGATAAACTCTTATGACCATGCCCTATGAGGAATGACTTAGGGAGCTGGGGTTGTTTAGCCTGGAGAAAAGAAGATTAATAGGTGATATGATAGCCCTGTTTAAATATTTGAAGGGGTGTCACATTGAGGAGGGAAAAAGCTTGTTTTCTGCTGCTCCAGAGAACAGGACCAGGAACAATGGATCCAAGCTGCAGGAAAACAGATTCCATCTCAACATTAGGAGGAACTTTCTGACAGTAAGGGCTGTTTGACAGTGGAATAAATTCCATTGGAGTGTAGTGGAGTCTCCTTCTTTGGAGGTCTTTAAGCAGAGGCTGGATGGCCATCTGTTGGGGATGCTTTGATTGAGAGTTCCTGCATGGCAGGGGGTTGGACTGGATGGCCCTTGTGGTCTCTTCCAACTCTGCGATTCTATGATTCTATGATTATGACCGTAAATAAAATATTTATCCATCCTATGTGTTTACGTGCCTTCAAATTGCTTGCCAACTTATGTGAACTCCATAAATTCCATATTCATATTGTCATTAGTAAAATACATATACCTACATGAATAAAATATGAATATAAATGTAAATATAAGTCATCAAAGATATAAAATATAACCATAGGATGTAGACTGAAGTCTATGAAAGCTCATGCTGCCAACTTCTTTATTTCGTTTAGTCTACAAGATCTGTAAACATAAACGATAACAGCATGATCTCTGGCTTTTCTTCGCGAACAAAGATTCAGGAAGGATTCATCTCGCGCCTTGGACAAGCGCGTTGATGACTAAAAAGGCCAATCCAGGATAAATAGGTCCGGTTGCAGAAAGCACAGCAGAAAGTCTCCTTGGGTGATGTTTGCGGGTTGTGGTTCTTTCTGCGTTGTTGTTTCTCTTCGAGACTCATTCGGCGTGAGCTTTCAAAAAAGGCTGCAGCATTGTGGATAGTGCATCTCCATGCCTCCCGATGCGAGGCCAGGGCAGACCATTGTTGGTGATCAATTTGGCCAAACATGAGATGTTGTTTCAGGGAGTCCTTGTATCTCTTCTTTTGGGAGCCCCTCTTACGCTGACCCATGGCAAGTTCACTGTAAAATACTATTTTTGCGAGGCAATGGTCCTCCATCCTAGAAACATGTCCTGCCCAGCACAGCTGCATTCTCAATAGCATGGCCTCAATGTTAGTGATCCCTGCTTGCTCAAGGAAAGCAACATAGACAAATAAGAAAAACCTAATCATTTACTAAAATTTTATTTTGACAGATGTTAACTGCAGCAGCACAACATTTTGCTACAGATTGCCCTCCATTGCAATGATGGCATCTGTCACTCTGTCCTGGGGCTGAATTCGCACTCCAGACCTGGCTGAGAGATCTCGTTCCAGACCCAGGTTTCTCACCAGCTGCTTGGGGAGGTGTCTGAAATCTCCTCCTCCTCCTCTTGCCTTTGACTCAGCCTTCCATCTCTTGCTCAAGCTGCTTCTCGGTGAGCTGACAAAGCTGCAAGGAAGTTAAGGAAGGAGGAGGAGAAAGAGGAAAAGAAAAGCTCCGCAGAACAAACTTCTCTTTCATCAGTTCCCGGATCCTCCAACCTGGGAGCTGCCACAGCCTCACCTGGGCCTCACCTGGACACACAGGTAGTGCAATTCCCTTCCTTCTGAAGAGCATTTGCATTCAAGACACCTGTCTGTCTGCTTGAAATGCAGAGGGTTTTCTTAGGCAAAGGCCTGTTACAGATAGCCAAAATAAAGCTGCTTCGAGTCAGGGATGTGGGGGGGGGGGGGGATCTGGGGGTCCGGCCCCCCCCTTCCATTAGAAAAATGAATGGTGTGTGCTGCTGCGCCGCCGCACTCAAGCCCCATTATAATGGTGGCACTTAGTCTGGACCCCCCCCTTCCTAAAATCCTAGCTACGTCCCTGTTCGAGTCACAGTGGAGGTATGGTGTTTCAGTGATGCATCCTAAGAGTCCAGAAGCCACACCAAAGCCACACTCCAGTCCTTAGGGCTGCAGCGTGGCTTTGATGCGACTTCTGGACTCTTAGGACGCATGCATCATTGAAACACCATACCTCCCCTGTGACTCGAAGCAGCTTTATTTTGGCTGTCTGTAACAGGCCAAGGAATCCTCAGAAAAGGTTTGGTCAGTTCCTTCTTTTCTCTGCAAGGAAAAAACTTGACCATGTCAAGGAGTCCAAAGCTTTATTTTCTCTCCTCTCTTCAGCTTTTGGCTGGAGCATATGGAATAAGGGGAGCCAAGGAAGGCAAAGGAAGGAGCAGCAGCAATAAAATCTCAGGCTGCATCCACACCGCCAAAATATTTCGCTTTGACACCCCTTTAATTGCCATGGCTTCATGCTATGGAATTTTGGGAATGGTACCACAACCAACTACCATTCCCAGAATTCCATGGCATGGAGCCATGGCCGTTAAAGTGGTGTCAAAGCAACTTATTTCTGCGGTGCAGATGCAGCCTTAGCGGGTAGCCTCTTACCTTTCATATGGCTCTCTCTGCTAGATCCTGTTGGCACTGAATAGTTGTTTGGTTGGTGCCTTGAAGAAGTCATGTGTGTCCTGACCCTTTGTGTGTGTATGCGTGTCTGTGAGATACAGAAGTTGTGTCTGTGAGAGGCAGAAATTGTGTCTGCGAAACACAGAACTTGTGTCTATGAGAGGCATTTCAAAAGATCTATGGATCTTTTGAAATGATTGAAAGCTACCTTGGATCCCATCCTGGGAAAAAGGCTATCAGTTTGTTGTTGTTGCGTGCCTTCAAGTTGTATCTGATTTACAGCACCCCTAAGGCAAACATCTTCCTAAGTCTTGGTTTCGACCTTTGAGCATCTTGGTCATCCATATCTGGACATGTTCCAGTTTGGTGAGCTCTTTCTTGGACTCCATTCCATAGGATGGAGCCACAGGAGTTAAAGTGGTGTTAAACTGCATCATTTCTACAGTGCAGATGCAGCCAGTCCATCTGCAGTTAGGAGGCTCTCCTTCTGTTTTCTAGCAAGATTCCTGGGCTTTCACCGGGTTTCCTTCCACAGGCAGAAGTTATATTGGGTGAGTGTTGCCTGCCACTTTGCCTTTGTTCCAGAACATGCTGCTCCTGTTAAATTTCTGCCTTTTGCAGGGCAGCTAAAAACCAGAGAAGCCAAGTCAGAGAACAAGTAAACAACACTAGTTTAGAAATACTCTCAGGTGGCGAGATGTGAAGAAGGCTGTTGTGCTGTTGTGGGTTTTGTGGCTGTGGTTTTTTTGTACAGGAGATGACAACAGATCAAAATGTATACTTTTACTCTACCCCCTTTTCTGTGCATTTCTTCTGTGGCTCTTTCTGTTTGTGCTAGATTTACTCAAGTTGTGTTTGACGAATGTGTTTGTCTTAAAAATAACTCCGTCCCTGGCCAAATCTGAGAACTGTTCTATATAGATAAACTGCTTTGGGTTTTTGAAATTCTCCACTATGCTCAACATTGTTGAATTTGTGTTGCTTACACTGGTTTAAGAGCACAGCTGCAGAGTATAGCTGCATATTCTGGATTTAACTATTTTATCAGTATCAAGTCTGTGTGTGCCTTTTAGATCAACAGTGGTAAAAGCGCCGCCCAATAGAATAAGAGTGGGAGTTGTGTGGCCCTCCAGATACTGTTGGATTGCAACTCCCAACTTCCAAATGACAGAGAATCTGAGATTCACAGTCTAACAATGTTTGTAGAGCTGGCCATTGCTCATCCCTGCTCAAGAGATTGTTGGACTATAATTCCCAATTGTCTTTAGAATTGCTAGAAGTTGCAGCCCAAAATCGGGAGGTCCCAAAGTTACCAGTCATGATAAATGTTTATTAGTACTTCAAAATGTGGTCAAGAATCCCCTATTATTTCCTGCCTGTTCTGCTGATGGGGCCCCTAGATATCTGTCCCGACATTTTATCGTGATACCACTGGCTCCAATGCAGTCACCTTACCAAGCTGCAGATACCAGTGTATTATTCTAAACAGGGAATTAAATGTGGGGTGGGTGCATGGCCTTTTTTGGGGATCCCTAAAAGCCTGTCCCCATAACACTGGAGCCCATTGAGTCCCCCTCCCAACAAGGACTGGGTGGGAGACACATCATCTTCAAAATATTTGGAGCAACAGCCCCCATATTCCCTGGCTACTGGAGAAGCTGGTTGGGGCTGATGGGAGTTGCAGTGCAGACATGGAAGGGGAACCCAGGCTTAGCCTCCCCTGAATTGACCATGCACCACCTCCCACTGGAGAACTTTAACTTTGTCTGTTTATTTTGTTTTGAGCATAATAGTATATTATTTTAGTATTTTAGCAGTTTAATAGTGTTGTGCTTTATTGTTTGTTTTTTGTTGTATACGCTTTAATGTACCGCCCCTTGGTGAGAAGGATGCTATAAATAAACGTTATTGTTATTAATGAAAAGGGAATTTTAAGGGAATTTTAAAAAGAACGTTTTAAATTTTGAAAAAAAGAGGAGTTTCTTTTTCTAAAAAATGTTTATAATAATGTTATAATGTTTATAATAGCCTCAAAAGCCTTGGAAAAAGAAACAAAAACACTGTTTAATTTGCAGGCTGTCTCATTAAAATTGCACCTATCGATTAATCAGTTCAAGTTGATTACAGTAGTTGGTTAAAGTTGATTAATCTACTGACAATGAAACCAATCAAAGCTGTCATAATAACCCGAGATTGGTGCATGCGCACAAACACCTATGGCTAAGAGTGTTCTGTTTGTCTAGGCAGGGTGTGCCTGTATGTCCAACAGGTGGAGTTTGTAAATGTTTAGAGAGACACTTTCCATGTGTCACGGGGACTAGTGCTTCTTCTCCATTTCCATATGGTTAGTTTGGTTTCTGCTGTGCTCTTCTCTGTGTACCGGACTGCTCCCTCTCCATCTTGCTCACAGCTGTGGCTGTGGCATCGCTTGATGTTTCCATTGGGGACAAGAAGTACAACTACAACCTAAACATTGCTAGGATTGTGACAAGGCCTCAGTCATCAGTCTGGTTCCTTCTTTGACCATGAGAAGCATTTGTTTATGTCTCTTTCTGCATGTGTCCATGTGCTTCTTATGTGTAAACAGGACATGGATGCCAGTAGAACTCTTACTCTTGAGTCTGCTCATTTGGAGCAGAAAGGGAGTCTCCAGAATCAGTCTAGGACTGCATCCAAAGTACAGAAATAAGCTGGTTTGACACCACTTTAACTACAATGGAGTTTATCAAACGGTAGGAATTTCTCTTAAATTCGAAGGAAAAGAAAGTGAGGCCAGAACGCATTCACTTAAAGATGTTAGTTTCACGCAATTACGTGAATACGCATTGCATTCGAACTGACTTCCCATTGCCCGAAAATAGCATGCCATTGCCCGAATTTGTGTGTGGCAGTCTATCATGCAATAACATGAAACCTCATGATTGCATTTGGACTGACTTCCCATTGCCTGAAATTGCGTGTGGTAGTCTATCACGCAATAATGTTAAACCCCATGATTGCGTTCAGATTGCCATCAGATTATACTTCCAATTCTCCTTGTCTGATAAACTCCAATGGCTCCATTCAATTCTGGAATTGAAGTTCTCTCAGACTCAGAGAATGATGATGGTAATAGCAGCAGTAATAATAATAGCAATAGCACTTAATGTATATACTCAACTATTAGTCGACCTCATGGATAAGTCGAGGGCAGGTTTTGGGGTCAAAATCATAAGTTTTGATATGACCCGTGGATAAGTCGAGGTAAAAATTAGGGGCATGTAACAAAAGATGTAAAGGATGAAACAAAGGAAAACAATGTCAAAGAACTTACAGAACTTCAGCAGTTATCACTGTTTGTGGCCACACTAAAGGCTGGATGGATGAGAGAGAGTACAGGGGACAGTGCTTTCAGGACAGATTATATTTTTGCCTTTCACCAGGGAATGATTCTTTTTTTGGTAAGAGTTAAAGTACAGTACTTACATTGACTCTCAGAGAAGTCAATTTTTTGGGTCAATTTTTTGACTAAAAATTCTAGTCTTAGACATGAGTATATACACTATATTACAATCAGCCCTCCTTATCTACGGATATTTTTATTCACAGATTCGAGCATCCATGGCTTGAAAATATTCAGAAAAAGCATAAATTCCAAATAGCAAACCTTGATATTCCATTTTATATAAGAGACACCATTT
Organism: Sceloporus undulatus; assembly: GCF_019175285.1. NCBI lineage: Eukaryota > Metazoa > Chordata > Lepidosauria > Squamata > Phrynosomatidae > Sceloporus > Sceloporus undulatus. The sequence continues at coordinate 3,321,890 of NC_056530.1, forward strand.
TGTTATGCTATTGGATGGAATGAGACTTGAGCATCTACGGATTTTGTTACTCACGGGGGGTCCTGAATCAAACCCCAGCGTATAACAAGGGCCCACTGTATACTTATTTCTTACCCACCTCTTCCCATGGGTCGAGGCGAGGAACAACAGACCAACCAATAGGCATCCGTTAAAAACAGAACTTCAGTTCAAGCGTATATAAGTTTTAAATGAACAAACAAGACACATATTAAAACAATCTATGTTTAACATGCATTGTGTGGCATGATTTTGGATGGTATTGATTGCAGTGGCAAACCCCCTTCTGAAGAAACTTGCCAAGAACACCGTGTGATAGGGTCACCATAGGTCAGAGATTACTTGAAGGCACACAACAACAACAACAACAACAACAACAAAGCCGACTGTAGATCTGGACTGGCAAAACAGCTGATTTGGATTGAAGGACCAGTGTAACTGGGCAGGATGCACTTTGAGAACCCATGAGTGCCATAAAGCAGATTGGGCAATAAAAGCAGCCGTGGCCCAGCTCCAGTCTGGACAGGTTGAGACACAGCTATATCATTTGGTCAGGAGAGATATGAAGGCAATGGAATCTGAGCAAGTGAGGACAGGCCTGCCTCTATTTCCTAGGGGGCCCGGGGATGGAGTCTGTAGGCTAGAGAATTTCTTTTCTCTATTTGTCCCAGGTGAGCAAATGTCCCAGGGAGGGAAGGAGTGAAGAGGAAGAAGGCTTTGTTTGGCTTGCCTGGGCTGGCACAGGTTCACTCCTGTAACACTGCTTTTCTGGAAGTGGTAGAATCTGGACTGGATTTCTGGACTGGAGCAAAGACCTGTCCTTTCTCCTCCAGTGAAGGAAGGCTTTTCTGAATATACTGTCACTGACTTCATGCTGCTGCTTGGAACTGGCACTTCTAATTTTTTCCCTTCTCCGTCAATGAAATGCAACAGCAGCTTCCAACACTATTCCTATATTACACCTGAGAAATATGTTTTACTGCTGTATTTGTTGTTGTTGTGTGCCTTCGAGTTGCTTCTGACTTATGGTGACCCAGCCGGAGGTGAACCTATCATGGGGTTTTCTTGGCAAGATTTGTTCAAAGTGGGTTTGCCATTGCCATCCCCGGAGGCTCAGAGTATGTGATTTGCCCAAGGTGGCTTTCATGGCTGAGTCTGGATTTGAACCCTGAGTTGTTGTCCAACACTCAAACCACTCTGCCACACTGCAGTCCAAGGTAGTTATTGAAATTTGAATTAGACATATGGGTACTTTCCCCTTTGTTGTATTGCATAATCTTTTGCATGCTTTATTCTATAAGGAAGTGTTGGAAATGTGAAATTTTCTGGGGGGAAAAGTATAGCAGTTTAAACTTCAAAATAGCAATAGGAGAGGAGTACAGGCCAGTAGTTTAATTAGGGCCATTGTGATGTAGTTGTTTGAGCAATGGAGCAGGACATTGGAAAAGCAGGGTTCAAATCTTGACTTGGCCATGAAACCCACCTTGGGCAAGTCATACTCTCTCATCCTCAGAGAATGGCAATGGCAAACCCTCTCTGAAGAACCTTGCCAAGAAAACCAAGGAGTTGCCCAACAACTTGGTCCTCACAATTTCTACCTATGTGCCTTGCTGTACGCTATTTGGCTTCATCCCACCTCCAAGCTCCACCTAATAGTCTTAGGACTCTCTAGTCTGCTCTACTTCAGGGATGGGGCATCCTGGGACTCAACCCTTACCAATGGCCATACTGCAAGTTAAAGGTAAAACATGTAGAGGCCCAAAAGTTCCTCAAGTCACTTCTCCTTCATCCTACAAGAGTGCTTTTGCAGAAGTTTAGGACTGGGTTACATAAGCGACTCTGGCTCCCTTGTGCCTCCTGTTTCAAACAAGCCTCTTGCCTCATACTGTAGACAATGATACCTCTGGCTGCATTTTTGGTAACTTTCCTCTGAACCGAAATGTTCTTTCTCAATAGATCTGTAGGAGGAAACTTGACTGGCTTGCTGTAGGGGAAGAGGACAGACGAGGGGAAAAGACAAACAAACTAGAAGCAACCTCCAGATAATATCTGGTTTATTTAACTTATTGCAAAGATAACATTACTGGTGAATCAGTACTATAATTCAATAAGAAACACTTATAAGGATCTTGCAGCCAATGTGGTTTAGTTGCCCTTCATAAAAAGCAAAACGATTGATGTGGCCCAAGACTTTTTACTGCCTGGAGCAGAGAGTGGTGAACATATCCAAAAGTCTTGCTGCACCATTTAGATGTAAATTCTAATTTTTAAATGGACACTAAATTAATCTTTAAGCAAATCATTAAAAAAATTATGAGGATCAGTGTGGTATAGTGATCAGAGTATTGAACTGGGGCTTAGGAGATCTGGGCTTGAGTCTCTATTAAATCATGGAACATATTGGCCATAGTCTTAGGCCAGTCATCCTTTCTCTCCCTTGGCTTGATCTACCTCACAGGGGTTTTAGCAATGATAAAGTAGGGAGGCACAGAGACATATGTTTGATATTGCACACTTGAAGGAAAGTGTGCATTATATTCTTAAACAAAGTACCTTGTGATCATCCATCAAGACTGATGGCCAAGATTGTAGTTTCATTGCTCAAACCAAGCAGTGGTTCTTAGTCTTTGGTCCTCCAAGAGTTATGTCTTCTATTTGTAACCCTCTTGTATTTTCCTACCACTTCTGTAAATTTTATTTTCACACACACACACACACACACACACACTCATGAAATAAACTTTTTGGGAGAAAGATAGAATCAGTGTGAGAAAGATGGCTTTTAGTTGTTGTCTCAAGGAGCTCTCTGTCTGGAACAACCTTTGTCGTCAGTTACTTTTACTCTCTCTCTTTTCAAATGTCAGTGGAAATAGTTAAAACATTGGGCAATCCTTTCTTTAGTATCTGAGAGTTATTTAAAGAATGAACAATATCTAATCATTCTTTGGGTTTAAACCTGGACTGTTTTATCGAAACTATCAGTCACGAAGTGGGACTGCCACGTGGGATACTTTCTTTATAAACTGAGAGATGTGCAAGGAATTCTGGAAATAATGATATCTCCCATGTGTAAGGGATTTTGGGCGTTATGGCATCTCACTTGTCCCATCATAATGCTAACAAAAAGTGACCACTAGACATTAACATGGACATAGGTTGGAGATAGAAGTTGTGTGTGTACATACAGGAAGGAAGGCTCTGTTGAGTAACATTGCCTCACTGCCCTTCTTTATATGAATGGGGATGCAATAAAATGTTGAAGTGTTCAACAGTATTGAAGTGAAATGTGTATGCAACAAAGTGTTCAAGATTCCAGCCCCTTCATTTCATCCCTCCTGCTTGCCCTAGTGTTACATACTCCTGATACTCCACAAGGATCATCAAAGCTTTTTCATGCTCAGTCTTCATTTGGCTGTTGAGAGAGGAGTCCCCATGATTTTTTTTTTAAATAGATGTGTTGTATTTTTCATCACTAGCTTTGCTAGCTGAGGGAGTCTGGGCATTGTGGTCCAAAAAAGAACTCTTTCAAGCCAGTTGCTGTCTGTGTCTTGTGCATTGTAGTGGATCAAGCAGTGTCACTTGCAGCCTGAAGTCAGAAATGGAAAGAGTGGTTTAGAAAGTTCAAGGCACACTGTATACATCAGCTGGGGAGGTTTTTTTTGTACAGCTGACCATCTACATTTGTGGCCTTGACTTTTGCAGATTTGATTATGCATGGATTTGATTAATAGGTTTTCTCTAGGAATCTCTAGGTCTTCTGGAGTCACTCGGTTGGAAGTTAACCATACAGTTGTCAGAATCCATCTTCAGTCAGGCATTCAGGGTGTCTTCTGCCGGATAGATAGATAGATAGATAGATAGATAGATAGGGTGGTAGATAGATAGATAGATAGATAGATAGATAGATAGATAGGCTGATAGATAGATAGATAGATAGATAGATAGATAGATAGATAGATAGATAGATAGTAACATTGAGAAGAGTGGGGGATGCCGCCATGGGGACTAAGCCGGATGGTCACGTAGGGCATGGCAGTAGGCAGTTTATGAGGGGTTATTGGGAATCTGAAACCAAAACTGTATACAGCCTTAGATCTCTACTTGATAGAAGCGCCAGGAACCAAATGACCAACCCCCCCCTTCCTTCCCTCCTACAGATCAAAGAAAGGGATTCTACAT
>NC_056530.1:3331086-3351934 GCF_019175285.1 Sceloporus undulatus
AAAAAGGGGGGGGGGAAGGTGCCTGATGGGAGCTCTGTTCATGCCCTGCCTTTGACCTGACCTGAACTGACCCTTTTCCTCCTGCTAGAGGAGCTTTGCATTGCCTTCCACTGAGGCTGAGAGAGAGTGACCTGTCAGTTCCAACTGGCCCATGGAATCAATTGGGAATAAAAGGGAAATGCAGCACAGGCATTCTGACTGTAGCATCCTCATATAACACAAATAATAATAATAATCCAGGAGGAAGAGGAAATAAAATTAGCACAAGCAAGCACCAAAAAAATCATGCACATAAATTGTCAAAAATAAAAGCCTGATTTTACAGCCTGATTTCCCTACATCCCTCCTCCAGCTTGGCCCCGCAGCCCAATTTCCCTTGGCAATCCTCCTCCTCCTCTTTTCTTACGACCCTCCCCTCCCAAGATGCCCTGGCTCCTTCATCCTCCTCCTCCTGCTCTGTTAGAGAATGCCCTCCATGGCTCCCTTCTTCCCACGGCTCCTTCCTCCTCCTCCTCCTCTATTACTTTCTCCACTCCCCCCCTGCCCTCCCTCTTACAGCCCTTTGCAGCCCAAAAGTCACCCTGATTTCCCCTTTTGCCTCCTCTCAGTCTCCATCCTTCGGCTCTTTCCTCCTCCTCCTCTTCCTCCCCCTCCCCTCGGATGAGGGGAGGGAATGCTCTGACCGCTGCCCACCCTCTGACCTTAATTCCTCCCTGAATTTGCCCCGAACATGATCGAGGGCAAGTTCATATTTCGCAGAACCTGGGTCTTTTGAGAAAAGACAGATTTTAGCCCGATTCTGGATACCCCGGGGTAAGGGGCATTTCCTTGTGCAAGCCTTGACATGGATTGTGACAGAATCGGGCCCAATATGAACTTCACGTGCAAATTTTGAATCCTGAACTGGGTTAAAAGGTAGTCTGAATGGGCCCCAAGTCTCCCTATCTTTAACCACTCTATTCAGCTCCTGCAGTTTCAGGGCCCTGGCCTCCTTGGTTGAGTCTATCCATCTGGTATGTGGTCTTCCTCTCTTCCTAGTGCCCTGTACCTTTTCTAGCATTATTATCTTTTCTAATGAGTCGTGCCTTCTCATGATATGGCCAAAGTACAACAGCCTCAATTTAGTTATCTTTGCTTGCAGGCGTGATCTGTTTTAGAACCCATTGGTTTGTCTTTTTTGCTACTCACAGTACCCTTAGCTCTCTTCTCCAGCACTTCATCTCAAATGCGTTGATTTTCTTTCTATCCACTTTCTTCCCCATCCAGCATCCACATGGGGAATACAGCTCTCAGAACCCTCCAAGGTCAGAGGGTTTGTAGGATTAGTAGTCCAAGGAGTAGCTTTTCCAATCTCTGCTTTGTTCTGACTAACATATCACAATGGGTATTTTGTCACTACTACCATAGTTCTCACACTTCATTTCACTTTTCAAAACAAGGTTAAGGGGCTTGATACATCCCATGACCCCATCTCTAAATGAAGAAGCAGCTGCTCTGATTAATGTCCAGGCACCATGTCTTCTAGAATCATCAGGTTGAAAGCTACCTTGGAGGTCTTCTAAAACCATCCCTTCTGTTCAGGGCAGGGTCTACAGTCCAGGATGCAGTCACAGGACCTTGTCTTATCATGTCACGCTTCATGGTAAAACAGGGTAAGCCAAACCTTACTGAGGAAGGAAAGAGAGGCTGTGTTTGTGTAAGGTGTCCCTGATTATGGCGGCAATAAAGAAAAAAAATGTCCCTTAATTTTTTTCCCTCAGGATGTAAGTGTATGCTTGCATGGAAGGATGCCATCGTGCTTCATGTTGGTCCTTGGCAAGGTTCAGGATGAAAATAATGAGATAGTGGATGTGTCCATATGTGGCAGTCATAGCTTGGGTATGTATGATGAGTAGCACCAGGCTGGCTTAGATCCATCTACTCTCCTTTTCTCTTTTTCAGCCATCTTTCCCTATCCCCAGCCACCTCCAGATGCATTGATTAGGGATGATGGGAATTGTTAATTCCCAGAGGTTAATTGAATGGGAATGATCTTCACACAGTCTTCTCAGTGGGCCTTCTCAGGGGTTACTCACAGTCTTTGGAACCCAGTCCCTCCAGAGGCCAGGTTGGCAACCTCTTTACTCTCCTTCTGTTGGCAACTGAAAACATCCTTGTGCCACCAGACTTTTAGCAACTGAGTGGGGGTGGGCTTTTAATGATGCACTATGCAGTTTTATGGTTTGTATAACCTGTTAATTAATTTTAAACTTTTTAACATTCACGTTTTAACGTTACATATTGTTTAATTGCCTTGTAATTAACTTTTCTATTATATTTTATCAAAGTTTTTTGTATTGTTTTAAAATCTGTTTTGCTTTTAAAATGATGCCAGCCACCTTGAGTCTCATTCTTGGGAGAAAGGCGGGATATAAATGAATAAAACATATTATCATCATCACCATCCGCTCCTGATATAGATGCACAAACCACATACATCCTGTGATCTATCAAAGTGGGTTTTCTACATCTCACGTTTTTGTTTCTTGGTGGGCAGCAAGGAGGGAGGAAGTATTTCACAAAAATTGGCATCACAGTGAAAGAATACAACATCCAATAAACTCTAGTCCAGGCCAGTTGCAGGAAAGTTGTACTCTCCTCTGTGATACCAACTTTCTGGACACTTGGATATTTTTTTTAAAATAAGAGGTGAATCTCTGATTGTCTCTTTCTGATAAACAGAGTATCTGTCTTGGATAACAGATACTGTTTGAATCTCTGTCTTGAATAACACATTCTGTGATATTTGATGTGCAGCTAGTGACACATTGTGCAATCATATGTATGGCAGCTGGTGAGCTGATGTGGCTTAGGCTTAGGGCCTGAACAGACAGGCCAAAATAAAGGTGCTTCGGGGCACTTGGGAGGTATGCTGTTCAAATGACACATGCATCTTAAGAGGCCAGAAGCTGCGCCAAAGCTATGCTGCAGCCCTTAGGACTGGAGCATGGCTTTGGTGCAGTTTTTGATCTCTTTGGATGCATGCATTATTTAAACAGCATACCCCAAAGTGACCCGAAGCAGCTTTATTTTGGCCTGTCTGTTCGGGCCCTTAGGTTTCATGTTTGAGACTTGTGGAAATCAGGACAATGAAGAGGTGCCAACAAGGATAAGGCTATGCTTAACTTTCCTGAAAGCGAGCCCCACTTAACTCAGTAAAATTTATTTCTGATTAGATAAAAACACCCACTCCCATACCCAAGTGTGGTAGGATTATTGGGGCAACAGGTGGAAAAGGTGATGTGTTAAATGTCTCCACTGGTTTCTTTTGAAAATGTCTCCACTGGTTTATTGTGTCATGAATTACCCATTTATTGTGACATGAGCTGCTCAAGGGCCATTTCATCAGACACAGGAAGTGCACTGGTAAGTAGAGACTTACTACACAATAACAAATTTACAAGGTAAAAACTAAAGATAACAGGAGTGCAAACCCACATCCTGGTTTTTAAAAAGAATATTGTTCTTTACTTTCCGAGGCTCTAAAACACATTTTTAAAATATTCTTGTGGCTGTAGGATTATGTGGGCATCTTTAGACTTGCTCCAAGTTTTTTTTGGACATAAGGCAGAAAATTCAGATTGTACTTGCCAGCCCAGAATTTGACAATTTGGAGATGTCCCCTCCAAATTCTGGGAGTTGTAACTTTCCTGATCTCTCCCCTGATTTTAGAAGTTCTCCTAATACAGTTGTCTCTCCTTATCCACGGATTCCTTATCCATGGATTCAACCATCAACGGCTTGAAAATATGAAAAAAAAAAAAATCCAAAAAGCAAATCTTGATTTTACCATTTTATACAAGGGACGCTGTCTTACTGATGTGCATAATGAGATTTGAGCATCCATGGATTTTGGTATCCAGAGGGTACACCTGGTGGGACTGCTGCAGTTGCTGGGCAAGTGAGAAAGGACATTGCTTCACTTTCTTGCTTGCCTTGCAGCTGCAGTGGACCCTAGCTAGGCACTCCAGAGAACACAGCATCACCCTACTTGGCAGTGACCACTGCTGGGGGGCATTGCTTTCTGTTCAGACTCTGGCATGGCTGCTGGGTAAGATCCAAAATGAGTCCTCTGGAGGGTGCAGCATTGCCCACCTGGGCAGCAGTCTGGCTGGGTGATGGCCAGTTTGCTGACTGCTGGGCAAACCAGTGAGGCAGCAGGAGGGAGGGCAGGGCTGGGCTGGGTTGGGCAGGCCACCACGCTGCAGCCCCTTCTGAGCATCCACACCAGGTGAGACCAACTGTAGCCATTGCAGAAATGTCCACTGTTCATGGTGGCTGGAAGATTCTGGGAGTTGTATTTCAAATGAGTAACTTTCCTGAGCTCTGGCCTACTTTTGGATAGCACACTCCCTTTAATTAAAAAAAGGCAGGTGATGAGTGCCAACAGATATGAAGCAATAACAGAGCTACTGAGAAACAAGAGGCAGACTGGCATGGTCGTGGTTTTTTTTAATTAAACAAACAAACAAAAAAAGAAATTACAGTGGGTCCTCCATGTTCACTGAGATTAGAGGCACAGGACCCTTGTGAAAGTGGAAAAACTGCAAACAAACAAACAAAAAAACACCCTATTTTTTCATCTCTAGGCCCTCCAGTGCAACTCTCTGGAAGAGGTTAACCTAGGAGTATATCACATGGAGCTTTTTGGAGATTTTCCGGCTCAGTTCCAACGTGACTGCACTTCCAACAATGTGCATTCACATCGTAAAGTGAATGTGTTATCAGACGCCATTCCTTTCTATGGGAGCTCCTTGCGAGGTGCTTCCGCGGTGATTCCAAAGTGACCCCTCATTTTGGTAAAACCGGGAAAAAAAGTGATTTCACAGAATTTGCTTCCAGGCTCACTTCGATTGCACTGCGGATTGATCTGGTGTGGAAAACCACTCCGATGTCACCCCCCCCCTTGGCCCCCTGCATCCTGCTCCGTCATCCCCCTCCTCCTCCTTCATGCCATCTCACCCCCTCTGCCACCCTGCAACCCATCCCATCATCCCCTGCCTTCTCCTGCATCCCAATCCTGGCCCCAGGGACCCCCAGCAAGCTATCCCATCATCCCCTGCCTTCTCCTGCATCCCGATCCTGGCTCCAGCGACCCCCAGTGAGCTATCCCATCATCCCCTGCCTTCTTCTGCATCCCAATCCTGGCCCCAGGGACCTCCAATGAGCTATCCCATCATCCCCTGACTGCTTCTTCACCCCATGAAGGATGACAGCTAAGGAGGGGGCAGGGAAGGAGGACAGCATCCAGAGCCCCACTGAGCATGTGCAAGGGGGCTGATTCGAATCGTTGAACCCTCCGGTGTGGTAATACAATGTGCACTCATTCCGCTTTGCTTGAATCCGCATCATGTGACTTGCTTGGAATAGAACTGACTTCGCTTCCCCCTCAATTCGGAAAGGCAACAGAAAGGCAACCAGGTGTGGTAAAACATCATGTTTTAACCTTAATTCGCATTGCTAGACATGAGTGACTCTGGGTCTGGTGTGACAAAACATCACACTTTGCATTGCTAGAACAGGAGTGACTGCAGATCTGAGCTGCAAACCCCCCACGTGTGATAAGGTCCCTAGAATTACACTGGAGGACCTACAAATGGCTAGAGAAAGCTTTTTTCTATGAATCTCATGGTCTTCCAGCATGACTCTATGGTCAACCTCTGGCAGAGCCATTTTGGAGGACCCAGAGATTCCTGGAGATAACATGTTAATCAAATCTGTGAATAATAGGATCCACAAAAGTCAAAGCCGCAAATGTGTATATGCAACACTTCACCCCACAAAAGTAAAACTGCTAAAGAGCAGCCCAACAAAGACTTAAGCAAGTTCAGTGCCATGAGATGTTGAATGAAAACCTTGGAAACTTACTTTTTTAGATTACGATGCCCCAAATTTTCTAGCCAATATATTGGCCAAGCAGTTGTGGGATACTTGGGGGATAGACTACAGCACCTGAAGTAGCTCTTTTTAGCTTGGACTAAATCCCAAAGTGGATGCACTATCTGATGGACAAGGAAGCCACCTACCACCACTGTCAACATAACCTTGAACATTGTTTAATAAAGAGACATAGATTTCAGATGTGTTGTGCTAAGAGGTGAGGATACATTGCAATAATTTTGTTGTGAATTGTGTATCAATCACTATCAGGACTCAGCAGCAGGAGCAACAGCAATAACAAAGAATTAAAATGTCAGGACAGCAAATGTATTGAAATGTGCAGTCAAAAGCTGAAAAATCCCAGAGGGCTGAGCTACAGAGAGCAATAACAACCACATTTATGTTGGTTATATTTGGTATATCTCTATGGCCCTTTTCAGCTCAGATCCACAATCACTCCTGTTCTAGCAACGTGAAAGGTGATGTTTTTTCACACCAGATCTGGAGTCACTCCTGTCTAGCAATGCGAATTCACGTTAAAACGTGATGTTTTACCACACCTGGTTGCCTTTCCATTGCCCTTCCGACTTGAGGAAGAAGCGAAATCAGTTCTGTTCCAAGCAAGTCACGTGATGCGGATTCAAGCAAAGCAGGGTGAGTGCACATTGTATTACCACACTGGAGCATATTTTGAGGGTTCAACGATTCTAATCGGCAACCTTGCGCATGCTCAATGGGGCTCTGAACGCTGTCATCCTTTCCTGCCCCCTCCTTAGCTGTCATCCTTCAATGGGATGAAGGAGCAGTCAGGGAATGATGGGATAGTTGGCAGAGGAGGTGAGATTGGGATGCAGGAGCAGCAGAGGATGATGGGGTAGGTGGCAGGGTGGCAGAGGGGGCGAGATGGGGATGCAGGAGCAGCAGGGGATGGTGGGATAGGTGTCAGAGGGGGCGAGATGGGGATGCAGGAGCAGCAGGGGATGATGGGATAGGTGTCAGAGGGGGCAAGATGGGGATGCAGGAGCAGCAGGGGATGATGGGATAGGCATCAGAGGGGGTGAGATGGGGATGCAGGAGCAGCAGGGGATGATGGGATAAGCATCAGAGGGGCGAGATGGGGATACAGGAACAGCAGGGGATGATGGGATAGGTTGCAGGGTGTCAGAGGGGGCGAGATGGGGATGCAGGAGCAGCAGGGGATGATGGGATAGGTGGCAGGGTGTCAGAAGGGGGAGATGGGGATGCAGGGATAGCAGGGGATGATGGGATAGGTAGCAAGGTGTCAGAGGGGGAGATGGGGTTGCAGAAGCAGCAGGGGATGATCGGATAGGTGTCAGGGTGTCAGAGGGGGAGATGGGGATGCAGGAGCAGCAGGGGATGATGGGATAGGTGTCAGAGGGGGAGATGGGGATGCAGGAGGAGGAGGGTGATGAAGGAGCAGGACGCAGGGGGCCAAGGGGGGTGACATCGGAATGGTTTTCCACACCATACCAATTCGAAGTGAAATCGAAGTGAGCTTCAAAGCGAATTCTGTGAATTCCCCTTTTTTCCGATTTTACCAAAATGAGGGGACACTTTGGAATCACTGCGGAAGCCCCACGGAAGGAGCTCCCATAGAAAGGAATCGCGTCTGAAAACACATTCACGTTATGACGTGAATCCGAATCATTAGACCTGCACTCATGTCGGAACTGAGCTGCAAGAGCTCTAAAAATCTCCATGTTTGAATGACAAGCTGTGAGTAACTGTAATTGGTATTTAGTGCATGATGCTTAATGACATCACCAGGGATAGGCTGAAGGTCTCAGGTTTTGTTTTAGAAATCTCAGGGGCTGGGATAATCTTGAACTGGCAATACTTGCTGGGTAGGACTGATGGGAATTGCATTCCTTTCAGTAGGGCCACATTCTCCCTACTGTGACAATGGCTACTCTGCACAATTCCTGGCTGGTTCCTTTTAGGGTGCATGAAATGTACACTTTGTGAATTCTGATACCAATTGATCTCATCTGCACTAAACAAGTATCCAACTTTGATGTTTTCATGTATGGTAAATAATAATTTGTTTACTGACTTCAATAGATTGGTTTAATTGTGGTTTGTATTTTATTAACAGTTGTTTTAACGATTTTAGATACTGCCTTGTGATTTGGTAATAAAGGACATTAAGCAGATAATATTAATAATAATTTCTGCTCAGACTAATGTGTAGATTGGTGCATAGGTATCTACTGACATTCACATTCCCCAAATGCTATGACATTTCTCACCTCCAAAAATGTATCGGAAGACTATGCTTAGGAAAGCATATTTTGTGATGAAAATGCCTTTAACTGTATATTGAGGTACGATATACATATACGTGGCAGGGTTGATGCATATAAAAATGGGAATTAGTGTACAAACAGGATGCACTTAGGGGGTGAACACATGCAAAAGTAATCATATGAATCCATGCACAGTAGAGAAGATAATCCTCTGTCTGAAGGATTTCTTTGTTTGAAGGTCTATGCTTTTTTAAAAGTCAAAGAACCATCAGAAGGCAGTGCAGCGGTCTTGAATTTGTCCATCCCAGTTAGCACTTGGACAGAAGAGTGAGAGAGCATGCAGGTCACCTGGTTACCTTCTTTCCCACTCACTAAGGTCAAATGCACTATATTTCTATTTATTTGCCTCTGTACTTGTACAGTAGAATATACAGATTTTTGCAGAATGCAGTTTATTTTTTTTGGGGGGGGGGAATGCATAAAATGTGCACCCTATGCATATCCCTCCAATAATCGGTCTGTGGATATAATCCAGATTTGGGGCAAGAAAACTAGTAGAACATTTCTGTTTTGGCTGTGTATTTTTCTTTGGCTGCAGTGGGTGATGCACAATTTGCAGTGGCACCCTGCTGAATGTGTTGTACCGTATTGTACTTTGCCTCTTCTTTAAGGTACTTTTTGTTCTTTAGATGCTTCAGACACCAAGGAGTCCTTTCCCCAGTATTTTGCCAAACAAGTAATTTGATACTGCTCCATTTTTTGAATTTGATCCCAATTAAACTTTAATTGTAGCTGGATAATTTACCATACTCATAAGTTGCTAGAACCCTAGGTAACTATTTTAATCTAAGTCAGTTACATCAATATTGTGAAACCCAAGGAAGGGGAACATCCAGCACATGAAAGTGGTGCCTTCTGTCTGCACTGAGAATGTTCTTGGTGCGTCTGATCTCATATGGAGATAGAAGTAGGATTCTTCTTCTTCATCCTCTTTGCTTTTATTCACTGTTGGAAATGACAGCATTGTTGGGGAGGAATGGTTTTGTTATGCCTGGCGTTAGACCAAAGATAGCAAGCGTAATCTCTGTGCAGAGACATGCAGACCATTCTCTCTGCCTGGGGTAGGTTGGGGATGATACCAGGAATTGCCTAGGTGACACCCAATGAGAAGTATGGCTTGTGGAGAGGTCATGCCTTCCATGTCATCCTGTCTATTGGTTTGGTCCCAGAGTAGTGTGGCCTTAGAACAAAACTCTTTCCCATGTTTAGTCTATCATGACTGGTTGTGGCTTTCCTCTTCTGAGTCTGAGGCAGAGATCTCTCTCCATCAGCTGCTACCTTATCCTACTTAGCTGAAAAATGCCAAGGATTGAAACTGGAATCTATGCCTCAACCACTGCATTATGGTTCTTCCCCTATAGTTTCTGTTGGATCTAAGGGAGTATTCGCCTTGGAGGAGGGATTTTTGATGAATTTCTCAGTGCCCTTCTGCCAATCTACAGTTTTCAAGTTTCTTTGGATGACTGTTAAATTGGCTTAAAATGAAAAGATATCAAAAATGTGTTGTGTTTGACAAGGTGCATTTGATGTGAAAATTGTTCATTTCCTGCCATTTTCTTTCTTTCTTTCAGCATGCTGCTTCCTTATCTCCTAAAAGTTGATCAGAATGGAGAATAATTGCCTAAGTAGTAACACATAGCATTTGAAGTCTTCCCTCCTGAAAGCAGTATTCTTACTCATGGAAACAAAGAGGTCAATGATTCTTGTCTTTTGGGTGAACCTTGATATTCAGCGTAGAGGGACAATGTGCTAACAGATCACACCTGAGAGGCCTTTAAGAAAAGTTGCACTATCCAGATTTGCATGGTATTGACTCCTGTCAGATCACTTCCCATGGATGAAGACATCAGCATGGATGCTTTGCTGGACCTCAGCTTCTTGACAGAGGATGAGCAGAATGCTATTGCGGAGGTGCTAAGGAGGGACTCACAGCTCCGGATGTCAGAAGAAGGACGAATCAGGTGGGAGAGCCAGCCCTGTGGTGATAGTCCCAACAAATATGGGCTGAGACAGGTGTTGGGCAGATGGCAAGCTTGTGAGATCGCCTTTCTTTTTTGACTAGAACAGTGGTTCCCAACCTCTGGTCCAACATATGTTTTGCCCTTTAGCTCCCGTAATTCAATACTGTGGGCCAAGTTGGCTGGGACTTCTGGAATCTGAAGTCCAAAAGAAATGGAAGACCAAAGGTTAGAATCCACTGTTAGAACATGTGTTTTGCATGTAGGCAGCCCCTGATTTAGTTTCTGGCACTACAGCCCTGTAGGTCTGGAGGAAAATTCATACCAGAAATCACAGAGATCCTCTGTCCCTTAGTGAAGACAATACCAGCTTAGATGGACCAATGGCCTGACCTCACTTTAAGATGGTTCCCTATGTTTCTTACCTAAAATCCAATGACTGGAGACATATGCTAGGAGACAAAGAGCAGGGTGTCTCTGAGCATGTCCTCAACCTAAGAATTTGTGATTAGCACTACAAGCCAGCTCACAAGTTTTTTCCCCACACAGTCATCCAGTTTGGACTCTTTCCAGCTATTCTTTTTTCAATGACTTATAATTTAGGAATTGCTGCTGTTAGACAATTGGGAATAATAATAATAATAATAATAATAATAATAATAATAATAGGATTTATTTATATGCCGCCCAATCACTGGGAATCCAGGCAGCTTACAACAGAGGGGATAATAGACGGTTCCCTGCCCTCGGGCTTACAATCTAAAAGACACGACACAAAAGGAGAAGGGAATGGTGAGGGGGGGAGGGAATCAGGTCCAGCATTCTTCTCTCCCTCTGAGGCCTGAACCAAGGCAGATGGACCGGAGGGAGGGCTCTTCTTCTTCAGAATAGCCCTGATGGAGCTGGGCCTGCCTGGTCAACTCCCTCGCAGGCCGGAAGATGACAGTTATGGAGGGAGGAGTTTCTTCTCCCAGGCTAGCCCTGATGGAGCTGGGCCTGCCTGGTCAACTCCCTCACAGGCCGGAGGATGGCAGTTATGGAGGGAGGAGTCTCATCTTCCAGGCTAGCCCTAATGGAGCTAGGCCTGCCTGATCAACTCCCTCACAGGTTGGAAGATGACAGTTATGGAGGGAGGAGTCTCTTCTTCCAGGCTAGCCCTGATGGAACTGGACCTGCCTGGTCAACTCCCTCATAGGCCGGAAGATGACAGTTATGGAGGGAGGAGTCTCTTCCTTCAGGCTAGCCCTGATGGAGCTGGGCCTGACTGATCAGCTCCCTTGCAGACTGGAAGATGACAGTTATGGAGGAAGGAGTCTCTTCTTCCAGGCTAGCCCTGATGGAGCTGGCCCTGCCTGGTCAACTCCCTCATAGGCTGGAAGATGACAGTTATGGAGGGAGGAGTCTCTTCTTCCAGGCTAGCCCTGATGGAGCTGGGTCAATTCCCTCATAGACCAGAATCAACTGCTGATTCCTTCCAGAGCTACTTCAGTCACCCAGATATCGAACAACGGACTCAATTTACCTTCTACTTATCTCTGCCCAAAGGAATATAGGAAGGTGCCTTAAACCAGGGTAATTTATGTCTTTAGATCAAGGGTACCCAAACTTTTTGACTCACGGAGCTCTAAGGGCTCCACAGAGCACAGGTTGAGAACCACTGCTCTAGAGCAACACTGTCTCTCCTGACTAGCAATAGTTGTCTGGGGTCTTTTCCAATACTTGATCACTTTTAGTCAGGGATTGGCCTGGGATATTCTGCATGCAAAAGTAATGGTCTAATGCTGTGTTACAAACCCACCCTGAGTGTATAAAAAGATACTGTATCTGACTTCAGATTTTTAGATGACTTTGAAATGAAGGAAGAAGAGGGTGCTACGTGCAAATGCTTCAACAGAAGCAACATAAGAAGCACATCAGACCACTGGTTCATGTAGCCCAAAATTGTCTTTGGGCGGCAAATAATTTTTTTTAAATTTATAAGCGGTACTTATGAGATGTCCATAATTAAACCTACAAAATTCTGCATGCAGAGCTTGTGGTCTGCCACTGACCTCTGGGCCCTTCTTCCTCTGGTCTAAGGAAATGATTTAATGCTCCCAATACTCAGCAGATCAGCTCAAAAACTATCCTGGGATTCAATTAGGATGTGTGTGTTAGGTAGAAAATCTGAGTTAGGGAAGTCCATCCATATATAAAATGCAAGCAGTGTTGTATAAATTATTGAAACAGGTACTGTATCTATAATGACCTTTTCACAGCCTGGTGCTTGCAACTCTCTGCCATTGCCTGCCCACCTGGCCAAGGCATCCCTTACAGTGCCATCGGCTAGAGAATGTCATTTCTGGAAAACCTGAAATCTTTTCAGAATACAACTACTACTGCTACTGCTATTGCTACTGCTACTACTTGTTGTTGTTGCTTTTGTGTGCCTTCAAGTCATTTTCGAATTATGCCAGCTCTGTCATATGCATTCCTCTGCAAATTTCTTCAGAGAGGGTTTACCATGGCCATCCTCTGAGGCTGAGAGAGTGGGACTTGCCCTAAGGTCATCCAGTGGGTTTCCATGGCTGAGCTGGGGAACCACTACAACTTATTTCTTACCTACTTTCCCCATGGGTTGTGTAGGGGAACAAAAACAAATCAACAATGAACATCAAAACATATAGAATTATATTGGGCGATGATATACACCATCTAGGCACCCGCATCTAGTTCCATTCCCTGCTTTGCAAGAATATACTGCTGAAACAGCCCAAAAGGGTGACTGTTTTCTAAAAATGCAGTTCTAAGGCGTGTTCAGGGTTAAAAAAAAGTAAGGCCACCCTGATATGATACAACTGGAAGAAATATTGCTACATCTCTGGTTAGGTGATGCTAGTGGAAGAAAAGAAAGGTGGTATAGTTTGGCAGCACTTTTCTCTCTCCCTGGCTGCCTCTGCATTGCAGGAATAATCCAGTGTATTACCACTTCAACTGTCATGGCTCAGTGCTTTGCAATTCTGGGAATTATAGTTTGTTTGTGGTGCCAGAGCTCTCTGACAGAGCAGGCTTACTATCTCACAAACCTCCAATGTTCAGAATCCATAGCGTGGAGCCATGCCAGTTAAAGTGGTGTCAAACTGGATTATTTCTGCAGTGCAGATGCAGCCCAAGTCCTCCCCAATATCAAGCCAGAATGTTTCTGGTTAACTTTAATTTTTGATAGGTCATTCTAGATATGGAGGCAATTGTTCTTGTGGAGGCAAAGCCTGGCACACATTCTTTCTATTTATACACATCAGGCGTACATCTAAAATAATAGACAGCTGGGGAGGAAATAACTCACTGGTTCTCTCTGTTGTTGTTGTTTTTGGCAGGTAGCCCCAAAGCAATGCAAAGCCAAACAAAATTTTTTTGACCAATCTGGTTTTTATATTTCTGCCTTCCGTCCAGTTGGCTATCCTAGCCTGAAATCTCTTAACAAAAGAGTGCACAGTCTTTACTTGGGGCAGTGCTACTTTGTAAGCCATGAGCATTTTGCTTGAAAAGGCAGGACTAATTTTGGGGAGAAAATATTTCTGTCACACTGCATTCTCTTTATACAGGCATTGTGTGGAATTCATTTTTTATAGCTTTCCAAGCTGTTTCATCGGAGCAAGCTGAAATAGTTCTGCACTTTCGAGTAATTGCAAATACAGTAGGGCAAGTACTGTAGGATCTGCAACAAAATGTTAACCAGCCAGGCTCTTCTGGAAATAGTGCAGTTTGAGTCTTACTTTTTCCTTTTGCTTGCCTTTCTCTCTGGACCTTACCACACAGGGCACAGAAGTAGGGTCAGTGCGCATTGGTTGATGCGTATTCACATTATATCGCATCGTTCATTCACACCCGCGCTCTCTGAATACGCTTTGCTGATTCGTATTTGCGTCATATCGCATTGTTGTTTCACACCTGGGCGGCCTTCTGAATCGAGGTTTTGCGAATCGGCCAATGCGTATTCAGGCAAAGTGGGGCAAGTGCAGATTGGATTACCACACCAGCCCAATACAATGTGTATTGGCCGATTTGCATCGGCAGGCTTGCGCATGCTCTGTGGGGCTCTGAACGGGGCGCAACATTTTGAACTTCTGGGGTGAAGAATGAGGTCACTGTTTAGCGTGTAATATCGCGAGAATTGCTGCCTTTAGCCACTTACGAAAGGGGTATGCACCATCTGTGTGTGCGTGCGTGTGTGTGTATGGAAGAGAAGGAAGAGAGTCGCAGGAGGAGAGCTGGTGAGGATATAATTGCCAAAACTGTGAGAAACAAGGAAGGTTGTATTTCTTTGAGAAACTGAAGTGGAACATTCTATAACAACAACAAACAAAGATATATATATGCACACACATAAAAACATACATACATACTTATATATATACACATAGTGGTACAGTCAAAAGTGAGATGCCTTTTTTATGTGTACACACACATTTGTCTGTATGAGTGTTTATACACACACACACACACACACACAATAATAATAATAATAATAATAATAATAATAATAATAATAATAATAATAATATTTTATGTATATACCGCTATTCCAAATTCCAAATTCGATCACAGCTGTGTACAACAAAAGTGATACAATATAACATTTAACTAACAAGTATCACCAACAACATGTTAAAACATCCCAATGCAATTTAAAAAACTATAAAACATACAACCACTTAAAACACACACATAAAAACTAGCTGGATAAACAGTTGTATATCAGGGGGGAGAACTGCATAACATCAGGACATATGGGGGAAAGCTTGTCGGAAGAGAAAGGTCTTTAGTTTCTTCCTAAAAAGATCAAGAGAGGCGACGGAGCGGAGCTTGTCAGGAAGGGAGTTCCAAGTCTGCGGGGCCGAGAAGGAGAATGCCCTTTGCAAAGACGAGATATATTTCGCCTTAGGAACCCTCAACAGATGCTTCCCGACCGATCTGAGAGTGCGGGGCAGATTATATGGGGAGAGGCGGTCCTCCAAGTACCCTGGGCCCAAGCCATTATACATATATATAAATATACACACATATACACATAGTGATACAGCCAAAAGTGTGATGCCTTTTTATGTGTACACACACATTTGTCTGTATGAGTGTTTATACACACACACACACACACACACACATACACATACACACATATACATATATATATATACACACACACACACAAACACACACACATATATACAAGAACACACTGTGCCACAGCAAAAAGTGTGATGCCGTATTTATATGTGTACACACACATCTGTCTGCTTGAGTGTTTGTATATATGTGTGTGTGTATATACACACATATACACATAGTGGTACTGCCAAAAGTGTGAAGCCGAATTTATATGTGTACATTTATATGTGTACATATATATATATATACACACATATACATACACACACACTCACACACACACACAAACTGTGGAGCAGCCGAAAGTGTAATGCTGCATGTATATGCTAACACACACACGTGTGTGTGTGTGTGTGTGTATATATACACACACATACATATACATATATACACACATATACATTCCCATTCCCTCCCCCCCCCCGACACAAAAGGTTTCTGCTTTATCTCGTTGAGTGGAAAAATCGCTCCCCAGCTCCGGCGGTTGTCCTGAAAGGGGAAAGGGCCAACGGAAGGAGATGGGGGAAATTCTAGCGCAGCATCATGGGAAATTTGTAACCCGGTGGTCTTCAGGAGAACCAGCGGATTGGATGTACACACCAGCCAAAGCAGCAGAGGTTTCACACTGGCTATCAATACGGATCCCGTGAATCCACTAATTTTGCGGACTCGCAAAACGGAGGAGCCGGCTGCCTTCAGTTTGGCACCCCACTGTGAATACGCATTGGCCAAAGCGTATTCACGTTATATCGCATTGGTCAATATGTATTCTGAGCTCACAGGTGTGAAACACCAAAGCGATATAACACAAATATGCATCGACCAATGCGCACTGACCCTACTTCTGTGCCCTGTGTGGTAAGGTCCTCTGTCTCCTGACAGTCAGGGAACAATATACTGTATAACCATTAAGCATGCTGAGCTCCCATTGGGAAGCTTTGCAATTCCTCCACACTGGGTTTATTTTCTTAAAGGGTGTTTCTGCAAACCCAGACTTCCCCCAAACTTACTGATACCTCTTTTTTTGTATGTGCCCCCTTTTGGCTACAAAAAGATTGACACTAAGAGAGCTGAGTTATTGTTTGGATGCAGAACTGGGGAACCTCCAGCCTTGCAGATATGGAATTATACTCATGATCATTAGCAATGTTATCCAGGTTTGTGACAATGGGGGAGCCGCCATCATCTGGGGAAGCATGGATTTCCTCTCCCTAGTATATATGAATTAGGAGACTGAGGCGGCATCTACACTACAAAATGAATGCACTTGGACACTGCTTTAACTGTTGCAGCTCAATGCTATGGGATTCTGTGAGCGATTTAGCCTCTCATGTGCATCTACACTGTGGAAATAATACAGTTTGATGCCACTTTAAGTGTGGTAGCTCCATTTTACAGAAACCTGGATTTGTAGTTTGCAAGGTCTTTGATCTTCACTGCCAGAAAGTGTTGGTGCCTCCAAAATGAAATGAAATGAAATAAAATCTTACAAATCCCAGGATTCTATAGCATGAAGTTAAAATAGTGTCAAACTGCATTATTTCTGCAGTGAATATGCACCCTGACTGAGCATTCAGTGGGGTTTTCTGTCAGCTGGAACTGCTGACAGAGATTCTGCTTGTGGGGAGCACAATCTAACTTTGGTTTCTCTCTATTCCCATGGTCTCAAGCAAACTGCGTGAGTCTGTCTCAGATCCCAGCTGGCTGAAGATCTTATCCGGGGACTGGTTCTGTGATGTTCGGGCCAAGCGGCACCGCCATAATCACTTTGGTGCAGACATTGTCCGGGCTTCAATCCGCCGGAAGAAAAAGCCCAAAGGTAATCATGAGGCTCTTTCACAGCTGGAAGTGAAGTTAACCTTCTTTGAATAGCAGTCATCATGTAATGTAGAATATATGCTGTAGCTTTTTCTGGGAAGTAACTAACTTTTTAAATATGTATGGCAGAAATGTACTCAATTACAGTTGGCCCTCCTTATACACGGACTTTTTATACATGGATTCAAGCATCCATGGCTTTAAAAATTTTTTTTAAAAGGTATACATTTCAAGTATCAAACCTTGATTTTTCGATTTTATGTAAGGGACACCATTTTGCTATGCCATTGTATTTAATGGGACTTGAGCATACACGGATTTTGTTATTCACGGGGTTCCTGGAACCAAACCCCAGTGGATAACAAAGATCCACTGTGTATTTATCTGTTATGTTGCCATAGGCTGCATCCACACTGCAGGAATAATCCAGTTTGACAGCATTCATAACTGCCATAGCTCAGTCCTGTTGAATTCTAAGAATTATAGTTTTGTGGGACATTTAAATAATAAATAATAAAAGCTTTATTTATATACCGCCCTTCTACAAAATCAGGGCGGTGTACAACATTTCACAAATACAACACAATACAATAAAACACACTATAAAATATACATTCAATTAAAATAACAATAAAACAGCTCCAGCCAGCTTGCCATTGCTGACGAAAAGAAGAGGGTGGGGTTGTTCGGGGCGCACATCAGGGGTATGCCTGCTTGAATAAAAAAGTCTTCAGCCCCTTTTTAAACTGGGCCAGGGAGGTGGCTGAGCGGAGCTCAATGGGCAGAGAGTTCCAGAGGTTGGGGGCCAAGGTGGTAAAGGCCCTCCTAGAAGTGGAAACTAATCTGGCCCCTGGAACCCTTAACAGTTGCTGCCCAGATGTTCTGAGAGTGCGGGGCGGATTGTATGGAGAGAGGTGGTCCTCAAGGTACCCTGGGCCCAAGCCATTTAGGGCTTTATAGGTAATTACCAATATCTTGTATTGTGCCCGGAAGCGAATAGGCAGCCAGTGCAAATCCTTAAGCACTGCTGTTATATGACTGGCCCTGGATGTGCTAGTGACCAGTTGGGCTGCCATATTCTGCACTAGTTGCAGCTTCCGGGTATGGTACAAGGGTTGCCCCATGTAGAGCGCGTTGCAGAAGTCCAAGCGAGAGGTTACCAGAGCGTGTACTACAGTTTAGCCTTCTGTGTCAGAGAGCTCTGTTGCTACAACAAACTACAAACCCCAGAATTCCATCGCATTGAGCCATTGAGCCATTGAGTGAAAATGGTGTCAAACTGGATTATTTCTGCAGTGCAGAAATAATAGAAAGTTTAAAAATAATAATGTGATACATCTTTCCCCATAATAAAGCAGGTGAATGGGAACTGAATCAGCGAACTAGCCTGGGAGATTTGGAGGTGATCAGCGAACCCACAGCTGAGGAGGAGGACATGCCAGATGCTACAGATGGGTGAGAAGCATTGCTTTTTGGATACCAAAATGATTGAGTGTGTGTGTGTGTGTGTGTGTTTGGTTTTGTTTTTTTAAATGTCTGGAAATGCCAGCTCCTCCAGGAAGATGTCAAATAGCCAAAGATTAGACAAGGTATTTATTTGGACTACATCTCTCAGAATCCTTCAACCATCATGGGCAGAAGCCATGACAAGTCGGGGAATTTGGCATTTGTAGTCCAAGAAAGTGCCTGTTCCAAGCTTTGCAAAGAGCTGAAAGCTAGGGACTGTTTCTAGTAAAGGTAGCATCCCCTAAGTTACAGTGAGGAAGAATTACTTGAGGATGCTAAGTCAGAAGAGTTTAAAATGACGTGGTGGAGATTGCTGAACAAGATCTTACAGAATCTTGTAGTCACAGAAGCCCAGATGCAGGGCTGTGGCTAAAAAGGTGTGACCAGTGACTCATGTAGCCAATTTAACCAGCAAAACCCCCAGAGTCCAAGTTGTTCTCTTTAGGTCTGCCCAGACTTGAATGTGTATGTGGTTTAAACAGTTCACCAGGAGTCCATCAAGCACCAGTAGGACTACTACAGGTCCTGGTAATCTTGCCAAATATCTCCATGACTCCTGGGCTGCCTCTGCACTGCAGAAATAATGCAGTTTGACACCACTTTAACTGTCATGGCTCAGTGCTATGGAATTCTAGGACTGGAAATTCTGTGAGATGTTTAGCCTCCCCTCTCAGAGCGTTCTGATGCCTTGCCAAACTACAAACACCAGCATTCCAGAGCATTGAGCCATTGAAGTTAAAGTGGTGTCAGACTGTTTTATTTCTGCAATGCAGATGCACACCTGATGGCACATTGGCTTCTTTCTTTATTGCAAAGTGGTCTCAGACCCAGGGCAGTGTAGAGATTATATATGTTTAGAACCTCCAAGTTATGGGCCTCATATCTTGGGGAGGTTCTGTTGCTTTGCTTGTTTGTTCACCAAGCTTTGTTCCTTTTCCATTGTTTCACTTGTTGATATCCTTTGTAAGCCACTGGAATTCAGGTACTGGAGGAGAAATGATAAAGAAGCAGCATGGTAGTTAGATAACTTCATATATTCAAAGTGTTGCACAAAATGTGAAGCAGATTTGCATTCTCTTGTTCTAGAGCTGGCTCTGCCATTAAGCAAAGTAAAGCAACCACTTTGGGTGAAAGATGCTGGAGGTCAGGAGTTCTCTCCTGGATCTCTGGCTATTCCACTGTATTGGAAAACAGAGCTATGTGTGCAACTTATTCTTAACCAGCATTTCAATACCAAATATATTGGAACTAGCACAGTTTTGTTATCCTTTTGCAATGTGTGAAATGGGTCATAATCATGACCTGTAAGGGCTGAGGGGATCTAGCAGAAAATTAAACTTGTTCTTATGAATCAAACAACTTGCCACAGAAGAGTAATGGTCTCTCTGTTTCTTCCTAGGCTTTTCAGTGAGACTGCTGCTCCTCGGCCACCCTGGCCAGAAGAGACCGAGGTGAGGCGGATTCATTGATGCTGTGAGCCTCAATGAAACATCAACACCTCCTCATACACACACATGCACACTGTGTTTCAAACCTCAGAGCCTTGTCACATGGAAAAAGAAAGCTGAAATGGAACGGCAGAGTAGTGGTTGTCTCCATGCCTCGCCGCATGATGTCGTAGCACGTTCGTTCTCTTCCAGAGAGAGACAGTTGTAAAAGTGTGTGTTTTGTCACACTGGAAAAATCCATTTGACACAAGGCACAGCTTTTATGGCTGTCTCCCTCAGGAAAAGAACAGAAGTGCTAAGACAACATTAAGAGAGGCACAGAGAAAGGAGTTACTCTCTCACTCTCTTTTGGCTTTCTTTTCTCATGCGATAAAACTCTTCTTTTGAATTCTCTACCAGCTTGGGGATCATGCAAAAAGTAACTTTTCCAAGTTCTGCTACATTTTCCTTTTATGAAAGGACAAATGCCAAACTCCCAAATAAGCTTGGCCCTTTTGGTCATTGGGGCTTTGTCTGTGTGTGCCTTCTAGTACTTTCTTGCAAGATCCTAGAACATGCCGCTAGCATACTTCAAACATGGAATGCTTTGGTTTTTTGTGGGTTTTTTGGGTTATGTGGCCATGTTCTAGCAGAGTTTCTTTCTGACGTTTCGCCAGCATCTGTAGCTGGCATCTTTCTTTCTTTCTTTCTTTCTTTCTTTCTTTCTTTCTTTCTTTCTTTCTTT
>NC_056530.1:3351944-3418703 GCF_019175285.1 Sceloporus undulatus
TAATTGTCAGAACAAACATACATCCTTGTCTGCTTTGATGGACAGTAGCTCTATTAATTGGACCAGCAAGAATCTATCTGGAAATTCCCTTAAACAATGTCAGCACTGTTTTGGCAAGCAGCACAGTGGTCTAGTTTAGAAAAATCAGTTTTGAAAAATCAAATAGAAAACCCAGCCACCAATCTAAACCCACTACCCCTCTGAATCTGCTATAGCCTATTTGCTTGATTTGTTTATTTTAATGTATGATTTAAAATTGTTAATTTTTTATTTGATGTTTTAGGGGCGGGTGTGTTAGGAAGGATCTAATTAGGGGAATTTTAATTAGCTCAAGTATAGCCAAGAGGTGGCCCTAACAACACTACGTGCCGGAATTGGGTCCCAACAGTGTATACCAGAGGTCGCCAGTAAACCCCAAGAGAAAGAGACGCTGATACCAACTAGGTCCAATTAAAAGGGTAACGTTTATTAAAGCACAGAGAAAATCACACAGCAAAAGGGGAACACACACACACACACACACACATTCAATGCTACAGCAGGGGATGGGTAAGTTAGGGAGATAGGTTTGAGAAAGAGAGGCACCACTAGGGAATACTACCTTAGAAGTCTTCTCTGGGAAGTCTGATGAAGCTTGGATGGACAGTGGATCACAGCCACAGGAGTGTGGGGGGAAGAGGGCCGCGGGAGCTAAGAGCAGAGTTCAAACTGGCATGGACCAGCTTGCAACCTGGTGATAGCACAAACTCAGCTCAGCTCAAAGAGGGTCCAGAAACCCAGGGTTCTTATAGGTCGAAACATATCCAGAGGCTATGGGGACTTGCCAGACAAAGGCCTGTTACAGACTGCCAAACTAAAGCTGCTTTGGGTCTCTTTGGAGGTATGCTATTTAAATAATACATGGGTCCTAAGAGTCCGGAGGTTGCACCAAAGCCACACTCCATTCCTAAGCACTGGAGTGCAGCTTTGGTGCAGCTTCCGGATTCTTAGGATGCACGCATCATTTAAACAGCATACCTCCAAAGAGACCCGAAGCAGCTTTATTTTGGCAGTCTGTAACAGGCCAAAGGTGTTGATTGCTTGGGCTTTGTTAAGCCGAGAGCAAGTAATGTATTGCACAATGCATTTAGGTCTGGACACAATTTGGAGGGGCATCCGACTTGATTACTAAGTCGTTAAGCTGATCACTGGCTCATCAGGTGAGAAGCCAAGTCTATTGTCTTACTTGGGCAAGCAGTGGCGATTCTGGTTTGGTGACTCCCAAACTTCCTATGGAAAATTTCCAATTCCATCTCTTTCTAGAGCTCTGCCTCTGCAAGGTGAGCTGCCTACATGGTCTCCTCGCCTTTAGGTTAATGGCGGGTCCTCTCTGGGGTCAGTCAGGGGTCATAACACAGATCACATATACCCAAAATTTTATTAAAAGCAAAGTTGGTAACAGGTGGGATACTGGAATATGGGATTGTATGTAATTTCTTTTTAACTTGTAAGCCACCTCAATTGTCATTGACAGAGAGGCGGAATATAAATAAAATTTTAGTATTATTTATTTTTATTATTAAATGAGCTTTTAACATCCCTATTAGTAGGGGCAGGCAAGTCTTTGTTTGGTTGCTGTTCTTTGACTATTTTTTTAAAAAGTATTTTTAAGCAATGCTTTACAAAAGGTGTTTTTTCTTTATTTCAACTCCCAGGTTCCCCCAGCCAGAAGTAGTGAATTCCAAATTCTGACCCAGTGGCTGCAATGGCTCTACTCTGGGTTTTAATCTTGAGCTTTAGAAGAGGTATCCAAGGTTCCCAAAGCCACTTTGCTTATAGTGTTCAGTACATTGGACAACTCCTGTAAAACTCAGTCTAAACCCCAAGAATAGGGTCACTCCCCTACTGAAACTAAAGCCACCTGCTACCACCAGGACCAGGAAAGTTAGGTTATAAATGTAACCAATAAATGCCCATAGTGGCCTTCTTCTCTTTCTCTCCTTGCTTCTGCTGCACATTTGTTTAGCCTCTGAGTCCACATCTGCAAAGATCACCTAGTCTACACATAAGTGTATTATGTGAATTGCTGCAGATTTTTGCACACTTGCATTAATGCTCAATTGTCTTCACTTTCCTGTGCAAATTTGCATTTTACCCTCCCTCTGCAGAAAATGTGTAGCCATGCAAAATCATGCAAAGCGGCCATCTGGCTACATGTTTGATAATGCACATTCTCAAGGATACTCCATTAAAAACTGCAAATCCTTTTTTCAGTGGAGTTTATTCATTCTCCCTCACCCCACCCCACTTGCAAAAAACCCCAGTTCTTCTGAATCATGTGCGGCTGGATTACAGTCTGATTCCAATAAGGAATATTTTAATTGTGTAAACAAGCTCCCAGAGGGAGAACGCCAGACAAATAGCAGCTGTAAGAGGAGGTGAGAGATGCCGCTGCTCCATCTTCTTACCCTTGTTACTGCTTACATATTTGGAGAAGGAGAACAGCTTGAAAGGTTGGCAATGGAGCCTTTACAGTTGCCACATGATGCCCACTGCTGGCACTGGTCTTACCAATATGACACTGAGAGAGGAAACACAGTTACCCTATATAAGGGAGTGACAGGGCACAGGTTTTAGCTCCTGAAAGGAAAGTCCAAAATGAACATCCTTTTAAAAACAAAACAAAACTTCCTGTTTTATCATGGTTGACAGCAAAACTTCCTAACACAGCAGGGGTAGAGCAGGTTGCAGTCTTTAATTTGCCTAAATGGTTAAATGCACAAAACAGCCATTTTTAATATTGTAAATATGCACATATTCTGTAAAGTCTGGAACTGTTGTTCATTCTGTGATGTCACGCCTCTTGGCTTGCACAGCAATGTCTTCTGAAGGTCTGGGGACAGCTTTTGGTGCTATTTGCATATGCAAATAAGACTCAGAATACATCCCCACAGTTAGACTACCCACAGTCAATGATCTCAGCATGATGCTTGTCTTGCCTTCCTTTTAAAAGACTCTGCAGGATACAACCCTGTCTCAAGATGAAGTAGCTGAGAACAAGCTGGTAAACGATGAAACAAATAAACAAGGTGAGCAAACATGCAACCCACGTTTGGGCTGGGAGTTGGGGAACAGGAAAGTGGAAAGTAGACATGACATTGAATATTTTATTTACTATGGATGGGCTTTTCATGCATAAATAACCATGGGATTGGAGGCAAGATTGCATTGGGCAGGGAGGGAGGGTTTGACCAAGGGATGGGTTGATTGTGGGTCTCAAGATATCATTAAACTAAAAGTCTCATCATTCTTCACCATTGGCTTTGCTGGCTAGAGCTGATGAGAAATGCGTCCCAACAACATCTGGAGGGCCACAGGTTCCCCATTCCTTCACCCTTCTCCCATGGGACAAGCAAAAATTCACCTCCATGCTACCGTTTGTACAGTTGGCCCTCTTTATCCACAGATTTTTTTATCCATTGATTCAAGCATCCACAGCTTGAAAATATTTTTTTAAAAATTTAAATTTCAAATAGCAAACCTTGATTTTGCCATTTTGTATATATTTGCTATGCCATTGTATTTAATGGGACTTGAGCACTCACAGATTTTTTTATCCACGGGGAATCCTGAAACCAAACCTCAGCGGATGACAAGGGCCCACTGTACTGGGGAAAAGTTCCCATTGGTGCAAAATGAGCTTGTTTTTCAATGCAAATAGTGTTGAGCATTGAAGGGGGAAGGAGAGTGTTGTTGAATCGTAAGAGAAAAAAGAGTTGACTCATCTTTCCTCTGTGGCCATGGCCCTCAGCCATTTATCCATTCCCTCCCCCTGCTCGCCCCGTTACTATTTATAATTTAAAGTAGTCGTCCCCACCTTGTGCCTTTTTGTTTTCAACTGAGCTCCAATCATCCCCAACTAGTATAGCCCATAGAAAGATCTTGTAGCACCTTTGAGACTAAAAGAAAGAAATGGGCAGCATGAGCTTTCGTAGACTTCAGTCTACTTCCTCAGATGCCTAGGAAAGCTCATGCTGCCAACTTGTTTCTTTCAGTTAGTTTCAAAAG
This sequence comes from Sceloporus undulatus, assembly GCF_019175285.1. NCBI lineage: Eukaryota > Metazoa > Chordata > Lepidosauria > Squamata > Phrynosomatidae > Sceloporus > Sceloporus undulatus. The sequence continues at coordinate 3,355,992 of NC_056530.1, forward strand.
TGCTACAAGATCTCTCTATGTACTGATTCTACAGACTAACATGACTATATCTTTAAATTATACTAGTATAGCCCATAGTTGGAAATGCTAGGAGGTTTAGTTCAAAACTTCCAAAAGGTACCAAGCTGGAGTAGTCTAGAAATCACACATGGATGTTGTTTAGCCCAGAAATACCACGTTAAGAGATTCTCTGTGCTTTGCCTGCACTGGTTATGGATCATACTGCATCCTGCGAAGTTACATCTTTCTAATGTGGACCTGTTTGCCACTTCCAAACAATAGGCAGACTGTTGATTTCAAACATCTACACCAGGGTCAGAATTGGGCTTACTGGGCCATTTTTATTCTCCTATCAGAGAGAAGCAATTCATTTAGTAGCCTGAGTTCAGAGGAGGAGAAACAGCAGATGGATACCTTACCAGCCATCACAGTCTCCATGCAGGTATGAAGGTAGAGAGTATTGCTAGGCAACCTAATACCAGCCACTCTCTTGGCTATCGTTAAGATCAAGACACTAATAAATGCAAAGCCATGCAATAGTGTGGTTTAGAGAGTGGGGATTGGGAGATGTTGGCTTAAAATGCTGCTCTACTCTGGACTATATATGTGGGGGTGTTCCCACTTGCGATTTACAACGCTTTAAAATACACCAATATCAGTTAAATCGATTCAAAATAACCCTGGTCTTATTCCGCTTTCCAAATCGCTTTTTTTTCTTCGTTCTCATTTACCAACTGATTCGCTTTAAGTGATCCTCTTTCGTTCCTATTCAAATAAAACGGTGTATATATAAACCGGTTTTAGCCTTATTTCGTTCCCACTCACCATTTTGGGGCTGTCAATCAAAGCGGCGTCATCATAACGTCACTTTTAAATTTTGCGTTTTTTTTTATAAAAGAGCCAATGAGGAGGCGCTTAAAGTGCCTATGAGTCCTGTAATTATTCGTGGGGAAGGATGGTTGAGGGAGAGAAAACTGCCTCCCCAGAGCACTTCTGCTAGGCTGCTGCCTTGGAAGAAAGACCCCAGAGAGGCTGGGGGAGGCTGCTGGCAAAGCGAATTTGGGGAAAGCTCCTTCCAGAGGAACTATGGGATGGGTTTTGCAAGACATATCCCCGCTTCATGGCTCCACAGACAGCCCAGGGAGGAAGCACTCTTCCCCAAAGATTCTCTTTCCAGGGTTGGAAAATGGGATCAAGGAGGAGAAGGCAGATTCCGTTTGGGAAAGAGAGATGGAAAGGCTTTATTTCCCCCGAGATTGCTGTGCATCCAGCCTCTCCGTTACAAATGGTGCTCAATGGCTCTCCTCGGGGGAAGCCTTTAAAAGTCCTCTGACAGATGAATACACACACACACACACATATCCAGGGTTTTCTGTGTCTCCCCAGATTGGGAAAGAGAGATGGAAAGGCTCTATTTCCCCCGAGATTGCTGTGCATCCACCCTCTCCTCCGTATGGCTCTCTTCACACAGAGGGGAGGTTGCAATCCACTGAGGGAAGCCTTTAAGAGTCCTTTGACAGATGCAGGCGCTTGAGCGGCCGGGACTTCAGGCGCTTAAAGTGCTGAAGAGATTAAGCGCCTGTAAACCATTAAAAAATAATCCTTATCTCTTATTGAAAGACCGCCGTGGACAAAGGGGTGAGGGAAGCAAAGATGGTGACAGCCACGACGGATGGGGACAAGAAAGGGCGACTCCCCCAAGCCAGCCCATCGCGCTCCGCTCCTCCCATCCAGCTAACCCGATTTCTGAGGCTGATCGTTCCTATTTAAATAACCCGATTCCTATCCTGAATCATGAAAAAATTGTAGGTTTGACCCTTCTATTTTTTTTAACACGGGTTATACGCCTTTAACACGGATTAAATAAAAATCCGCTTTACGATTCGGATTTTAGTGGGAATGATTGCGGGTTGCTCTAGAACTGTTCTAGAGTTAATTCGGTTTCTAATAGGAACGCTGTACCTTGGATTCGATTTGTAACACGGAGTATAAGCCAGTGGGAACACCCCCATAAGTGACTATTTATCTGCCTCATATCCCCAGTCTGAAAAATGTGAGTAAGAATGACCTTGCTCATGGGGATGTATTTGATGGTGGATGAAAGGAAACTTTGCTGACTATGGAACACTGTGGATAGAGTGGGCTGAAAGTAATTGAATAATAAACTTAACAGCTGCCTGGGTCAAATGCTATGTGTCTGATTTAGCCTTTTTTCCTTACCTGACAAATTGGCACCACATGAAGTTGTACAAAAGGGCTGATGTGAAAGAGAGAGGCTATCTGGGCTCCTTGATCTCAAATTTCAGAGAGGACATCCCATGATAAATTCCCCTTGGGGTCGCCATAGGTTGGAAACAACTTGAAGACACACAACAACAACGACACTAAACAGCAATTATGCTAAATCTTGTAGTGCAAGGAACACCTGACGAAAATCCCCATCACTGTGTGCCCTCCTCAAGGAGAATCCAAAAAGTGCAGAGAGGTGTGCCAATAGTGGTACTATCTGGTTTCATTTCCACTAGGAGCAGGTCATTTGTAAAGCTAATAGATCTTAACTGCCCATTCAAGGCCAAGCCTCCTAAAATATTTTGCACTGTAATAGAAGTTGATCACAAGATGTATTGTTGCTGAGGGTTGCTGCTAAAGTCAGAAAAAGCAGAGAACTTTAGGGGGTAGAAGATCATATAATCTTTCCTAATGCCATGGTTTGGCCCTGTGAGACTTCATGATGGTCTACAATAATGACACCTAGAAGGAAAGTTTTAATTAGGGGAAACAGTGCCAAACACAGAGGTTTCTTTGCTATTGATCATTTTGTTGAAACTTCCTGGTGGTGTAGAAAGCAGCATCTGACTTTAAAGAAACATAAAGCATAACTGAAATAGACTTTTGAATGTCCTTTAGGCCTCTGAGGAAGTAAGGCAAGCCCCAGTTGCTTCCCTTAGCTTCTGCCCACAACTGAAAATGTTGGGTGAATTCCGGAATCCCAGAACTCTACTATTTTAATGTTCACTTAATGTTAATTCTATTTTAATGTTCCCTTTTAAGTATCTTTTAAATTGTATTCTTTTAAATTGTAAACCACTTTGAGTGGGACATTTTAATAATAATGATGATCATGGTGGTGATGATGATAATGGGATCCCTCTATGAACATAATATGGTGAGTAAACCCCGTAGGCGTCAAGGAAGGCACATATGTATTTACAAATAACACCATTGCTCAAAGAGGACCCGTCCAAGAGAAGAGTGGACCAAGGCTTGTCATTTGCAAGAGGGAGGTTAGTATGAGCTCATGGGAATCAGCCCCACATAAGTGAGAATGGAGTTTGAATGAAAAATAACATGGATACAAACAGCAGTTTGGTCAGCAGAAAAGTACAGGGGAACAAGCAGGAAATGTTGCATATGCAAGACAATGAAATTCTGTAGAACTAAGCCTCTAGGAGAGCAGCCAGATAAGAAACTTTTGCAACATTACGGTACACTGAGTTCTTTCTCACAACTGCATTCTATTTAACACACTTCTGTTGTCTGAAAACTGTTGGGAAGATGGCAAAGGGGGTGCGAGGATGGAAACTGTCTCAAAGAAGGCAGTGCTTTTACTCATTTGATTCATAGAATCGTAGAATCGTAGAGTTGGAAGAGACCACAAGGGCCATCCAGTCCAACCCCATTCTGCCATGCAGGAACTCACAATCAAAGCACCCCTGACAGGTGCTTTAAACAGCCTCTCTTTGAAGACCTCCAAAGAAGGAGACTCCACTGCACTCTGAGGAAGGAGTGTGTTCCACTGTCAGACAGCCCTTAATGTCAGGAAGTCCCTCCTAATGTTGAGATGGAATCTCTTTTCCTGGAGCTTGCATCCATTGTTCCAGGTCCTGTTCTCTGGAGCAGCAGAAAACAAGCTTGCTCCCTCCTCAATACGATATCCCTTCAAATATTTAAACAGGGCTATTATATCATCTCTTAACCTTCTTTTCTCCAGGCTAAACATCTCTTGGCTACCCCAGCTCCCTAAGTCATTCCTCATAGGACATGATTCTTCTTGGGTTTAATGATAAACTATAAATCAATTCTTGTAACCCAGACTGCCCTTCAAAATCAAGCTGCTGTGTCTTTAATAGGAGCCTGCATGGTACAGTATAGTGGTTTGAGTGTTGGACTATAACTCTGGAGACTAGGGTTCAAATCCCAGCCCAGCCATGTAAACCTACTGGGTGACCTTGGGCAAGTGACACTTTCTCAGCCTCACAGGATGGTAATGCCCACCCCCTTGAAAAAACTTGTCAAGAAAAATCCCATGATAGGCTCTCTGCTCCCCTCTTAGTTAAGCATCAATCTTCATAGTAGTTGATGAGGAAATGGCATTCCCCAGCAACAATACAACTTGTGAGCAATAAAATTTTCTATAAGTCAGAAACTACTTGACCTAGTGACTTACAATTATACTAAAAACTAGATTGAAGCTCACCCTTGCCCCTGGATGATCTCCCAAGAGGGATGGACTAGACTAGACTTTGGTGAGAAAAAAGAATATTTGAACAGTTCCCCTCTTGGAACATATCGGATATGTGGAAACAAAGCTTACTATCACCTGCTTTCCAGCTGGTCTGGTGGTTGCTATGTGGCCTGGTTAGCTCCTCCTGTAACTCTAAGCAAGACCTTGCCTGTCTACCTGCCAATCAACAATATCCCTAATGATAAGCATGGCTGGATCACTAAAAATTGTTGTGATGGACTTTCACAGAAACAATGGGAAGATGTGTTAAGCATTAAAGGTGCAGTAATCTTCTTGCAGGGGTTACTGGAAAGCATGGCAAACCAGACCACAGATATGGCTGAGAAGCAAGCCACAGAGACCAAGCAACTATGGCAGCTGGCTCTACAAAAAAAACCCATTTTCTTCCATTCTTCCCTCAAAGTCTGCAAACTCTGAAGCCTCATGGGACTTAACCTCTTGCAGAAGCAGAACAAAGCAGACAGATCAGGACATGTTCGTAGCTCTTTGGGTGCTATGGAAAAGTCATAAAGAGTAAAGCCCTTTCTCTCTCTGATTGTTTTGTATCTGTAGAGTAATGGAAGCCTTGGAAAGGGCCAGGAAGGAGCCCTGAGTTCATCACCTCCCCAGAACCAGAGTGTGAGCCCCCGGAATAAATTACTAAGCACCAGCTCTTCCTTCTCCAGCCTAAGCTCATCCACGGTATGTGATCAGGAGTGGGGATGAGGGTTAGAAACTGTGTCTTAGTGACTGGGACACCTCTTCGTACAATTGTCTCCAGCATGTTTTGGACTTCCTCTATCATGAAGCTTCATGCAGCAAGCCCAGGTACCAAGAATCTTGGGAGTTGTAGTTCAAAGGCATCAAGTTGGATGAGGCTGCTAGAGTCATGCATCAAGGAGAAAATGACTGTCCCTTGATATCTTTATTTCTTCTTGCCTGTTCTTCTTCTCCATGCATAGCTCATTGTTCTTGCCTCTTTGGGACTTGTTTCTCAACAATGAGAAAGGGGTCTCCATAAGATCTTCTTCTAGGGGAGTAATGAGCAAAGGCAAATGTGCATATAGATTGATAGTCAGTGTCCAAAACATATTACAGTCAGCTTTCCGTATCCATGGATTCTTTATTCTTTATCGATTCATGGCTTTAAAATATTCAAATACATACATACATACATACAAAGTGGGCCTTTGGTATCTGCTGGAGTTTAGTTCCAGAATCCCCCAGAGGTATCAAAATTCATGGATGCTCAAGTCTCATTATTTGCAACGAGTAGTAAAATGGTGTCCCTTATAAAAATGGGAAAATCAAGGTTTGTTTTTTTAAATTTATATGTTTTGTGAATATTTTCAAACTGTGGATGGTTAAATCCATGGATAAGGAATCTATGCATAGAGAGAGCTGGCTGTAAATTCCTACAAGCAAACCTTGATTTTCCCATTTTATTTAGGGGGGCACCATTTTACTATGTCATTGTTTTTAATGGGACTTCAGCATCCACAGATTTTGATATCCATTAGGGTGTGTGGAGGGTAGGTGGGCCCTGGAACCAAACCCCAGCGGATACCAAGGACCCTGGTAAATGTGTAGCCACCCAACCTGGTCAATGACAGTTTACAAATGGAAAACAGCTTCTTATTTCCTAACCAATCTCCTCTGCTTTGCCTAAGGAATAAGGTGAAGATGAGGAAAGTGGGGCAGCAGAGCAGTTCTGCAAACAAGGCACTCATGCAAATATGAAAAGAGAACACCTCTTGTTTCTGCAGAAATAATTAAGACAAGCACACCACAATAACAAATAAGAAGACAGTGCTTTCATCAAATTGGTCTGCTAAATCATAGAATACCAAAGCAGAAATCATGTGAGCTCACCAGTTGTGTGGATTGGTGAATGTACTATGTGAACAAGCCAGATGCTGCATTAATGGAGGGAAACTCCAATGTAGACCAGTCCTAGGATTCTGATGTAATAATTGGCTCTGTATAGGGGCCGGAGAAAGAAAATAGCCATATCAAGGTGCATAAAACTGTTAGGAAGGATCGAATTAGGGGAATTTTAATTAGCTCAAATATAGCTGAGAGGTGGCCCTAACAACACCACGTGCCGGAATTGGATCCCAATAGTGTATACTAGAGGTCGCCAGCAAGCCCCAAGAGAAAGAGATGCTGATACCAACTAGGTCCAATTAAAAGGGTATCTTTTATTAAAGCACAGGGAAAATCACACAGCACAAGGGGAACACACACACACACACGCACGCACGCACGCACGCACACACACATTCAATGCTACAGCAGGGGATGGGTAAGTTAGGGAGACAGGTTTGAGAAAGAGAGGCACCACTAGAGAATACTACCTTAGAAGTCTTCTCCAGGACGTCTGATGAAGCTTGGATGGACAGTGAATCACGTCCACAGGAGCGGGGGAAGAGGGCCGTGGGAGCTAAGAGCAGAGTTCAAACTGTCGTGGACCAGCTTGCAACCTGGTGATAGCACAAGCTCAGCTCAGCTCAGCTCAGCTCAAAGAGGGTCCAGAAACCCAGGGTTTTTATAGGTTGAAATGTATCCGGAGGCTATGGGGACTTGCCAGACAAAGGTGTTGATTGCTTGGGCTTTGTTAAGCCGAGAGCAAGTAATGTATTGCACAATGCATTTAGGTCTGGACACAATTCGGAGGGGCATCCAACTTGATTACTAAGTCATTAAGCTGATCACTGGCTCATCAGGCGAGAAGCCAAGTCTATTGTCTTACTTGGGCAAGCAGTGGCGATTCTGGTTTGGTGACTCCCAAACTTCCTATGGAAAATTTCCAATTCCATCTCTTTCTAGAGCTCTGCCTCTGCAAGGTGAGCTGCCTACATGGTCTCCTCGCCTTTAGGTTAATGGCGGGTCCTCTCTGGGGTCAGTCAGGGGTCATAACACAGACCACATATACCCAAAATTTTATTAAAACCAAACATGGTAACAATGCCCAGAGCCATGGAAATGGTCAGAAAAATCTCCAAGGCACTTTCCTGTCTTTCAGGATAGTAACTATAGAGTACTAACAGATTTAGAAATACAAGCTGAGTCTCCCTTATCTGAAAGGGTTTTGGATTTTTATTTTAATTTTGGAAAACCTGCATTTGTATATATGTACATAATAAGATATCTTGGACCCAAGTCTAAACATAGGTTTCATGTACACCTTATACACATAGTCTGAAGGTAATTTTAGACAATATTTTGTGTGCGAAACAAAGTTTGTGTACATTGAACCATCAGAAAACAAAGGTGTCACTCTCTAAACCACAATGAAAAAGTTTTTGGTTTCACCATGACTTCTTTTCTCCTTTCCCTTGTGAGACCTCAAGTACTTTTCTTTCTTTCATTATTGCCCCCTGTGTTTGGATCCTGTACTTATGTTGACTTTTCTCTCCTCTTCTTTTTGGCAGATGAGTGGCAGTATGATGAGTGTATTCAGTGACAATGATCTTGGGAATGTGGAAGTCCGAGGCTGCATCCAATTCTCCCTGCAGTATGATTCCATAAAGAAGGAACTGCATGTCCAAGTCATCCAGTGTCGAGATCTTGCTGAAGCCAAGAAGCAGCAGTCCAATCCGTACGTCTGGAGCAGGGGCTTGCTCTTCACCATCATCTGCTTAAAATTTGTGTTGCTCATTTCAATCTATCTATTTTATTATGTATTTATTTTCCATGGGGCATCTCCAGTCCACAGGGGTTCCAGGTCTCCCTGCCTGCTCCCCTCTCCTAGCTGGGGGAGACAAGGGAGCGGATTTCCCAGTTCGTCCACCTCAAATTCTGGGAACTGGCTTCTCATTTAACTGTATAAAGCTGAGATGGGCACTGCATCATGTCTGGAGGCTACTTTTCTGACCTGAAACTCTCCCATCACACAGACGGAAAACATAGCAATCACCAACCCCCCCCCCCCCATCAGAAAACTGGAAATTGCCAGAAGTCTATTTCTGGCCTTGAAATATGGGCACTATCACAGTCTCACAGCAGTCTGTGTATCACCTGTGCCTGATGAAGAAGCTGGTGGAGCTTCGAAAGCTTGCAACATATACTTTGTCCATTTTGTTTGGTCCTATAAAAGTAACAATGTTTTATGGATTTTGGATGTTATTGTACCTTGCCACTTCCAGAAGCAATTCATCCCCATTTTTTAACCAGGGGAGTCTGATGGTTGGTGGCTGCAATAACAATCTTGAGAGGCTCCTTGCTGTGAGGCATCATCTGTCCATAAGAGACAAGGTTGAATGTTTGTAATGTTCTTTGTCAACCAACTAATTTGGAGTTCCTCAGCCTCAGAGCTAGAAGATGCTGCTTTCTAGATTTTAACTCCCAGAAACACCCAGTGGCCACATTGGCTACATGATTCTGGAAATGGTAGCCCAAGCAAGTAACATTTCCAGACTTTGCTTAATCTTTGAGGCATGGACCAGTTTGCCCCCTCTGCATTCCCATCATTATCAATATTGAAAATGATTTCCCACTTCTTTCTACAGGAGTTTCCCCCCCTTCATTCCTGCTTGGAAATGCTCTGGGCTTTGTGCAAAGCAGGACTTTCCCCTTGCCCTATGGCCGTCTAGCTTGCTTTTGCATGGAACTGAGAAAAACAGAGATGAGGAATAGGAAAGAAAGATGATATAATTAGGGAAGGATGTGCTAAGTATGAGGATTAGGATCTTAATGTTGAAAAGTATCAGGGAAACAGCATAGAGACTTAGATTGCTGGCACACTGCAGAAAAAAGGCAGTTTGATACCATTCTAATGGTCATGACTTAGTGTTATTTTAATTCTGGGATTTGTAGTTTGGTGGGGCACCAGAGCTCTCTGACAGGAAAGGCTAAAGATCCCCCAAAAGTACAATCCCAGAAGTCCATAGCATTGAGCCATGGTGTCAAACTGCTTTATTTCTGCAGTGTGGCAGCAATTTTGTGGCATGGTGGGATTTGGGGGACTAACAGGTAAAGCAATGAAATATGTGATCTAACAGTAGACTGCTCTTCACACTTTCCAGGTGCACCTGTAATGCAAATGCCCTCTCTAAAGTTTACCAGTTGTATCCCATTAGAACTATTGACATTGTTGTGTGCCTCCAAGTCACTTTTTACTTTTGGGGACCTGAAGGCAAATCTCTCATGGAGTTTTCTTGGACATGGTTTTTTGTGGGGTTTTTTTTGGCTATGTGGCCATGTTCTAGAAAATTTTCTTCCTGACATTTTGCCAGCATCAGTGGCTTTCTTGGACAGTTTCTTCAGAGGAGGTTTGACTTTGCTGTCCTGTGAGGCTGAGAGAGTATGGCTTGCTCAAGGTCCCTCAGTGGGTTTCATGGTTGAGCTGGGATTTGAACCCTGGTTTGCAGAGTCCTGGTTCAGCACTCAAACCACCATGCCATGCTGGCTCATTAGAGCTATCCAACTTGATTTTTTTGTGTTTTATTCTTGTACTTCTTTTAATCTTCCTCTCACTCTGCCATTTTTTCATTGTCTTTTCTTCTCTTTTCTTTGCTTGCCAGTAAGAGATTGTAGCATCTTTATGGTGGTTCACTTTTGGGAAGGCCACATCCTACTTATGGGTCCTGATTCTGTTTCTAAAGAACACAATTGCTCTGCACTGTCTATCTCACGATGAACTGTTATCTCCCTTTCACTTCCAGGTATGTCAAAACCTACCTCCTTCCTGACAAGTCCAACAACAGCAAGAGGAAGACAGCTGTCAAAAAGAGAACCATAGATCCCATCTTCAACGAGACCCTTAAGGTGAGGAAGGAGATGCAGCTAAATCATATTCTTGGAAATGCAGTATAGATGAAAAAGAAGCCAGCTCCAATGTTTTTGGGGAGATATTGGCCTGATTCTTATTGGATAGACTTACTGAACTGGGAGCTGACCCATAGGTAAATGGCATTGATTTAGTGGGTTTGCTCTAGCTGGGACTAACAATACAGTATGTAATTTTAATTTGTTGGTTTGGGAGTGGACTTTACTCTCTGGAGCGATAGCAAACAGATTGGCTCCATCATCTCCTTGATATATATGAAGATGGCTATCATCATAGTTTTTTTTTTGGGGGGGGGGGTTCAGGCTGTGTGGTCATGTTCTAGAAGAGTTTATTCCTGACGTTTCGCCAGCATCTGTGGCTGACATTGCTTCTTTTCATCTATTCTCTAGGCACCTTATCACATGTGGGGGGGGGGGGTTGCAGCTCAGATCCGCAATCACTCCTGTTCTAACAATGCAAAGCGTAATGTTTTCCCACACCAGATCCACTCCTCTCTAGCAATGCGAATTAAGGTTAAAACGTGATGTTTTACCACACCTGGTTGCCTTTCTGTTGCCTTTCCGAAGTGAGGGGAAAGAGAAGTCAGTTCGATTCCAAGCAAGTCACGTGATGCAGATTCAAGCAAAGGGGAGTGAGTGCACATTGTATTACCACACCAGAGCATACTTTGAGGGTTCAGCGATTCGAATCGGCACCTTTGCACATGCTCAGTGGGGCTCTGGATGCTGTCCTCCTTCCCTGCCCCTTCCTTAACTATCATCCTTCATCGGGGGGAAGAACCAGTCAGGGGATGATGGGATAATAATAATAATAATATAATAATAATTATTTGTATACCGCCCTCTGGCAAACCAATCCGGGCAGTTAACAACAGTAAAATATAAAATATGACAATTAAAAACACTTTATCCCTCCCCCCCTTAAGACAATATTAAACAGTATAACATATTAAAAACACAATGTCAATGCATAAAAACAACAATTAAAAACTAAAAACCCTGATATCCCTCTGTTGATCCTCAACCATCACTAAGATGGGGCCACGGGAGGAATGAGGGAATCAGGAACCTGGGCCGGGATGGTTAATCTGGAAAGGCCTGCCGGAAGAGATCCGTCTTGACCGCTTTTACATTTACTGTATATCATTTACTGTATATCAGTGACCAAAACACATTAAACATTAGGAAATGCAAGTTTTAAAAAAGTGGCTGGGATCCAATTTAGTCACAACTGTACATCCATTACAGTTGCAACAAAATGGAAAAGCTGCATATTGCAAGCTATTTAACATGTGCACACACACAAGAATTTAATCATTCCCTAAAGCATCCTTCTCAAAACTTATCCCATCTGAATGAGTTTGACTACAAACTCTAGCATGCTCAGTGACTGGCCATGCTACTTGGGCATGATGGGAGTTATAGTTGAACTTGTCTGGAGAGCACCAGGTTGGGGAAGACTGGTCCTAAGCCTGGTAGATCTCTCATGGGAGGGTATATTTGAAGGTCAGAAGGAAGTACTCCAGCCCTGCTATCAGATCCTGGGATCTGTCTGTCTGTGTCCTGGACTGTTGGCATGTTCTCATTTTTGTGTTCTTCCTTTCTCTTTCTTCTGTTCTCTGCCAATCCTGTTCTACAGTACAAGATTGAAAAGGTTGATCTTCCGGGCCGGATCTTGAATCTGTCTGTTTGGCATCATGATGCCTTAAGCCGAAACCTTTTCATGGGAGAGGTAGAGCTTGCATTGAATGCCTGGGACTGGAGCATCACAGGTCCACAGTGGTTTAACCTCCAGCCCAGGGTGAGTATCTTACAAATTTACAGATATATTTATTTGTAGCAGTTTACAAACCAAGAATCACTTTGGGAAATATTTGACAACAGACAGAAAATGACAGAGACATAGGTAAGTAAACATATCAAAATACCAGCAGGATCTGAAATCAGAGGAACCAAGCAAGTGCAGAGTACAACTGTCCAATACAATGTTCAACACAGAATTATGGATACATGGATACAGGCAGTCTGTGTGACAAAGAGCATGGGCCAACAGAGGCTTGTTATCCATTTTCTCCCCCAGGCAACCATGTGGGACTTCATTAACTAAAAAAGGATGAAAGTAGCAAACATTCTAAGGCTTATAGCTGGCTCTGTCTCAGCCAGAATTGCTTTTGCTTGGGAACTCTCATTCTGACCTTGACTAGATGAAAGCATAGTCTTGGAAGTGTTGATAACAATGAAACTGCAGGCTGTGGTGTTAATAATGAAGAAAGTAGAGGTGGCTTCTTCGCATTAAAATCTGGTTTTTGTTACTGCCTTGGAGCAATTTATGTTTCTGTTGTTTTCCTGCTCTTATTGTGACTATTTTTTCCCCCTGTCTTCTTTTTTAAGACTCTGGTGAGCCCTGATGCTCTGTCTAGCCGTGGAAAGCTCAATCTGGCCATAAAATTCATCCCAGCTGGATCAGAAGGTGAGACTCAATGAACTGCTTCCATTCAGGTTCACTCCACTGTGCCCATACTGCCAAGACTGGACTGAGTGGGGAATGATTATTAGCCCATTTGATGCAGAGGGGAGAAATCCTTTAAGGACTCCAAACATAACAATTAGTGTGAGTAAGAAAGATATCAACACCTGGTACATAAATGATAAGAAGGAAGGTGGCTAGAAGACCTCCCCTGTATGGAAATCCCACCATCTTGTTACTGATGAGAGTAAAGGTCCGCCCAAGATTCACCATGTCACTACTACCCCAGTAGCCTAGCCATTCCATTGCTGATTGAGAGTGGATATGAATGGAGAAGTATCTATTCCCATCCCAGATTGATAATAACACATGATCAGTCCTCCAGAGTTCTTAGTGGGACATATCTCAGCTAATACTCCAGAGGACAAGATCAGAATTCGAATGGACCTTGACAGACTGGAGAGTTTGGCCAAAACTAACAAAATGGATTTCAGCAGGGATCAATGTAAGGCATTATTTCTAGGCAGGAAAAGGGAAATGCACAAACACAGGATGGCTGACACCTGGCCTGAAAGCAGTACATACGAAAAGGAGCTAGAGGCCTTGGACCAGAAACTAGATATGAGTCCACAGTGTGATGTGATGGCAATGCAGTTGTAGGTTTCACCAGTAGATGCATAGTGTCTAGATTATTCTGCTTTATTCAGACTTCACCTGGAATATTGTGTACATTTCTCAGCATTGTAGTCTAAGGAGTTTATCACACTGGGGCTAGTTTGGGCATTAAAGACAAATTAAAGCACATTTAAAACATCCCAGAAATAAAGTGAAAATGGTGAGTAATTGCATGAATAATTATCACATGGAACTGTACTTATTAAATATGACTTCTTTTTTGAAGGCTGATGATGAGAAGAAGTTATGGCGAATAATGCTATATTTGATTACTATTGCCAGAACAATAATAGTGCAAAATTGGAAATCAGAGGAGGAGCTACAGGTAGATGAGTGGTTGATAAAGCTTAAAGAGATTAGAGAGCTTGATAAACTTTCATATGTTTTGGAGGACAAGAAAAGGAACAATATAGAAAAGGATAGGATACAGATTATGACATATTGGGAGAAGAGGTGAGGTTTTGATAGAAACCTGGTTTAACATCATTTTTATATGTTATGGATTAATGATAAAATGATATATAGAGATGTGGACCAGAGGAATGAATAGTTTCAGAGAAATCAAAGTTATAAAATCTTTTTTTTTTTTTGGTAAATATAATTTGGAGAATACGTTGAGACTTACATTCCCTTTAAGGATACAAATGTTATAATTTAACAATTAAGACTAAGGGATAAGATATGTATTATGAGATGTTAGTTAATATTGGAATGCAGGGAATATTTGCAAGAAACAGTAAGAGAGTAATAAATAACACATAAATGACATTAGAGTGGGAAGGGAAGGAAAAAGAAGAAAAAGAAGATCATGTATTTATATGTTTTAATTCTTTTTGTGGGATGTATTGATGTAGTTGCTCTCGAAATACTCAATAAAGATATTTACACACCGAATGATTATCACACATAATTGTGCAAATAAAGTGATATCAGAATGCATTGTCACTAAAATCCCGAAAGTAAAAAGATGTGCATTAATGCTTCTTTGTGACCACTTTAGTGGGGGGTTTTGTGCAACGTCATGTGAAATCATTGTGCGTAATTACATGATTTTTCTGGGATATTCACAAGATAAACTCCCAATCTCCTTCAGGTGATAAACTCTTAAGAAAGATATCAACAAACTAGAGCATGTCCAGAGAAGGATGACCAAAATAATCAAAGATCTGTAAACCAATCTTTATGAGGAACAACTTAGGGAGTTGGGTATGTTTTGCTTGGAGAAGAGGTCACTGAGTGTTAGAGTGATAGCTATAAATATTGGAAGGGATATCATGTAGAAGATGGAGCAAACTTGTTTCTGTGGCTCTAGAGGTTAGAACATGAAACAATGAATTCAAATTACAAGAAACGAGATTCCACCTAAAAATTAGAAACAACCTCACTGCAAGAGCCGTTTGACACTGGAACAGACTACCTCAGAGGCTGGTGGATTCTCTTTCTTTGGAGGTCTTTAAACAGAGATTGAATGGGTATCTTTCAGGAGTGTTTTATTAGTGTATTCTGGCATATTTTTATGATTCTGTATCATCTGCATCTGGCTATGGGATTATAGCCAGACATAACCTTCAATGTCCTGAGCTCTCCACCAGCTACAAATGGCCATTGGGGTTGGTTATTGCAGTGGCATGGTGAGTCGGGCTGGTGACAAGGGAGTCAGCAGAATTCTTAGACTATGCACAAAATGGCAATGTAGGATTTTGACCTTAGGATGCAACCACAGAAGAGGCCATCTTGTAGGTAGTCCACTCATCCAGTGACTGCAGGCATTTCACCTTACAGGCCTCCAGTCTTGGCTACTGGACAGGTTTGTATGGCCAGTGATTATATTTTTTAATTTGTTGGTCATAGGTATTGTTAGACTGCAGCCCCTATCAGCCCTAGCTAACAATCAATAATAAGGGAATGAAGAGCCACCCTTTTCCTGATGTACCTTATATACTTGACAGTGTCGACCTCATGTATAAGTCAAGGGTAGATTTTAGGGCCAAAATTATGGATTTTGATATGACCTGTGGATAAGTTGAGGGTAAAATTTAGGGGCATGTGAGAAAGTATCTAAAGGATGAAGCAAGGAAAACAAATGCCAAGCAATTTACAAAATTCCAGTAGGCACAATTGTTTGTGCTCATCCTAAAGGCTGGATGGATGAGAGAATAGATGGTGTTTCCAGGACAGATTATGCTCTTGCCTTTCTCCAGGTGATGGTACCTTTTTAAATAAGAGTTAAAGTACAATACTTACATTGACCCATGGATAGGTTGACTCAGGATTTTGAGGTCAGTTTTTTGATTAACATTTCTAGACTTATACATGAGTATATACAATAGGACTTTAATCTCAAGTTCAGTGGCAGTATTTCTCTCAGTACCTGGGGGAACACAAGTATTTTTCTGCACTCATCTCCTGCTTGTGTACTTCCCACAGGCACCTGTTTGGCCATTGTGAGAACAGAGAATGTTGATCCAGGCAACCCTTTGCTTTGCCCCAGTGCGCCTCTCTTTATGCTCTTAACCTGTTTAGAGCCAATATTACTTAATAATGATTTGTCTTTAGTGGGAGATTCTGACTGTGAGGAAGCACACTACATTAAAAATGCCATTTGGCACTGGGTTTGGATAGATGTACTTGTCCTTTGCCGTAACCTTCCTCAACGTGGCTTTATTTCAGAGCCAGGGCTTCCTCCCACTGGAGAACTTCATATCTGGGTGAAGGACGCACAGAACATAATTCCCCGGAGGGGCAGCACAGCAAACTCTTTCGTTCAGTGGTAAGTGTCAAGTGTTTTTAATGCTGCAGGACTGGCTGAACATCAGGGAAGGGAAGGGGGTAACTCAAATCCTAGGCAGATAATTGGGATACAGCTTGACATATGTACAAGTGCATGTTCACCACTTTGGACTGTCACTGGGGGGTACAATTATCTGAATGCCAGTCTGTTTAAAACAACCCAAAACACCTTCATGCCAACAGAAAGCCAGCACAGTGTGCAAAGAACTGTGTTGAATCCATTTGGCCGTCTGTGCCCATTTCTTGTCTAGGAGGCTATTTGTTTATGAGGGGGTGCATTCCTCCATGCAATCATCCCTCTGCACTCCAGAGTGGTTCCTTCTGCTCTGCTGCCTCAAAACTCCTCCATCTTTTTCTCCTGCATGTACGTCTTGGCCCTTAACTAGTTGCTGTTTTCACATACATTCCTTTTTCAAGATGGGAGTCCCATGAGAGATTATGGTAGTTCTATGATGGTTTTTTTATTTTATGAAGATATCTTTTTATTTTATGAAGATCAAACATACCCCCTCCCATCCAGATGAGGACTGTGATGTGCCATTTTCACATGAAAAATCTTGTAATCATGCCAGTTAGGACAAGCCTATGACCATACCAGGGTATCCTTGTAAAGTCCCCCCCCCCCCCGACCCCAATTGGTGCAAATAATAGTTTCATGAAGGGGTGATTGTCAGCAAGCATGGGTCACTCTGCTGATAGCATTTTTACTAAAATGCATTTGGATTTCCATTTTGACATTTAGAGTTAGGCATTGATTTGACAATTCAGCTCGAGGGCCAAGTTGTTGTTTGGTGAATAAGTTGGCTAATGGAATCAGAAAGCCAGAGTAACTCTGATCAGCAGGAAAATGGCACAGGACAGAAGGTTTAAAACCCCACTTGCAGTCACACACCATGGTCCTAATCTGAATCAACCCCAATTTGTAACTTTTTTATGAAAGAAAGAGGGAGCCTGACAGCTACTGGTACCTCAACTCCAATTTTTATGTACCTGTATTTTATAAGCCAAGATAAAAGGGCTATTGGAACGGCCTGGTTTTGCACCCTTGCAAATCATTTCATCGTTGGAATTGAGAATTAGTCCTATTGAGTATAGACACACTTAAATTAACAGGACTTGTTAACCACAGAGGAGTCCTATTGAAATAAAGTACATCTTGTTGTTGTTAATTGCCTTTGAGTTGACCTCAACTCATGGCAAACTTCCTCCATGTTAGCTAGGACTAATTTAAATCCCATTGATTTTAGTGCGTCTCCTCTAGGTACGACCAAGGCTGGATCCAACTCACATTCCTTTGGTTTCCTAAAGCTGAAATGCATCAGGAAACTGGAAGGCTTTAAGAAATTTTGGGCAGTAGAGGTTCCATTTGTGTTGGACATCAGCAAATTCCCCAGGTCTTTAGCCAGACTAATCTCATGGGAGGAGAAGTCTTCCCCTCCAGTTCTGAATAATACGTTCAGGAAATATTCACCTCCCTTACACACAATCTTCCTCTTCCAGTTACATCCTCCCTGATGACAGCAAGGCAAGCCGACAAAGGACTCGCATTGTCAAGAAGAGCCTCAGTCCCTCATTCAACCACACCATGGTGTATGATGGCTTCCAGGCCAAGGACTTGGCTGAGGCATGTGCTGAGTTCACTGTTTGGGACCGTGAGAAATTCTCCAAGCAGCAGATGGGAGGCATCCGGCTGAGTCTTGGCACAGGTGAGATACTGAGACCTTGGGCTGGATCTGACTGTATGAGAGGGATTTATGAGGGAGGGTAGGTTAGCTGGGTACTGCATGCATGGCACACGCCAGCAGAGAGGTATGATCATTTGACTCTAAGAAAAGGTATATCAGCTTTGCCCCACTCTGAACAAGATGAGTATTCTTTTGTACTGTTAAAGCTGCAATCCTATGCATGTTATTGGATGGAGTAACTTGAATGCTGCTGCTGAGCAAACATATCAATGATCAGGTTGTTGGATGATTGTTCAGAGAGGAATGTAATTTGAAGAGGTAAGGTACAGGGAGCACTGTGTTTTCCTGGAGGCAGTGGACTATGATTCTGGGGACCAGGGTTCGAATCCCAGTTTGGCCATGAGAATCCACTGGGTGAACGTGAGCAAGTCACACTCTCTCATCCTCAGAGGATGGCAATGGCAAACCTCCTCTGAAACAACTTGCCAAGAAAATCCCATGATAGGGATGTAGGGTCACCATAAGTTGAAAAGGACTTGAAGGCACACAACAACAATGGAACATATTGGGGTGGCAATAGGGAAGAATGTTACAATTCTTCCTTCAGTTTTATGTGTAATAGGATTACAATCTCAGACTCAAACTATATAACTGACACCTTTTTTTCTTATCAGAAACCATGCATGGGAGATCAAGTCCATACTGGAATTATAATCTAAGGCAGGGGTAGAAAACGGTGGGTCACAGTATTGTTTCTGGCGTGATAGGAAGTGATATTATGTTATTTCATGGTTTTGAGCAAAAGAGGACTGATTTTTCAGATTTTGAGGGCTTGGGAGGTTATGGAGGATGGGTCCACCCAAATGGTCACATTTTTGTGGTGGCTTCCTTGGAGTTGTTTCTGGATAAAAACAAATCAGCTGAAACTTTAATTAGGAGGAGAATTGGGGGCTTCAGGAAACTCCTGCAGGCTGCAAAACAGGATCCCAAGGTCACATCCAGCCCATGGGTTGTACTTTCTCCACTCTTGATGTTAAGGGAATTCAGGTTTAACTGATCTCTGACACCTTCCTCCTAGCTGTGATTTGTAGGAAATAGCAGTTTTGGAGGAGAATTTTCTCTCAGGGGAAATAGCATGAAGGATCAAACCAGAAATCAGACTTTGCCCCTCAGCAAGATGTAAACTAGTAACTCCCATTATCCCTCACCATTGAGTAGGCTGGGCAGCAAATTTCCCAGACCAGGATTAAACTTTGCGTCTTCATGTGTTATACAATCTTTATAGGGGCTATGCATTTGTTTAAGGAATACACAGGAACTATGAAAGTCTCCCAGTTCTCACTTACCAGGCAATAACAGCTATGGTTGATGGGGGCATGTTACCTTGTCAGTTGGGAAGCAGCTAAATAATTTTCTCACTCCCCCTTGCATGATCAGTCTTCGGTACAAGGGGGAATTGTGGCAGGGACCCTGCTTCTGACTGTTGCACTGGAGATCACTCACAAGAGGGGATGGAAATTCAGTTAGCTGCCTCCCAACCCACAGGAAAACAGACCCCCCATCGCAGTACTGCCTGGTAAGTGTGGATGACACTACTTCACTATGTAACTAAGATGGTTACACAACTGAATAGGTGATACTGAATTTCAGCCAGTCACCATCATCATCTTGCAGTGGCTGACATATTTGAAAGGGGTGCCTCAACATGTTATGGCATCCTTTCTTGCTGAGGAAATGTTCTTTGCATTCCAGTGTTAGGAGTATTTTGGAAAATCTAAATACTGGTTTTCAGATTCAGTTACTGGGGCCCTGACAACTGAGTAAGAATGCTGTACACTGATGCAAAGCCTACAAACGTAACAGTTACTTTTGGCACAGTGGCTTGGTGACTGATTATAGAGCTTCTTCTTGTAATGCAGGTAACAGCTATGGCCTCCCTGTCCCTTGGATGGATTCGACAGAGGAGGAGCGCCACGTGTGGGAGATGGTGTTCAAGCAACCTCAGCAGTGGGTGGAAGCCAGACTTCCCCTGAGGACCAACTTGACCCCTCGGACCTAATTCCACCAGCCCTTGGACAACTGAGAGCAGGATGCTTGATCTTTGTGGACTAATGTGAAAGAGCTGCTCTTCCTCCACAGAAGGGACCTGGCAGACATCAACTAGGGATCACTTTAGTCCCTAGAACCTCATTACTGAAACACTGGTGGGGCTAGCCCTGGCAGGAGACAAGTGACTTGATGCTGAAAGCCATGCTCAGCTGGACAGGTTGAGACAGTGCTGCTGCCTCATTTACCTGGACCATCTGCATCCAAAGTTAGAGAGAAGACATTTCTGCTAGAGAGGAGGATCTTTTTTGTGGCATTTGTTCTGATGTCACTTGCTCAGTCACTTGTTTAGAGCAGGGGAATGCCCCATCATTAGTCACTATCTCTATGGCGAGCTTCACTCTGCACTTCTCACCTTTCCAGTTTGTTCTGCACACTATGAACACTAACAAAAATAGCTTCCTTTTTGTTTTGTTTTAATTAACTGCCTCATTCTGATGTCGCCCACCTTGTTTGGTGCACAGAGAAACCCAAGGAGTCCCTTGTCAAATAATCTCTGCTTTCCTGGCAGCTGTTCAGCAGGACTGGTGGCTTCCATCTTCTGGGCCTCCTACTCCAGAGAGTCTTAGCACTGTGGAGTCTCTGGTCTGCTGTCTCTCCAGGCAGCTACAGAAAGCCATTGTCCAGCCTTTCTGAATGCATGTCATTGACCAAGTCTTGGTTCTGCAGAGATGCCCTGGAGCAGCCTTCCCCTAGGAAATTTGCAGCATCATTAAAAATGATCTGTTTCTCTTCTTTTGAGATACAGGTCAAGTGCAATATTAGGTTTTCTTCTTCTTCCCTCTCAAATTCCAACAGACAGTATGTGCGCACATAACAGATATTGGTAGAGTGACTTGCAAAGAAACTCTGATGTTTTTCCAGACCTTATTTGCTAGAGGAGAGAAAGGACATTTCCTCCTTTTACTCCCCACCTTTGCCACCCCAAATAATGTTGTACAGACAGAACACAGGTGCTCAGTGTGTGGATGTGCAAATCTTAAATCCTGTGAAATCTTTTCTTCTCTACTGCTGGCAAGAGATTATGTAGGACACTGTCATCTTGCAAATAATTAGGGGCTTCTCTGGCTTTATGTTGTATGTCGGCCAAGGACTTCTCGATGGTTTAAGATGGCTCTCCAGATGCGGCACACCATTCCCCCTCTGTCAAGAAAGACAAAAAAAAAAAAAAAAAAAAAAAGGAACCAGACTGTAAGTGCGCTGTATTGAACTACTGGGTTGCTGTGATATGCAGTGGTTTTATTAAGGATGCAGTCAGTAGCCATAAGTAATCACTTGGACAACGATCCAAAAACTGGACCATTCAAGTACTTATGCAAGGCTGGAAGTGATACAGCTGTTTTGGACTCTAGTTGAAATGCTACTATCATGGGATGCTTTGATTTGGATTTCCTGCATGGGACTGGATGGCCCTAGTGGTCTCTTCCAACTCTACGATTCTATGATTCTATGATTCTATGTATTTAACCCTCTTAAGCCATAAACTGTGGCTTTTTGAATTGCTTCTATGCTGGTGTTTTTAATAGGTAGCAATTGGTTCCTCCAGGATTGTCTCCCAGGCTGACTGCAGGTAAATACTCAAAATAAAATAAAATGGTACATTGTTTGCCTATAATTAAAGGATTGCATGCATTATGATCACGGATAGGGCTCATGGTGGGAACATCTGATTTCAGTCTAAGTGTGAGGAACCAGCATCATTGCCTTTATTTATCATTTAATGGTCCTTCTGATGTTACTTAGACTGCCTCCTGCTATAGAAGTTCCATTAAACTTTAAGACTATTATCTTCTGCTAGGCAAATCCTTCACTAACTAAACAAGGACTGGCAACTACAGCCCTTCCAGAAGTTGTTAAATGACAACTCTTTAGCCAGGCTCCCAGGATTGACAGAAATTACAGCCCAACAACATCCTCATCCCCAAACTAAATAAGCCAGTATTTTCTGTCCTGGTTGGATGCAAGCTGGGGCTACTGAGGCAGCAGCACACTGAAAAGGGAGGGAATGGATCAGGAATGAAGGATGCAGTAATGAAGTCGGGAGGGGGGTGTCTCCTCTTATTGTAGAAGAGTTTGAATATAAGCAATAAGTGGATCCCACCATTTGCATCCCACCTAAGCTCTACCTGATGCAGGTGTACCGGAGGTCATCAACTGTAGCACAGTTCAACAGGATTGGCAGGGTAAAGCCATGGCACGAGAGCTGGGGAAAAGAAGTAGTTAGTTATTTCTGGCAGAAGAGGGCCCTACAAGGTGGTGTCTCCCACCTGAGGGGAAAAGGAACATCCAAAACTGAATAGACATGCAAGTAAGCTTGAAAAGCCTATGTTTGGGGCTAGAACAATTTTCTTCAACCAGGCGAGCTCCATGGCTCGCAGACTACATTGTGTCATCAGAAGTCATTCCTTAACACCCCAATCTGCAGCAGCTTGGAAACTCTTTGGATGGGGTGCTGCCTTGCTTAAGAGGTAGGTTTTGGGGGGTCATGTTTGGTCATTTATGTGAATCAGAACAAAAAAACTGAAAAGTGCATATTCACAGTGGGAGAATGAAAGGATACAAAGTCCCATGTGCTTTTTAAGGAATCAAAGTTTTTGGACCATTGCACAGCAGGTGGGACTTTGTCTCCTTTCATTCTTACATTTATGTGAATCCCAAAAATTAAGAGACTGCAAGTCCAGATTAAGATCTAAATACTGAACAGGAAGCCAGCCTGTGGCTCTGCCTGGTCAGTTTTATGTACCTCTTGCCCATAAACCTAGACCCCAGGTCATGCTGTCATGGCCATTCTCCAATGTTGGAGAATGATATGTGGTGTGGTCAGACAACAACATCTGAATGGCCACACTCTCCCTGTTCCTGGCTTAAAGCACAGCAGCTGAACCAGCCTGCGGTAGGATTCTTTCACTCCCTGCCCATCCCATTTAACTAAGCACTTATGGCAGGAGCTGATGTTCCTGAACCTTCCCTTCAATGAGTAACCTACCTCTGCAATTGTAGTTTTGTCCACTCCTTGTTTTTCTAACCACTCAGCGAGATCAGGATCTACATCTTCTATTTCCCTCTCCCAGGAAAAAGTAGAGATGTCTGAGGAAGTAGGGGGAAAGAAAGGAGTTCAAAGTTGCACAAGGGACTAATTTTTACTGGAATGCTCATTGTGATCTTCCCACAATTTCTTTCTTCATAAGGTTATTGGTTATGGAGCATAGTCAAACCTCTATCCATTATTGGGAAAAATAGAGCCTGAAGAAACAATACACAACGGTTGGAATTCTGTTGGTGACATGTATGTGTGTAACAGTTTTTGAATATTGTGCAAGGAGGCATCTAACAGCTCCTTGTGCAATATCCAATCTTATCTACTGACAGATATCAAGTCCCAGGGATATTTCCACAGCCAGTACTCATTGGGGAGTGGGTGGTTACCAGGCAGAGAAAGGAAGGTGTTTTCCCGGATCCTCAGTGATGCACTGAAAAACTGGAACAACCACTTCATTTTGCTCCTGGCTGTAAAATTGCAGCTGAGACCTTTTGATGCCTGATCCTGTGTCTTCCCCAGTCAGCAAATGGCTATGGAAATGCATCTGGAGCATGACAGCTATCTTGCTTCCCACACCTTGGTGTAAACAATCCTCAGCTTACTAAGGCAATGAAGGCACTCCCACACTTTCCCACCATCTTCTTCCACACCCTCACTGTAGTTCCTGCTTAACTTCACTGTCCATCCTCTCTTAGTCCCTAGCAGCAATCTTGCTGTTTTTTCCAAATGGCTCCCACTTCTATCCCCCTTTTGCTTGAATCCCTGTTTTTAAAATTCTCTTTGCTCAATCCCCTTCAACATATCTCTGCTTTAAGTCCTCTTTGCTCAATCCCCTTCAAGAGATCCCTACTTTTTATATCCTCTTTGCCCAATCCTTCACCAATCCTTTGCCCACTTCTTTTAAATAATTTTGTACAACAGATCTTTGTGCACCCCCAACAGAAATCTTGTCAATCCCTTCAGATGCACCTGCCCCCCTTCCTGAAAAAATAATACTCAGATTATTTTATTTTATTTTTTAAAAGTGCAGTCCCCAAGTAGTCCCACATGTCTGAATGCAGCCCCCTGCCCTGCTGCAGTCACCCTCCCCTGATGTAGGATCTCAGCCACTGCTGAGATTAGAGAGGGTTTACATATGAGTGTGGATCAGAAATCTTCTCTTTGTCTTCTATCATGTATCACACCTGAAGTAACTTTTACAACTCAGCTTTTCTTCATGCAGGATTTGGTTTCACTGGGTGCAGCGTTTCAGTCCATTTATGTGTGTAAGCACCATAAATTTAATCACTACATAGCAGGCTCATAGGTGGTAACTCCAGCTCCCCCTCCTGGTGACCTCACCTGTTGGCTTTGGACTTCTGAGAGTGGAGGCATCCTGTTCCATAGCTTGCAGTGCTTCTTGCAGGAGTTGCTGGCATTCACGCTCCTTCTCCATCAGTTTCCACTGCAGCCTGGCAGAGGAGAAAAAGACGCGGAGTGAATTATTTTGCAAAGCGTACATAGGCACCAGTGGCATACAGTGGATGGTATAGGGATGGAGACCTCATGCTAATGGATTCCACCACCAATCAACCCCAGCCAATATGGTTAGTGGATAGGGATGATGGGAACTGGAGCCTAAGAACATCTAAAGTGCCCACTTGGAATAGAGTTTTAAATATGGGAATCATGTAGTTTCCTCTCCTCATGGGCAAAGGTCATGTTCCCAATTTTTCAGGGGATTTTTTCAAAAACAGAAGAATGAAGCTTCCTAGGCCTATGATTCTCCTGTTAAAAAGGTGTCATAGAATCATAGAATTGGAAGAGAAACCAACAGCCATCCAGTCCAACCTTCTGCCATGCAGAAATACACAAAGTACACCCAACCAGCCTCTGTTTAAAAACCTCCAAAGAAGAAACCCTGCACCTTTGTCGTAGCAGAAAATTTACTTTCCTTCCCTTCAAACAAGAGGTGGGGTGCAACCAGGAATCCTGGCTCTGCTACTCTGTTGTCCCTCTTTGCACTCCAGTCTCCCAGGAGACAGCCAGAAAGGGCTTACCTCCTTGTCTCTGCCTGCATTTGGTTAAACTGGACCATGAGGGGCAAATGGTCCTTCAGCAAATGCTTGGAGTCCAACCAGCTGCTTGTAGTGGTACCAATTCCAGAACTTGGCGTGTCCACACTGCCTTTAAGGGTGTTCTCTGTTGGCAAAGATGATGACTCTTGGGTCAAAATGTCCTCAGCATCTTCCTCTGAACTGTGCAAGGGTTTGAGGCAGCCTGGCCTTTGTGAAAGCTGTGGCTTCACCTTCAGTTCTGAAAAGGTCAGAGAATACACACTAAAAGAGACAAATAGGGAGCTGTCTAATAAATCAACAGACAAACGTTTGCAGTTCAGAGTTAAAGATATATGCTTCCCTTGTAGAAAAAAACAAACAAAACAAAACTCAAGAGGTAGGCATCCCCAGCAACTCTATCAAATGAACCTGAGAACTAGAAAACCTTCTCCCCAAGATCCCAGAGAGTTGTTAGCATGTTTGGTTTTAATAAAATTTTGGGTATATGTGGTCTGTGTTATGACCCCTGACTGACCCCAGAGAGGACCCGCCATTAACCTAAAGGCGAGGAGACCATGTAGGCAGCTCACCTTGCAGAGGCAGAGCTCTAGAAAGAGATGGAATTGGAAATTTTCCATAGGAAGTTTGGGAGTTGCCAAACCAGAATTGCCACTGCTTGCCCAAGTAAGACAATAGACTTGGCTTCTCACCTGATGAGCCAGTGATCAGCTTAACAATTTAGTAATCAAGTCGGATGCCCCTCCGAATTGTGTCCAGACCTAAATGCATTGTGCAATACATTACTTGCTCTTGGCTTAACAAAGCCCAAGCAATCAACACCTTTGTCTGGCAAATAGCCATAGCCTCCAGATACGTTTCGACCTATAAAAACCCCGGGTTTTTGGACCCTCCTTGTGCTATCACCAGGTTGCAAACTGGTTCACGCCAGTTTGAACTCTGCTCTTAGCTCCTGCGGCCCTCTTCCCCCACTCCTGCGGACATGATCCACTGTCCATCCAAGCTTCATCAGACGTCCTGGAGAAGACTTCTAAGGTAGTATTCCCTAGTGGTGCCTCTCTTTCTCAAACCTATCTCCCCAACTCACTCATCCCCTGTTGTAGCATTGAATGTGTGTGTGTGTGTGTGTTCCCCTTTTGCTGTGTGGTTTTCCCTGTGCTTTAATAAACGTTACCCTTTTAATTGGACCTGGTTGGTATCAGCGTCTCTTTCTCTTGGGGCTTGTTGGCGACCTCTGGTATACACTGTTGGGACCCGATTCCGGCTCGTGGAGTTGTTAGGGTCACCTCTCAGCTATATTTGAACTAATTAAAATTCCCCTAATTAGATCCTTCCTAACAGTGTGGCTGCCTATCTGTCTCATGCCACTTTAAGTACCTCATTGGGTGATGTACCTTTGGGAACATGTGATCCAAACATGGAAATCCATACACAGATCCATATCCATAGATTCTTTATTCACAGATTCAACCAAAACAATATTCCCAAAAGATAAATTCCAAAAAGCAAACCTTGATTTTGCTATTTTATATAAGGGACACACAATTTCACTATGCCATTGTCTTTAATGGGACTGGAACATCCATGGATGTTGGTATCCACGGGGAGTCCTGGAACCAAACCCTGTGGATACCAAGGGCCCACTGCAAAACATCCAGGTTTTGAATAGTTTGTGTTAATCTAAGAAACAGAATTCTCTAGTTGTAGCATGTGGTTGGTAATTCTTCTTTGTTTTTGATGAAAGATTCAAGAGCATTTGTAAACACACACCATGTAAGCCTGGGGACATCAACCATTTTCCTCTTCCCATGCACTGAGCGTCTTATACCAAGACTACTCTAGGTCCTATTTTCCCAAGTGTGAGGCACCTTCTCCTTCACTCATTCCTCCTACCTGTCAAGAGGATGGTAAAGGCTGCTTGAACCGCTTGCCCCATAAGGTTATCCAGAGCAAACACCCAGTGAGGTTTGATTTGAAGCTTCCTTAGTGCTTGCTTTACCTGCAGAGGTGGGACAGGACAGATTCAGACCTTCCAAACAAAACCCCATCACTGGTTATACTCTCCCCACTTCACTTCAGTAGCAGACATTGGGGCAGAGGTAAGATGGGAAAGTGGAGAGATTTACCAGTAATCATTGCATTTTTAAATAGGGAAGGCTCAGAAATCTATCTCAAAATCACCCAGAGATACCTTTTTGTCCATCTGTGAATTAATATCACACTTGAAGGTTTTTCATTACAATTCCATTCAGTACAAAAAATCAGAGGCTCAGATCCCATTCATTATATATACATTATATTCCACTTTAATTGCCATGGCAACATTCTTGGAATCTTTGGATTTGCAGTTTAAGAAGCAGTAGTACACCAACAATCTACTGTGTTGTATGAAAGGACCCCCAGGCTATATATGCTCTTCATAGCTAGGGTTGCCATAACCCGGCGGGGGGCGGGAATTTCCCGCTTTTGGACCGTCTGCACGGTCACGCTACGGTTTGGGGCTTGTCCCGGGTTTGCCCCTGCCCCCGGGCTTTGTTATTGCGCCGCTGTGGCGGTGCCTTTGGCCACTCTTGCAGCCGCTACTGCCGCCATCACCGATGCAGCTGTTGCTGTGTGGCCTGCTGTGGCTGCTCCTCGGGCCGCCGCTGCTGCTGCCGCCATCGACATGGCCTTAGCCGCCGCCGCGGTTCAGCTCCGTAAGCTGGGCCCTGTGCCCCGCACAGTTCTGAAGCACCTCCTATTGGCTGGCAGGCTTGCCAATAGCGGAACAGCCCGCCCCCTGCTTCAGGAGTCTGTGACTACTGGCAGGGGGCGGGGCTGTTCCAGCTCTCTGACCCCATTGGCCACCCAGGTTAAAGAGGAGGAGCTCTCCTCTCTTTACTTCCTGCCCACCACGTGGGCCGGCGAGGGACTGAGGCGGCGGGCAGAGGAGGGCAGCGGGCAGCCCCCGCCGAAGCAGCCGCAGCAGCAGCAAAAGCAGCAGCCGCAGCAGCAACAAAAACGCCAGAGCAGAGGACCAAAGGTAGGCCTCTGGGCCAGGGGGGACATTTTCGGCTTCAGGCCCCAGCCAGGCCCTTGAAGCGGCTCCGCGATTGCGGAGTCCTCCGAGGCCTGGCCGGGGTGTCTCCCAGGCCCCAGCCAGGCCTTGGAGAAGGTTTAAAAATGTAGGACCTTAAAAAAAAGGGGGTCCTACATTTTTAAACCTTGTCCTACATTTCCCCCGGTTTGGAGGTCCTCAGGGATGGCAACCCTATTCATAGCTATAGCAGCTTGATACCACTTTAACTGACGTGGTTCCCTCCTACAAATCCCGTGATTTGTAGTTTGATGATACCTAGAATTCTCTATAGTAGTGCATGCCCCTGAATTAAAGAATTACATTTCCCTAGCAGAGAATCCTAACTAAATCACTCAGCTATAAAACTCAGATTTCACAGCATGAAAGCATGGCAATTAAAATGGTATTAAATTGCTATAACTGTGTAGTGTTGATACAAAAATAAGTTTAAACATTCAAGGCAGTTTAGGCAACTGCAGTGAGTTCAGGGGTCAGGTTGCTTCCAAAATATGAAAACCAAAACAAACAAACAAAAACTCTTGGAAGGAGCTGGTTTCTGATCTGGTGAACTATCCAATCTCATCTTTCCAAATACTATCCCATTTAGCATACCTTCACTTTGTTAGCTCTTGTACGAGTGTGTGAGCATTGGAATCCTTTTACTGTATTAATAAAATTATGTTTGGACCTTGCGCTCTGGCATTTCTAGTTTGCTTGAACTTGGTATACAAAGGCAAAAGTTCCCTGCTTTTAATGTTAACCCACATAACCTTGTGCTATCCCCCCATTCCTAGCCTTTGCTGTCTAAGACAGCTGAAGGATCAGCCCTGATGGAGTCTGCACTGCATTTTGCAAGAACTCTTCCAGTCCACAAGGACTCCAGAGTTGCAGCAATCTTCTGCAACACTTTTATATCAAAGATACTGGAGATACTTCTGCAGGATACTCACCGTGTCTTGGAAAGTGAAGAGTGGCGCTTGGACCCAACAAAGGCCCAGCCCATCCACCTGCAAGTTGGCCTGGAGTTGGAGCAGGTCCTGTGCCAGCTGTTTGCGGCTGGGTGAGCGAATGTAGCTCTTGAGGCAGGATACCAGCTGTGAGATGTGCTCCAATGAGAGGGGGCTCTGGAGGGAAGAGGAAGAAGAAGGCCAAGTCAGGAGGAGATTATACAACCAGGAACAAACCTAAACAAATGCAAGGCTTGGAAAAGTACCTATAGCCCAATCTACTATGCAGACTGGTCCTTCCCCAACAGCAATGAGTGTAGAGGAAAGGGATATCTTCACATTGGTTAAGGAGAGGGCTTTTTCATAACCAAAGAAGAACTCTTGGCCAAATGCAACCTGTTTGGCTCTTATTTCATTCCTTGTGAAAAGAATGGCATAAAGAAAAAATAAAAATAATCACAAATAGATGGGAATAGATTGTTTTGTTTTCATTTTGTATTTCCTAGAACTTGGAAGCAGCTAATATACAGCAAGTTGTTATTACTGTTGTGTGCCTTCATGTCATTTCTGACTTCATTTCTGACTTATGGTGACCTTAGTGAATCTGTACCCAAGTGACTCTGTCATGGGGTTTCCTTAGCAACATGTCTTCAGAGTGCTTACCACTGCCTTCCTCTGAGGCTGAGGCCCCATTCCCACTCGTTCATTTACGTTGGATGGAACTGGGCAGGTCTGGATCTCCCCCTCCCGAATCTGTCTGAAAGCAAGTGCCCACTTTCATTTACCTTATTCGGGGTAATTTACCCCTGAATTCCATTGCAGCTCTTTGCGGAAAGTTCACATTTGTGGTACTGGTTTAAAATGAAGGCTCCTGTGCTGTCAATCAAATTCAGTTCCACTTTTGTCAAGGTGACGTTTCCTACAGCAATTGGGCAAGTGAATGTGTGCTTTCCTCCTTCTTTTTTTTATTTTAAAAAAACAGACGGCAGTATGCGCATATTTTGTCAAATTTAAAAACCTCCAGGTGTGTGTGTATGTGTTGTTTGTATTTGGGTCACTACAGATTATGGAGCTTCTTCTGCCTCCGTTTTCAACCCCAAAATGCAATCTAATGCCATCTCTGCATCCTCCCTCCTTGCGACCCCAGAATGCCTCATGCACATACAATAATAATAATAATAATAAATTCCTCACCCCAAATGCCATCTCTGCATCTTCTTGCTTTGCCAACCCGAATGACTCACATACACATACAACAACAACAACAACAACAACAACAAAATTCCTCACCTTGGAATGCCATCTTTGCATCCTTTGCTTTCCCTCAGCCACCCCAGATTTTTTACAGACACATACAGTAGCAAAAGCATTCTGTATCAGTTTGCCAAATTGAAAGGGGAACATTTGTAACTTTCACATTGTAGCATTCACATATCAAAAATAATTTAGAAAAAAAGCCTTTTGCAAAGTGTATGCTGGGAGCAAGCAAATGAAAGGGAAAGTAGCATAAGCAGACACACTTTCTATCTATATGCATCACCCTGTAGCAAAAAGCATGCGCATAGTCTGTCAAAATAAAAAATAAAAAGAGAGAGAAAAAATGCCTGGTGCGAGAGGGAGGCTTGCTCCGTTCTGTGCCCTCCCTCTGACCTACCCTGAACTTGACCCTTCATCCTGCTCCTTCCTTCTCCTCATCCTCCTTCTGATTCTGCCCTGCATAGCACCCTTCTTTCCCTTGGCTCCTTCCTCTTCCTCCCTCGCCCCATGAAGGGAAGGAATGTTTCGTTCTCTGCCCTCCCTTTGACCTAAATCCCTCCCCTGAAATTGCCCCAATCATGATCGGGGACAAGTTCATATTCGCCGGACCCATTTTTTTTTTTTAAAGATAAAGCTTTTACTCCACCTTCAAAAGAACCGCACCAAGGGGCATTTGCCTCTGAACAGGTGTGAAAGCCTCATTTTTGCTTGTGGAAGGATCGGGGCCAGTATGAACTTGGTGGTTAATCCGGCTTCTGATCGGGGGTAAAAGGTAGTCTGAAAGGCCTCTGAGAGTGTGTGACTTGGTCAAGGTCATCCAGTGGGTTTCCATGGCCATGGCAAACCTGTTCTCCAGAAGTTTAGTTCTCCATTGAAACCACTATAACATGCTGGCTCAAGTCTATAAAAGTTCATGTTACCAACTTCCATCTTTCAGTCTCAAAAGTGATGCAAGATCTCTTTGAAAACAAATGAAGTTGCTAACATAAAAAGGACTGGGCTACTGACACAGAAAGAAACTCGTCCACGTTCCTACCTACAACTTGATCCTCTCACCTCTAGAAATTCAAGTTACCTTGCAAGGCATGGCTGGCCCAGGACATTTTGCTTCCTGAGATAAAGTGCAAGATGGTGCCCCTCCATACCAAATTCCAAGTAAAGAACTGAACTGGACTCTCAGTTTCACTACTGATGACAATACACTATCCTCTACCACAAGTGAAGGCACAAAGAGGGCAGTGCGGCACACACTGTGTGGCTGGGCAGCTCAGAGATAACAGCTGGGGTCACATTCAAGGGTAGCAATTTTAGACAGAGCAAAATACAACAAATTCCAAATTCCACAAAAGGAGTGATACCTTCGTTGGCCAACCAAAATACAGAAAATACGTCATGCCAACTTTGCAAGCTTGCATGGGCATCATGATGTCCCCCAGCATCTGCCACCTGAGGGAGTTGCCTCATTGTGTCAAATGGTACAGCTGGCCCTGCGCCAATGTTCAAAGCAGCAAATGCTACGAACACTGGGGACATTGTGCTCCCAACAAAACATCCCCTGCAAGTATTCTTGAGAAAAAAAAGTGTTTTATTTCAGGTCCAGCAAATGCCAAATCTGGGAAAGGAAAGAGGCTGGTAACCCTGTGGTTCTACAAAGCCTGAGCAGAACTTACCTCCTCCTGAGCCTTGTGTATTGCAGCTGCAATACTGGGCAGTTCCTCTGTCAGGACTTTGTAGAGCGTGACTCTCCGCTCGCTGTCCTTCTTCAGCAAGAACAAACAGCCACTCTCCTCGTGGGAGGAGGAGGAAAGGCTGAGGTCAAAATTGCCCAGTTCCTCGGGAACCCTGGGTAGACATATTGAGTAGAAGTGGGGATTTGGTCTCATGGCACTCTACAGACATTGGCCACAATTGAAGATCCTTCAACGTATTATAATCTGTGTATTAATATCAGGGTGGGGGAAGAAATTGGTGTGCTTTTTTATACTAGGAGAAAAAAATATTGTAAATTCTACAACAAATTTACTATAAATTTCATTAAAATTTTTGTAAATTATAATTTCCCCAGGTAATTATGCGTGCTGTTTAATGAATATAAATATTATATATTTGTATGTCTGTATATTGTGATGGTCCATGGCTATAAACAATCAAGTTGCAGATAGCTCTGGTGATGCAATGGTTAAATTGCACTCAGTGTGGCAAGGTTGTGAGTTCGATACCAGCCAAGGGTTCCAGGGTTGAATCAGCCTGGCACCTTTCCAAGGTCGCTAAAATGAGTACCCAGCTTGTTGGGGTACTTAAAGAGTGCTTAAGTACACTGGTAAGCGGTATAGAAATGTACTTGCTTTTGCTCTTCAGGTTGAGTCTCCCTTATCTGAAATACTTGGAAACAGAAGTGTTTTGGACTTTGGAATTTCTTGCATTTTGGAATATTTGAACATACATAATGAGATTTCTTGCAGATAGGACCCAAGTCTAAACAGGAAATTTATTTATGTTTCATATACACCTTATATACATAGCTTGAAGCTAATTTTATATACATTATTTTTTTTAACAATTCTGTACACAAAACAAAGTTTGGGGCAAATTAGTTTACTTGCTAATTAGCTTACTTGCTGTTCACCGCTATGATCTTTGGAATAGCGGTATATAAATAAAACAAATTATTATTATTATTACGTACACGGAGCCATTCATGGGGACGATTTTGGAATATTTTGGAATATCCGAGAGACTCAGCCTCTAATAACTAGAAATTATATCCTGCCTTTTTAAAAGCTGCAAAAAGAAAATTGGAGGTCCCTCTCTTGGTATTATAGAGTTTCTATATTATAGAGTACAGTACTTAAATTAATGGTAGCAGAAACAACAGATGCCACCAGGTGGTGGTCATACTCTTCTTTCTCCCACAAAGATCTGCATTGTATTACCTACCTTGGGAAAACTAGAGTAGAATTAGTAGTAAGTTGAAACAGGAAAATTGACTGATGTTTTGGGGTTGATTTTCTGGACCGAACAGCCAACTAAGTTCCTTCCTTCCTTCCTTCCTTCCTTCCTTCCTTCTTCCTTCCTTTCTTCCTTCCTTCTGCTCTCTCTCTCGCTCTCTCTTTCTTTTCTTCTTTCTCTTTCCCTCTTTCCCCTTTTCTTGGCCACTTTGGCAACAGAGAAGGCTAAATATTGCTCAAAACTATAAATCCCAGTTTCATAGCACTCAGCCATGGCAGTTAAAGCGGTGTCAAACTGGATTATTTCTGCAGCGTGGAGCAGCCTGAGATCCTGTTTTCTGTGTCTAAGGAAGTGGGCTGTTAGCCACAAAAGCTTATGCTGTGATAAATCTGTGTTAGTCTTAATGGTCCCACATGACTCTTATGTTGTTTTCTATAAAAAATCTGCTGATCAACTTATTAAGTTACAATAAGTTACTAAGAAGTCTATATTCCAAAGCTCAGTAATGTGTGGCTTACAGAAAACTCCATATTACCTTAGGTAGCTGGTTCTTTGGGCCACCTCACTAGAGCTCCGAGTAAGGAGGATGTTCTCTGTCTGTGCCTTCAAGGACTGCAAGGATGAGGAACGGCTCCTGGACTCACCAGCATCATCTGCAGAAGATCTTTCAGGTGCATTTGAAGCTGACAATTCATCTGTGCAAAGGAGAGAGTGAGTCAGGTTTGGAAGCAATGAAAAGGCAGAGCTACCTTCCAAATAATCAGGAATCCCAACCTGGCTTATAGAAGGACTCCCTACCTTACCTATCATTACTGGGCTCCTAGCTTTCTTCCTATTGGGTAACTTCAGAAAGGGTTCTTGAAGCAAGGCAGCAGCAGTTGCCCGCTTGTCTGGATCAGCTTCAAAACAACTCAGAATAAAGGCTTTGGCTTCATCAGACATGGAACTGGGCACCTCAGGGTGGATTTTGAACATGCCTACCTGAGAAAAGAGACATGGGTGACAGTGATACACAAACCCCCACCAATAAATAGTCTTGCTGCCCAGCCATACTGGGACAACTACAGGTTTGTCTAGTTGTTTTCTTTTGGTTGGTTCACGGTGGTGGGTCAGATCCAGTGAAGCCAGGCTGATGGGAGCTGACGTTTAAACCATCTGGAAAGCAACATATCTGGGGAAGCTGGTTAGGATTGAGGAGCAGTGTGGCTGACTGAATTAAGGTCACTGTATGGGATTCTTGGTTATGTGTGCAGTTCAATCTCCCTCACTTCTACTCTAACCACTAGACAGTGCTGACTCATCACTGCCAACAAACCCTGTGGCTGGAAGTACAGATTTTCATGTTCTGGCTGAATGAGGGAAGTTGCTAAATTATGCCCTTATTTCATTCTCATTCATGCTCTGAGATCCAGTCACCTAAGGTCTATAATCCCCCTCTGCTCCACAAGCCAGTAGGAGCTTGGAAAAGCTACTTTTTAAAGTACAGTTCCCAGAATCACCCTGCCATGTCATCCCCATGCTGGCTGGGGATTTTGGGGGGAGGTTCTGGGAAATGTAGTCCAAAAAAGTAATTTCCCCATGCTGTGGATCTGCTTAGACTCAGAGCTGGAAGGAGCCCTCTAGGCCATCAAATTCAACTCCCCACTTCATGCAGGAACTCCAACTACAGCATCCCCAGCAGATAGCTATCCGGCTTCTTCTTGAAGATGTGCAGGGAAAGAGACCCCATCACCTTTGTAGGTATTGGTTCCATTGTCAAACCGCTCTTACCATCAAGACATTCCTTATCCGAATGATCCTTATAAGTAAGAAAGCAGACAAAAGAGGAGCACTGGTTGACCTGCTTTGCCAGTCACTTGCAAAAATATGAGTGACCCGCTGATAACCAGGTGCTCACCTTGAACATGGCAGCTTGTGGGCTGCCCAACTCAAAGAAAGGAGGGTTGCCTGTAGCCATCTCAATGATGGTGCAGCCCAAGGACCAGATGTCAGCTGGCTTGCCATAGCCACGGGGTCCCTGATCAATGACTTCTGGGGCCATGTATTGCAGAGTGCCTGAGGAAGGAAAAAAAATGAGAAGCCAAAATTTTACTATGCTTGGTTAGCAAGGTAGAAATGAGGTAGCAAAGGTTTCTTTTTTTAAAAAAATATTTTTATAGTATTTCCATAAACAAATATCTCCCTATATTCTATTACATTCTATAACATTTTAACACATTATTTTATATACCCCTCAGTGCCCCCCTTCCCCGGAGCCATTTCCATCCTTATATTCCATCCAAAATTTCAGTTCATCTTCTGGAGGTAGTCTTCCATCTTCTTTTCTGAGTACTTTCTCAACAAATTCTTTCCAAATCCCCTCAAAGTCATTTCTTTTCCATAGTCCTTTTTTTACTTTCAGTTTACAAGTCCATTTATCATTGATGGCTAATCTCCATACCTCTTTGTACCAATCCTCCACTTCTACATCTATTTTTGTTTTCCAACACCTTGCTATTATTAATCTCGCTGCCTGGCAAACTTGTTACCAAATCTTTTTTTTTCTTTTTTCCATTCCTCTGAATTATATAATGATAATAAAACTATACTCGGTCTTCTATCTATTTTTATATTCATAACATTTTCTATTTCTAATATTGCTTTTTCACAAAGGTTTTCTACATATTTAGATTGCCACCACAAGACCCTACTTCTTGACAGCCTCTCCAACAACTTTTTGAGTTATTCTTATTAATATTATGTAATCTCACTGGAGTCAGGTACCATTTTCAAATCAACTTATTATAATTTTCTTTTATCCGAACTGATAAATTTTTCAAGTGCCTTTGGTCCCAAATTCTATCTAATTCCTTATCTTTTATTTTACATCCTAATTCTTCTTCCCATAATCCCTTTAAAATATTTCCTTTTATTTTTCCTCCTTTATTCTCCATCAACATTTTGTAAATTTTACTATTAATTCCTTTTATGTTCTCATTTTCTTCCATTTCTCTTCCTTTCTGAACTATTTGTTCAAATTGTGTATACTTTTTCTTTTCTACATTCCTTTTCCTCCAATTTTTAATCCATTGTTCTATTTGCATATAGTGAAACCATGAAATTTTTATTCCCATAAATTTTTCTTTTATATTTCTTTTCTCTATTCTTACATCTTTCCAATCTTCTATTCTGTCTATTTTCCTTTCCTTTAACTCCTTATCTAACAATCCTCTCAAGTTCTTTGGAAATTTCTTTTCCATTATTATTGGATCTTCATTCATTAACTCTTTTTTTGTTTACACCATATTTCTATTATATTTTTCATAAGTGGGTTTCCAATAATTTTTATTTATTTCTTAGTAACGTTCTTAAATATTCTCATATCTACTTCCTCTGTATTTACTTCTAATCATTCTAAATCTATCCCACTCAACATACCTTCTATCACATATCTCAATTGATTAGCCTCATAATATCCTCTTATATTGGGAAGGCCTAACCCTCCCTCTCTTTGTGTTGTATATCAAAATTGTTTATTTAATCTTGTTCTTTTCCCTCCATTAGAAAATATATTTATTAGCTGTTGCCATTTATTCAGTTTGGTTTCCAACACTTTTAATGGTATCATTCTGAATAAAAAAATAATAATTTTGGTAATATTTTCATCTTAATTAATGCTATTCTTCCAAACCAGGATAATTGGATTTTTTTATATTCTGCCAATTTTTTCTCCACTTCTTTGCTTAGTACTACCAAATTCTTATCTTCCATTTCCTTTAAATCTTTCGTCATATTTATTCCTAAATATTTTATATTACTTCTTAATCTTATCTCTAAACTTTTAGAAACTCAGATTCCTCTTTTTTGTACAATTAAATATCATTTCTGATTTATTCCAATTAGTCTGTAAACCTGTCATTTCTCCAAATATCTTTAAATGTTCTTTTATTTTTCCCAATCTATCCAATAAATTTTTAATAGTTAATAGTGTATCATCGGCAAATAAACTAATTTTATGTTTTTTTAAAGTCCTATTCTTTCTAAACTATTATCATTCCTTCTAAACTATTACAGTCGCTAACAACTCTATAACCATTGCAAATAATATTGGTGATAGTGGACACCCTTGTCTTGTACCTCTTGTCACTCTTATTTCGCTTGTTATCCCATCGTTTACCATTGCTTTTACTGAATTATCAAAATATAACTGGTCTATTAATCCTTTTATTCTATCCCCCGTTCCAAATCTTTTCATAATTAATTTTTAATGTTGGCCATTCCACACAATCAAATGCTTTAAATATGTCTAATGCCAAAAATTTACCAGATTTATCTCTAACTATATTTATCATACTTTCCATTTTTTCTCCCCTATTACATGTATTTTATTCAACACTCTTCCTATTAAACTGGACATTTGTCTTCCTTTCACAAATCCACATTGATCCTTTCCTATATATTTATACATACATTTATTCAATCTATTTGCTATTATTGCTGATAAAATCTTTGCATCTTGATTTATTAATGATATGGGTCTAAATGACCCTGGGTCCATTAAATCTTTATCTACCTTTGGTATTAAGATTACTAATGACTGGTGCCATGATATCTTCTCCCTGTTCATTATTCCATCACTTAGTGCTCTTTTTTTTTTAGATTTTCTTCCATCCTCCACTTTCTTCCTTCCTTTTCAATCTCTATTCCCAATTCTTTTGACTTTATTGAAAAGAATGTCTCTCCTTGAGTTCCCAGTCCAAAAATAGTAACATAGTTAAAGTCCTCAATAGCCAAGAAATGATACTAAATGAAAGGTCAGTTGCAACAAAATAAGAGGTTTCAAGATTGATGTAGATTGAAGATCCCTAAATAGTTGGCAGTGTCTGTGAGCCACGGATGGCGGCTTGAGTGTGGACGCACATAGTTCCACGATCCCCTCGCTTCTTACCGGACTCCCTCTTTGATGTTACTCTGGAGACGTCCCGAAGCGGTATCTGGACCTTAATGGAACCCTGTCTGAGTCTCCTCTCCCAAGGAGGCAATTTGGGCTACTTTGGTGATTTCAAAGCAGCCCCTTTCCACACCAAGCGAGCGAACCTCTTTCAGCACGATTGAGAATTCGCTCCAACCAGCGCCATGCCTAACCGGAAGTTTTTTTCAGCTTTTCCATTTTTCAATTTCTTTATTACCTCCACTATCTCTGCCTTCTCAATGGGTTGCTCCAGTAACTCTTTATCTTCTTTCTCTAATTTTTGCCCCCAATTGTCTTCCACATATTTCTCTATTTTATCCAAATGATTTTCTCCTGCCTTATATAATTTCTTATAAAATTCTTCAAAATTTTTAAATTTTTCTTTCATCAATCTACATATTTTACCAGATTTATCTCTAACTGTATTTATCATACTTTCCATTTTCTTCTTCTGTGTGGACCTGGCCAACATTTTTGAATTTCTATTACTATATTCAAAAAAATCTCTTCTTAAATAGATCAAATTTTCTTGTACTTCATTTATTTCCATCTTATCCAATTCTTCCCTTTTTGCCCTTAATTCTACATATATCTGTTTAGCTCTATTAACTATATATCTATTTTCCAATACTTCTACATCTTTTTCTAATTTCCTCTTTCTTTCTTCTTGTTTTTTCTTAAGATTATATGTTTCTTTTATACATACATATCCCTCTTGTGACTGCTTTCATGGTGTCCCATAACAACCTTTTTGTCACATCTTTATCATTTATATCCCAAATTTCTTGCCATTCCTTTCCAATTTTTTCTACAATTTCCTCAATTCAATATCTTAGTATTTAACCTCCACCTTTTTACTTGTTCATAATCCTTCTTAACCACTATTTCTACATTCACCAAGGCATGGACCGATACCTTTATACTTGATATTTCCGAATTTAATACTTTATTTATTATGTTTTTTGATACAAAAATATGGTCTATTCTTGTATATAGGAGCCCTGGTGGTGCAGTGGGTAAATGCCTGTACTGCAGCCATTTACTCAAAACCACAAGGTTGCGAGTTCAAGACCAGCAAAAGGGCCAAAGCTCAACTCAGGCTTGCATCCTTCCGAGGAGGGAGCTAAAATGAGTACCCAGACTGTTGGGGGCAAATTAGCTTACTTTCTAATTAGCTTACTTGCTGTTCACCGCTATGATCTTTGGAATAGCGGTATATAAATAAAACAAATTATTATTATTATTATTATTATTATATGTTTTATGTACAGCAGAATAATATGTATATTTTGCTTCATCTCCTTTTACATCTTTAAATTCCCTTTTGCTCATTATTTTATTTAAATTTATGTTTTTATATCTCTCCTTTACTGAAGGATTAGATTTATCTTTTATCCTATCCATTTGCATATTAAAATCACCTGCCAATACTATGTATTGTTCTTGTAGCTTTTCCACTTTTCTTAATACTTTCTCATAAAATTCTTCCTGTTTTTCATTTGGGGCATATACATTTGCCAATACAATCTTCCCCTAATTCGCCTTGTATTATTATATATCTTCCATCATCACCTTTTAATACCTTTTTATTACAAAATTACATTTTTTGCAATTATTATTGCTACCCCCCTTGATTTAGAACTTCCAAATGCTTTCTCATAGTTCCTTGCCCAATTCA
This sequence comes from Sceloporus undulatus, assembly GCF_019175285.1. Classification (NCBI taxonomy): domain Eukaryota; kingdom Metazoa; phylum Chordata; class Lepidosauria; order Squamata; family Phrynosomatidae; genus Sceloporus; species Sceloporus undulatus. The sequence goes on from NC_056530.1 coordinate 3,395,943, forward strand.
ATTTCAATTCGTTTTGTCCATCCTTATGTTCGTGCATTTCTTGTAAAAAGATCAAATCTGCTGCATCCTTCCTTAAGAATGCTTCAATCCTTCTTAGTTTAACTGGCGAACCAAGACCTTTGGTGTTTAAAACTGAAATTTTCAGCTTATTTGATATAATCCAATTTATTTCTATTCTAATGGCTCCAATTAGTGCTCCCCATAACCAAATCCCATCTCCTATCCCTCCTTTCCTCCCCCCCCCCCCCATGTCCATTTCTTTTCTATGGCGGGTTACAGACCGCCATTTAGTACGTATTCTATACGTACTAGGGTTAGGAATGGGCGGAGCTTCCGCACCCCCCTAACCCTAGTACGTATAGAATACGTACAAGATGGCGGTGCCCTGTTCATACGGGCGCCGCCATCTTTACGTATCGGACGCTGTGCGTCCAAACGTGTCGCGGCGCTAATGACGTCGCGAATGCGCCCCTGGCGCCTCGCGATGTCATTAGGGCGCCGCAAGAAGAAGCTCCATTTTGGAGCTTCTTTTTTGCTTCGTAACGGAGCAGCACGGTTTGGCTGCGACGGCTCCCTTACGGAGCAAACGGCGGCAGCGGCAGACCACCTCAAAGCGGCAGTCTATAACCCGCCTATATTTTCTTTAATAAGGGGGAAAGTAAATTTGAAATAGGACTAAGGAATACAGACATCAACCCCCCCCCAAAAAAAAAAAAAAGGAAAGGAAAGGAAAGGAAAAGGAAAAAAGAATGTTGTTGAAAGAATGAATGAATGCTTAATTTGGAGACTGATAATGTACAATATACATTATATTGTACAATGTAAACAGAGACTCAGGATGGATGTATTTCATTTTTTAATGTTAAGAGAAAGCTATTATTAGATTACTATGCTGTCTTGTATTAAGCTTGCAAGGCCGGAATCCTAATCCTGGCTTGTTGTTTCTCTGGACACGCTTACTAGGCTCTTTACAGTTGTTCCTTATGACCCATTTGCCAGGCATGGAACATAGAGGCATGTATGCAACACATCCTATCCTGCAACATCTAAACTGCTTTAGTGCCTTTGGGTGCGATGTAGGAAAATATCACACTGAAGTAAGATTTGCTCATCAGTGCAGTACACTTCTGTATGCAGAATGGAGAGGCAGCACCATCTTATCCTTTGCCTCAGACAGCAGAATGACTTGAGGACAGGAGGTGAGAATAAGCTGCATATTTCTGCTGCCAATTCCCCCCCAATTTCCCTTTGCATAAACTCTCTTACGATTGTTGCAGGATTAACTATTCGGTAAAGGATTAACTGGAAAGTTAATTATCCTTCTTTCCTTTCCTTTAATTACTCCTTTAATTACTATTATTACTGCTGCCTTCTTGTGCCTGGTGTAATTTGAGCTGATATGCTGCTTTATGTGGGTCCAATTTTTTACAAAAATGATTTGTGCTAAAGCTGTAATAAAATCAGGGTGTGGGGAGGATAGAAAAAACTGCTAACATATCAGGAAAGAAAGAACTCCTTTCTCTTCTGAAAACAATTTCTTTCCCTCCCTCCTACCGAGTCCCTTACCTGTGAAAGTCTCTGCACTGGGACTGATGCCTGCCAACCTCTTGGAAGTGCCAAAGTCAGAAATTTTTAATACTCCATTGTATGTGTTGATCAAGACATTATCTCCCTGTCAAGCCCAAAAACCAAGTTATTACTCTGGAGATTTGAAACATTCTCAATAGCTGGAGCTTTTCTGCTCATTTCTCTTCCTTGTTGTGAAGCAGGAAAATAAGGGGCCATTCAGATGTCATTTTTTAGTGCAACTGTATGAATCATCTCATTCATGCATGCCAGGTTTGTTATTCACACTATGGAACCACATCTATATGCATCTCTGCAAGTTCTGTTGCTCACATGTGCCAGCACTCTAAACAAAGATGGAGCTGACAATGCGAATGTATTCAAAACATATTCAAGGCATGTAGAGTTTTATCTTGGGTCTATTCACATCGGTTATTCACACTACTGATGATGCGAATGTTTAAAAAAAACTTGAGGGAAAAAACTGATATCAATTATCCTGCATTAAGTGGAGGGTTTTTTTTGTTTGTTTGTTTGTTTGTTTGTTTTGTGGCAAACTTAAATCAAATGCATTCAGAATGCATGTGAACAATGGAGATTGAACCTGGATTCATCCCGGATTATTTTCACCATCTGAATAACCCCTAACAAGCACAAAAAAACCCACCCTCCCACCTCCCTCTCTGTAAACATGGAGGCAACACTCCAAGACTGATGCTCATCTGCTCCCACAACATGCAGACCTTTTTGACTATCAGGGGAATGAGCCCTGATTTTTCCTGTGCTAAAATATTTTTGCACTTCTGTCAAACTTTGGGATCGTGCATGCAACATAAAACAGCACCCAGAGAATTGAGATTGTTGTTATTATATATTAGAACAGGGAAAATAGTGGTCTTCTAGAAGTTGTTGGACTCTGGTTCCCATCACTCGTGCCAGCCTGTCAAGAACGATGGGGACTGTAGTTCACCAACACTTGGAGGGACAAAGGTTCCCCATCACTGGAATGCCTGATTCATTTTGAAAATGCTAGCCTTCTGGTGAATTGCCTGTAAATGGTGTAAAAATTACTTCAATAGCAAATGTTAAATTCTAGGAACAGATTGACCAAGATCCTGCATCAGCACCCTGACATTGTAGCTACATCTCTCAATGCAGTGAGTGGAAAAACGTCTAATGCTCTCCTGGCAGTAAGGTGGATGAAATAGGATTCCACAGGGAGCGCCTACTACTAGGAGAGGGCTGGATGCTTCTTCACCCTCTGCCCTGTTCCCCAGTGCTTTGGAAATCCTTATATTGACAGGGTTGCCTGATTTCTAAGGTAGGTTTTAATTGGTCCTTTTGATCATACCAATGGTGCAATGACTATAAACACAAGTTTCAAAATCTAGGATGGTGTAACTCCACCTTACATCATAAACAGTGAACAGGAAGCCAGCCATTATCTCCAACTGCAATCCTGCACACTTACTTTGGAGTGGGCTTGCTTCCAAATTAAAAAAGGACTAGTTTGTAATAAAAGAAAAAATATTTTAAAACATAATATCTAGCATCCTGTTAGTGATTTAAGGTGGTGTAAATTGGACTTAGGCCACTGCAACTCTTTTTTCTTTCTTTCTTTTTCTTTCTTTTTGGTCTTTGAGTGGATTGGAATTCACACAACCATCAAAAGACTTCCTAAAGCCCACCTTGTAACCCATACAGCCTATCCCAAACATGGCCACTTTGGGGTTACTGGAGAACAGAGGGATCAGAGGCAACACTTTCAGCTATTATCCATCAACCAGACATGCTGCAAGGATATACCCCCAAAGCCCCAAAGGTCCTGCAGGTGCCTGAGCCTGTCACAGCACATTTAGCAGTGGTCCCCAAACTGTGGTCCTCTAGATGTTTTGGACTTCAGGTCCCAGAATTCTTGACTGTTGGCCAATCTGTCTGGAGCTTCTGGGAGTTGAGGTCCAAAACATTGGAAGGACCAAAGTTTGGGAATCACTGAGGAGTTTATCAGACAAGGGAAATTGGAAGTATAATCCAATGGCAATCCGAATGCAATCATGGCGTGATAGACTACCACATGCAAATTCAGGCAAAGGCATGCTATTTTTGGGCAATGAGAAGCCAGTTTGGATGCAATTCGCATTCACGTAAATTAGCTGAACTAGCGAATTCATGGCCCCACTTTCTTTTTATTCGAAATTAAGAGAAATTCCTCAGGTGTGATAAAGTCTTGAGCTAAAGAAAAACACCTCAACTCTCTGACAATGTGGAAAAGCTGTGTTGTGGGGCTGCATGGCTTACAAGATGGGTTTGGGGAAGCAGTGGTTTGAGCATTGCACTAGGATTCTGAAGAAAAGGGTTCAAATCCCTTGATGGCCATGGAACCCCCCCTAGCTGACCTTGAGTAAGTCACACTTTCTCAGCCTCAGAGGAAGGCAAAGGCAACACTTCCCTCCAAACAAATCTTCCCAAGAAAACACTGTGATAGGGTCCCCATAAGTCAAAAATGACTTGAAGGCACATAACAAAAACAACGCTAGAGAGTCCCTGATGCAGGTTCCCAAACATTTCACAATATCAAATTTATCATTTTTAGCACTCATAATTCCAAAAGCCTTCCTTTAAAGCTTATATTTCTCCATCCATCCTACTATTTATTTAGTATTTGGTCTCATGTTTACTTTTATGCTTATGAATAACAAATGCAGAGCTGGGCATCAGACAAGTATGTTTTTGTAACCTTCCTTCCACATTACCTTTCTTCCATATTCTTAAAACAAGCACCCATTTTTCAAACTCTGCCTATTTTAGCATATGTTCACAGAAAAAGTTAAGCAGATATGTACACATTTTAGAAACTGTATTCATTTCCCCTACAGTATCTTGTTCAAAGTCCTAGAATGTGTGAATATCTGAATATAAAGTATATCCAGTCTGCAGTCATTTCCAGATAGTGGGTCCAAGGGAAACCTCCCCACCCAAATTCTGAAAACTATGTGAAGACAAAGGCTTTCATGGCCGGCATCCATAGTTTTTTGTGGGTTTTTTGGGCTATGTGACCATGTTCTAGAAGAGTTTATTCCTGATGTTTCATCAGCATCTGTAACTGGCATCTTCAGAGAATGCCAGCCACCAAAAACCCACAAAAAACTCTGAAAACAAATTTCTCAAACATTCTTAATCAACAAGCTCATGATAATTACTTTGTAGACGGAATGGGCAAATCATCAGGTTATAATATATTTTAATTTTTGAGCATCAGCCTCAGATTTTGCCTGTCCTTTTGATTCTACCTGCCTTCCCTCCACCCAGTCCTAGTCAGTTCTGGCAAGGATAATACCAACAGACAATCTAATCTGGAATAGCTCTTACCTTGATATCCCTATGGACGATCTGATTGTCATGCAAGTAACGCAGCCCTTCTAGGATTTGCTTGGTGTAATAAACAATGGTAGGCTCATTGTCCTTAAGTGGACCCCACATGGAACGCAGAAGAGATGAGAGACTCCCTGTATTGGTAGCGTGGGGACAGATTTTGAGATTTAATGGATTTCCAATAGTAAAAACACACAGAAAGCATATACAGTGCTCCCTCGGGTTACGAAATTAATTCGTTCCGCGGCCGCTTTCGTAACCCGAAAAGCCTTCGTAAGCCGAAATGCCATAGGCGCTAATGGGGAAAAGCCGCGATTTCGTGCGAAAAAGCCGAAAAAAAGCACCAAAATTTTTTTCGTAACCCGAAAAAACATTCGTAACCCGGAACAATTATTTCCTATGGGATTTTTTCGTATCCCGGAAATTTCGTAACGTGGGTATTTCGTATCCCGAGGTACCACTGTAGATGGAAAACAGCATCTTCTGAGCAGCTCCCACAATGTAATATTCTATGAACAAGACAGAAGAATTGAACAATAAAAGCTTCGTCTGGAAGTACTGTGCTAAGTAACTTTAATGACTTCTGTTAACCAGTTAATCAGTTAACTGGTTAATCTGATAATAACTGAATGAGCATGGCCTGCAAAAATGAATGCAACAGAAGGAAGCAAATACTTGGTCCTCTCAGGCTGTTCAGGAAATGTTAGTATAATACAGTCCAACTCATTGGCACCAGACAAAAAAGTCTAGCTAAAGCACTTTTAACCTACTGAATTTCCCATACTGTCTTCATGCGAATGCCTTACAACAATTCATGTGGAATGCATTTCAATTTAACCAACTTAATTCAGTCTCTTAATCACAGGTACAATTACAGCCCATCAAGATCTGAACCAACTTCAGTAGCCCATCTTTTTCCTACTTACCACCAGGTACCTCTTCCATAAAGATCTTGAGGTAGCCATCTTGACTGACTGAGCCCAAATAGCGGACAATGTTCTTGTGTTTCAGACGCTTGTGGAGAGCAATCTCTTCATGCAGGGGCTGCGAGTATCTGCGGAGTAGCAGTGAGTGAAACACAACTTCACCTGAGACTAGGCCAGCCCTCTGTTGAGACAGTGAGACAACTCCCTGGTTTTGAGTAGCAGGAAAAGGCAGGAAACTATGGGCTACTTGACTTATTATTGTATTTTACTGCCAGGAAAGAAGGGGGTCACATATGGAATTGGCTACCTAAGGAGTCAAAATGTTTCTGCCTTATGTTGTTTGACATACACAGGGAAGTCATTGCCTGCTATGCCTTAGGCAAAAAGGGATCTTTGGCCAGACCTGTCTTGAAATCCTGCCAAAGGTTGTTGGTGGAGGGTAGGAGTCAGGAAAGATCAATTTGTTCCCTTACAGGCAATATCTGTTTCTACAAATACATTCCAGAGTGCTCTTCTCTCTACATAATGGAATCCCTCAAAGAATGATCCAACTTCTTTCTTAGTGGCCATGGCTCCTACCTGCTGTCTCGCTCCAGGATCTCCTTAATGGCGATGCGCACTTGATTGTTGAGGTCTCGCCCAGCATAGACCACCCCATAGGTGCCTTTACCAAGAATCACCCTGTCACCTGCTTCTGTGTATTCATAGTCATACTGTGTAAGCCAAAACATATTGAGAATTAGGGAACTGAAAGACAATATCGGCAGAAACCCTATCTACAGGGACAATGTAGCACCTGCCTTATGCCAGGCATATGCTAATAACAACCAACACCAAGATAAATTTCAACTGTCATTCTGTTTGGCTTCCACACAATCTGGTGGGTGGATTGGGGTGGGGAAAGAATTTAATTTGATTTTCACTATTAAACAAGTCAACCTAATTCATGCTTCTTAGACTAATATGCAGTTTAGCTCACAGGAGTGGACAATTTCCTGAATTTTGCAATACAAGTTTAGGTGAAAAATTGCATATGAAGAGGCATGCATTTAGAAAGTTGTAAAAAAAATGTGTGTGCTAGTACAGCTTTCATACAAAAGTGCTCATGCTAGGGAAAGCAGCTTATAAGAACCAACATGTTTTTTTAAATGCAGTTCTAAACAAAAATTTACAGACTGGAACAAAATTGTAATGAACGTCTGATTTATGACTGTATACATGTGTGAAAAACAAAATAGATGGAAAACAGATCAATTCACCCATCACAAACTGGGGCAATATTTTGTTTATGGTCTTTGGTAGCAAAACATCTTGGGTAAGAAGGCAAAGCCTTCTTTGTGTTAGTTATTGGTTAGCAGGATTGGCCACTGTGAACACTTGTCTGCAAATTTATCTTTGGAAAAGACTGGGGCCATTTTCACATTCCTGAACCAGAGCAGCACCTGCCTTTCTCCTTCTCACCTCTAGGTCCTCTGGAGGGCTGCAGCTATCTCCTTCCTCTCCCATCTCTGCCATGAATGAACGGATGAGATTGCAAAACCTATGCAAGATAAGAAATTGTGGATTAGAAGTCGTTACCATTTTCATATTCCATATCTTTCACGGGTAGCAAATTATAGCAGGTCTGCCTGTTGCATCCATTTTCAGTTTTGGTAAATGGAAATTTGTTCCCTGAGTGCAGATCTCTGTGGGCAAAATTAACATTCAGAGCCCCCTCCCCAAAGATGCCCACCCTTTCCTTATAAGTTCTTCTCTTTTCCCAGGTGAGAAAACAAGACCACCAGCACACTCACCAGTGGCAATGGTACTGGGTAGGGAAATAGAGCTGGAAGTCTTCAGCTGTGTGCAGCACATAGAGAAAGCAGCACCGTTCATCACATTTGGAAATACTAGGAAGTAAAACAAAAAAATAGGAATGATGGAAGGCTTTCCATATGCGCTGAAATACTTCCTTCCCATCAGAGAAAGCTGCTGTCCAAGAGCTTGCCAAAGATTCCATTTTGCACTATAATTCCCAGAATCTGCCCATCAGTACAGACACTCATGTCTGCCCTACAAGGGCTGCCCAGTATGGACAATATGGGGACATAGTTATAGAGACAGGTACCTTTGTCTCTCTAACTCTGTCTCCATATTGTTCATACTGACTCCTTCCTATTTAGGAGCTTTTGGCTTTGTGTCTGGATATGGTGGTGCTATAAATTCCCACCTGTAGCCTGACTGGCACATTCTAGATACAGCTGATCAGCTCAGTCATATCTAGGGTCAGGAGACTCGTGGGGATGTTCAAGCTGTGGGTAGTTCTTGCAAGGAAGATGGGAGAACCACCCTTAAAGAAGATGATAAAGGAGATGAAAAATATGTGACAGCTGAAAGATAGAGCATCTACTTTGTATGCAGAATTCACAGATATAGCCTAGAAAATCAGTATGCAATTGGATCTTGTAGCACCTCTGAGACTAGGGGTCATTCCCACTACGAAAAGCTCCAAATCCTGATTTGAGATATATGCCCCTAGTTCCCACTGGAAATCAATCCTGATTTCCATTTGATCAATTTCAGGGGAAATAAAGTGGAGCAAACGCAAAAAGCCCAGGGTTTTTTGGTAGCAGTTATTTTGAGCTTCTTTTGAGAAGAATCAGTTCTGATGCTATTCCTAACAGTGGGAATGCCAGATCAGAATCAATTCTTTCTGAGGAGAGGAACAAATGGCAGAGGAATGACATTTTTTGAGAGAGCCACCATTCCCCCCCTTGCAGCGCTGCCTGTGTACTTGTGTGTTTTTTTAATTAAATTGATAAAATATGTGATTGATAGAATATGCGATTGACTGATTTTGTAACTACTTGCAAAGTAGTTGCAAAATCAATCAATTGAAAAGTCAATATTTTATTTTATTTAAAATTGTCCTCCCCTTCATCCTCCTTCTTCATCCCCCCGGTGCCTTCCTTCCATCCCCGCTTGGTTTCCCTGATGTCTGCTCGCTGTCCCCAGCCTTGGCTCTCTCCCCTCGGCGGCGTGTGCTCCATCGCTGGCTTCCCCCATCCCCGGCTTGAACCAGCACAAATGGGGATGAAAAAATGATCCCCTTTTATAGTGAGAATGAGGGATCTTTTGAAATCGGTTACAAACATGGAGCAGATCCAAATCACAACCCATGTTATTCTGCCAGTGGGAATGAGCCCTAACTGAAAGAGAGACATTGGTAGCATGAGCTTTCGTAGACTTGAGACTATTTCCTCAGATGCCTAGTGCACTCATGTTAGTAGTTCAGGCTACCAACTTCTCTCTTTCAGTTTGTCTCAAAGGTGCTACAAGATTGCTTTGTATACAGATAGTCCTACGTTCAGCTCCTTAGTATCCCTGCTTTTAAAAGGGCTTCATTTGCTGGATATACCTCTGCCTGAAATAGCTGAATAGCTACAGGTAGTCTACAGTCTACAGAAGGCAGCTTTATACATTCTTTGGTGCCATCTTTGCATTGGGGAAGCAGGTATTATCAAGTCATCAAGGGGTCATAGCTCAGGGGTACAGAGTGCTTGGTTTGTACAGAGGTCACTTGCCACTCCACTGAAAATGACGTAGAAGCAGTGAAATGGGGAAACGTTCTATATCTGAAGCCCTGGAAAGCTGTTGACAATCAGATCAGACAATTATCAGGTTAAATGGACGAAATAACAGGTCAGGAGTACCTGTTATCAGCTTCGGCTGATATGCCAGCTGCAACCCTACCTGGGCCGGGGGGACCTTGAAACGGTGGTACATTCTCTGGTAACCTCTCGGTTGGATTTCTGTAATGCGCTCTACCTGGGGCAACCCTTGTACCAAACTCGGAAGCTACAATTGGTTCAGAATATGGCAGCAAGGCTGGTCACTGGATGTTCCAGGACTAGCCATATAACACCTATATTGCAAGATGTACATTGGCTGCCTATTCGCTTCCGGGCGCAATACAAGGTGTTGGTTATGACCTATAAAGCTCTAAATGGCTTGGGCCCAGGGTACTTGGAGGACCGCCTCTCCCCATACAGTCCGCCCCGCACTCTCAGATTGGGTGGAAAACATCTATTAAGAGTTCCTAAGGCAAGGTTTGTGTCTTCTTCACAAAGGGCATTTTCCATCGTGGCCCCCCAGACCTGGAACTCTTTGCCCGACGAGCTCTGCTCAGCAACCTCTCTAGATCTCTTTAGGAAAAATTTGAAGACCTTTCTTTTCCGTCAAGCCTTCCCCCATGTGCCTTAATGACCATTCTTTCTCTCTCTTGTTGCATATTGTTTGATCCAGCTAATTCGTTGTATGGTTTTAATTGGTTTTTAGATTGTGAATGATTGTATGAAACGTCTTAGGATACTTTGTATTGTTTCTTAAAATTGGTATCATGGGTTTTTGTATTATTGGGTTACGGGTTGATGTATTGTAGTGTTTTTTTGATGGTGATTTTTGTAAACCGCTGTGATCTGCAAGGAATAGCGGTATAGAAATAAAATTTCATTCATTCATTCAAAAAGTCTCAGCTGGTGAGCTACCTATGTAATACATTAATGTAAGATTAATTACCATCCGTTACAATTGTTTTGGCAATCTGATAAGAAGAAAATCTCTAAATTTTATAAACTACTGTTAAACAGGAACTTAGAACAGGAGTTTATAAAAGAGTTTATGGTCAAGTGGGCACATGATCTGGGAGGTGAAATCAAAATATAGGAGTGGCAAAATGCTTGGAAGAGGACTAGTAAATTCACAATAGCCCAGGAATTAAAAGAAAATCATTTAAAAATAACCAATAGGTGGTATTACACACCATGGAAAATTAAAAAGATGTACAAACTATCACAAGGAGATGTGACAATGAAAAAGGAAACCTCGTTCATATTTGGTGGTGTTGTAAGGAAATTCAAAAATTTTGGAGGATGGTTCATGAATCAACTCAGCAGATGCTAGGGATAAAATTTCCTATGAATCCCAAACTATATTTACTGAATATGACCACAGTCCTGGATTCTCAGGACAAAAAACAGCATTGGAGAATTATATTATACCTTGTGACCGCAGCTAGGATTGAAATTGCTAAATTATGGAAATCTGATGGGGTTCCAACATGGGACATGTGGACGCAAAAAGTCAATGATTACAGAGAATTGGATAGGCTATCTTGTAATGTTCAAAACGATAACAGGGCGAAGAGGGGAGAAGAGTGGGAAAAAATTTTTGGCCACTTGGGAAAAAGAATAGGATATGAACTTAAGTCTTATTGAGACCTGATATAAGCTAATTTAAGTCATCAAATTTGTAAAAGTTGGTCTACTTATGTTAATTTTGCTTATACCTGATGAATTATAGGTCAACAGATGAACGAAACAGCGAGACTCCTGTTTTAGCAAAAGCGTAATGGGGAAGGAACCAAATCTTATGATGTTACGTGCAAGGAAGAGTTAGAAAGATACTTTGTTAACATTAATAAGATATTTTGTGGTTGTGTAAATGAATATTATACTTTTGTTGGTTAGAATGCATAACATGATGTAAAAGCTTGGGTAGACTATTTAGTAAGAGAAGTGAACGATTCTAAACCACAAGAACACAAGGAAGTCCTAGTTTGGGTCAAGAAGGCAAGAAGACAACTATTATTTTAAAAATCCAATACTGTATGGTATGTGTATTAATATTGTTTGTGTATTGTTTTCTTTATGTGTGAAATAATAATAAAGAATATTTGGATGAAAAAAATAATAATTACTGTATGTTACATTAGCAAGCAGTTTAAAGCACCTTACTGCCCCAAATCACCTGATTCCACGAATGGAGGATACTGTAAATGTCCAAGTAGAAATTTCTTCCTATAATGGAGACCAAAAAAGTGAAAACATAAATAAAAATCCATAGTCCCGAACATTGCAGCCAGGGGTAGGGAGGGGATGGAATTGTTTCAGAGGGTCAAATTCCAGGGCATCCTATTCCACATTTATTTAAATACTTTATATGCCACTCAACTGGAAAATGCCTTCAAGGCAGTTCACATTTCTTTTTGTGCATGTGGGATGGTGCTGTTAGTATTTAAAATTCAAATACCCACTGATTAGGCTAACTGAGGAATCTGAAGTCTGTGAACTGAAAGCTCCCCATTGCTGTCACAACCACTGTGGAAACATTGAGAAAGAAACAATATTCTGGACATACCTCCTCCAAGGAGCAGATATGGCTCAGGGTCACAGATTTTTTTGTCTCTTGGTTGCAGACACAGAGTCGTGATGGTTGCAACATTCGACCCAGCTCTAGGATCAACACCTGTCAAGAAAGGAACACATGAAGAGCCATGATGTCTTCAGAGAACATTAAAGCATTAGAATAATTGAACAACATCATACGTTTTCAGAAATAACTTGTCTGCTTCAGCTAAACACTGGTGATGTAATACAGGTATTACTTCCTTGTGGCATTTTGATGTGAGCAATTTCAGTGGTTACTCCTTTTTGGTTGGATATAGTACAATGTAATAAGTATGTGTTAGAGAAATCTCTGGCATTTGTAGAACATCCGTATGTCTTTTTAAATTACATCATTGAAATATGGAGTGTAACTACAGGTCAGTGTATTTGGCTCCTGTGAGCTTTTATTATTGCATAAAAGTTTGAAGTTGTCACAAAGTTGGAAAGATAAACATTCACCATATTTCATAACATCATACTGCTTTAGTTACACCTGAATGCATATTTTATAGATGGCAACCACATGAGAATATATGGCTGGAAATATTAGTATGTAAAGGGATCTTGTAGTACCCTTGGGACTAAATGTGCAAAAGAAGTTGTAGTATAAGCCTTTGTAGACCTAGATCTACATCTGAGGAAGTACAATTTCTCTACAATTTGGTTTCAGAAACTCTTGCTGGCCTTGCAAATAATCTAGACATCAATCACTAGATCTGCCATCTGCCCTTTGGTGTCCTAGAGAGCTCAGGCCTATCAGAGTAGATAATACTGGGTTGGATAGACAGATCAAGCATCTCAATTGACAGAAGACCTTGTTTTTTGTACAATCAGCTTCTATGGTGATTTTCAATGGCCCAAGAAAAGCCTGCAGAAGCCTGCTTATTGATCCTTTGCTCTACATGTTTTCTTTTGGTATTTTAAAGTATCAGACGTATTAAAACTTATGATTTGAGTCCTATTATCCAACTACTGGTTATGCCAATTGAAGCTAATGAGAACTGGAGTCCAGCAACACCTGGAAAATCACTTTCCTCACCTCTAGACTACAACACCCACCAGTCTTGACCACTGGCTATAGTGGCTGGGACTGACAACAGCTGCAGTCCAACAATATCTGGTGGGTCATAATTTCCTTGCTCTAGATTTCAAGAGATTAAGATTAATCCAATGACTTCTTGTCAGAGCGAGGTCTGGAGGAAATATCTAAATGGAAAATTCAGATCCCTGCAATTTTCTCTTCTCTGAGACATTTGTCAGCTCATGGATTTAAGCAAGAGATACAGATTTCTACTAGTGGTCTGTTCTTTTTTTTTTTTTAACTTTTTTATTATTAATTTAAATTTTTTACATCTAGCTGCCTGTTCTAAATCAAGACAGTTCTGCAAGACTTCATCTGAATGTTGTCCATTTTAGAGGAAGTAAGATAAGGAATTGCTGCACAGGAAAAAAATTATTGTCAAGAAAACAGATTTTCATGTTAATCTGTTTTCTTGGCAATAATTTTTTGCATGTTAATCTGTGTATTGTTCTGTTGTTATAACATGCAAATCACTCCTCCCTACCCAGGGCCACACAGTATATATATATACCACTCTCTTCCATGCCAGCATTCTGTGAAGATGCCAGCACATCAGGAATAAATTCTTCCAAAACATGGCCACATAGTGCGAAAAACCCACAAAAATCTATGGATTCCAGTCATGAAAGCCTTCGACTTCACCTAGGTTTAATTGTCTGCGCCTTTGGTTGGAAGGGATGGAGAAGTTTCCCTACTATTTTGTGAAAACGGTTTTTAAATCTGCATGAAAATTTGTTCACATTGCTATATGAATGTGCTGGCCAAATGGCTGTAATAAAGTTTGTTTTAAAGTTTGTTTGCTATATGAATTGTCATGTGTGAGAAATCTGATATGTATTTTTACATACACTCTTAGTATATCAAAATCTGGAGAACTCTGAAAACCAAATACTAACTGGGCTCTCATTTGTCTTAAAGCTTCAGGAAGTGCAAGTTAGGTTGGATCACATTAAAACACACAGCCAAATAAATCTATCCCCCATCCCTAGCAGGACAAGGCAAGGGTATTGTTTCACAGAAGTATTACTAAAGCACCCAAACTTCACTGTTTCCTTACCAGACACTGCTCTGTAGAGACAAAAGGCTGGCAGCACTCCATCACAAAACCCAGCCAAAAATCAACCAGCTCCTGTTTGGGTGACCATGTGTCCGGGGGAGCAGTGAAGTGACTGTAGATTGTATAGGTTTCCTTGATGGAAGTCAAGTACCTGCTCCAGGAATCGGAAGAGGTGCAAAGGGTGGCAGAGAAGAAGACGGCAAAAGTAAGAGAAGAAGCAGAGTTCAAAGTATCCCTACCAGGCAAAAATCAAGGTTTCTGTGGAATGCTTGTGTTGACTAGTTCTGGGGAAACCTTGGTTCAAACTCTTCTAGTGCCATGAAGTTCACTGTGACCGCTCTTGCCAGTCAATGTCTCTCAATCTCCTCTACTGGATGAGTTTGTTGTGATTCTAAAGTGGGAAGGGTGCTTATATGCCATTTGAACCTGAATGGAGAGGGTGGGATATAAATAAAACAGTACAATGGTGCCAAGCTCCCAAAGTTGAAACACTGGAACTTTTTGATTTGGATGACCATATCATCTGCTACCACCAACACCCCAAAGATTTCCCTCTTCACTCTGAGCTTAGCTGCAATCCTCAGAAGTGCCATAAGGAAACAATTTTTTCCTAGCCCCAGTACAGTATATTGCTGTCACCTATCCTTGTTGTGTTTCAAAGTTATTCTTGCTTTGTAATGCAAAGTATTTTTGTTTGGTATGGTCCTCAATGAGCAATTAAAACCCATTCATCTCACAAAACCCTGCTTAATACAGATCAAAACAAATGTCTCCATTTTTGGATTCTATTTGAGGTTTTGTGGCTAGGAGGACTATCATGGATGGATATCTGTACTTCAGAATTTACCACAATGTCACTGACAAGTGCTTAATGTTGAAGGCATGAGAAGGATGCTGAATGATTCACTTTGCAGGATGGCCACCCACTCATCACCTCAAATGAGGCCAAAAGAAGGCAAATGTACAGGTACCATTAGCAACTGAGAAATCATTCAAGAGAAGGTGAAAGAGTAGACTAACTGAGAGGTTTATTTTGGAGCTTTTGCAGTTCAGTTCCAACGTGACTGCACTTCCAACAATGTGCATTCACGTCGTAATGTGAATGTGTTATCAGATGCCATTCCTTTCTATGGGAGCTCCTTGCGAGGTGTTTCCGCAGTGATTCCAAAGTGACCCCTCATTTTGGTAAAACCGGAAAAAAGTGACTTCGCAGAATTTGCTTCCAGGCTCACTTTGATTGCACTGCAAATTGGTCTGGTGTGGAAAACCACTCCGATGTCACCCCCCTTGGCCCCCTGCGTCCTGCTCCGTCAACCCCCTCCTCCTCCTTCATGCCATCTCACCCCCTCTGCCACCCTGCAACCCATCCCATCATTCCCACCATCCCCTGCCTTCTCCTGCATCCCAATCCTGGCCCCAGAGACCCCCAGAGAGCTATCCCGTCATCTCCTGCCTTCTCCTGCATCCCGATCCTGGCCCCAGCGACCCCCAGCAAGCTATCCCATCATCCCCTGCCTTCTCCTGCATCCCGATTCTGGCCCCAGGGACCCCCAGTGAGCTATCCCATCATCCCCTGCCTTCTCCTGTATCCCGATTCTGGCCCCAGGGACCCCCAGCGACATATCCCATCATCCCCTGACTGCTTCTTCACCCCAATGAAGGATGACAGCTAAGGAGGGGGGCAGGGAAGGAGGACAGCATCCAGAGCCCCACTGAGCATACCCAAGGGTGCCGATTTGAATTGTTGAACCCTCTGGTGTGGTAATATAATGTGCACTCACTCCTCTTTGCTTGAATCCACATCACGTGACTTGCTTGGAATAGAACTAACTTCGCTTCTCCCTCATTTTGGAAGGACAGTGGAAAGTCAACCAGGTGTGGTAAAACATCACGTTTTAACGTGAATTCGCATTGCTAGACAGGAGTGACTCTGGATCTGGTGTGAAAAAACATCATGCGTTGTATTGCTAGAACAGGAGTGACTGCGGATCTGAGCTGCAAACCCCCCCAGGTGTGATAGGGTCCTGAGAAAGGGCCACCTGGGGGATTCTTGCCCATGGGCCCTTCAAAGCTGGGAACTGGTATCCCTTTCTAAACGTCCTCTCTTCAAGAATCTAGTTTGATTCATTCAAGATTCTCATAGATAGCAAGTCCCCTGATGCCTACAGGACACATGAAAAGCTGAAGGTCCCACCACATACCAGACTGGGGCATTGAACTTGTAGAGTTTCTCTGAGGCCTGGATGATTTTGTCCATGTCGCCGGTCAAGATACTTGCACCCAGGTAAAAACCCACATCCCAGTAATGTTGCATCTTTTCCAAGCAGCCCTTCCGGCCCAAGACACAGCTCAACTTCATACCTACAAAGAAGGGAGAGGGAGGGATTATTTTAAAGAATAAACAAAACATGGAACGTGAGAGTATTTCTGAGGGATATTTTCACATTTGTTATGATCTTGTTATAAAAACCAATATTAACCTGCATCAGATTGGTTATGTCACAGTGGAGGGCCCTTGGCTCTTCAGATATTTTGGACTCTAACTTCAAGAAGCCCAATCTGGCCAGTGATAGTGGACTGGGAGCTGTAGTCTGAAACACCTGGAGGATCAAGAGTTTCCCTGTCCTCATACATCCGAATCTGAATTCTATGCTAAAAAGTGCTGAATTAAGTGACAGGTGTACTATATTGGAGACATGCTGTAATTTAGTGAAAAGGGACCTGCATTCTATGCAAAAAGTCTGTTCTTCAGCCTCTGACATCTCCAGATTGGGGTGGGAAAGGCTGTTCCCTAAAGCCCTGCAGGACAATTCTGTCGGTCAGCATGTTGACATTACTATTACTATTTATCACATGGGATGGATCCTGTGCAGAACCTTGATTTAAAGTAAAAAAACCCACAAAAGTGAGTTGTTTTTCACACGACGTTTGGGGTTAACCTGAACAGAAATTAGAAATAACCTGGAAAAGTGGATAGATTATGTTTGTGTCAGTGGCGCGTTCCAGATGCGCCAATAGTACATACTAGGTACATACTAGGGTTAGGAAAGGGCATCCTTTCCGGACGCCCTAACCCTAGTATGTACCTAGTACTTACAAAATGACGGCGCCCTATACACATGGGCGCCACCATTTTGATGTCATGGACGCTTATCATCTGCACGTCACAGCGCGGAAATGATGCCGCAAGTGCGCCATTGGCGCCTTGCGGCGTCATTTCCACACCGCAAAAAGAACTCACTTTTTGTGGTTCTTTTTGCTGCGCCGGGGAACCGCGTGGTTTCTCCGCTGCAGTTCCCTGGCGCAGCAAACACGGGCACTGGCAGAGCGCCCTTTTTGGGTGCTCTGTAAAGCACCAATGATAAATAACACAACATTAATCCAAATGCAAAGTCAACAAAACCCATTCCTTTTTACTTCCTTTTTACATTAAACACACACATTTTTAAAACTCCACCCTAAAAACTATGAAGGTTTCAGTGATAGCTTAGAATCATGATTCTCCAATTCCCAGTATTATATGATGCAAAAGAGAAGGACTCCACACCAATCTGCCGAAGCTGTGGAGAGGTTTCAAACTTGTGTCCAGCCGCAATGAGGAAGACAACTGAGTTAATTCCAGCATGAAGGCTTGGCTCAGTTAAAAAGGCTTTGTGGTACCTGAGGGGTTAAAAGCAAAACCAAATATCAGGTGTTGAAAACTAAACAATCATTTTCTTCATTCTCTGCAATGAAACTGACTCAGGATGTCTTTACCAGGCAGGGATTATCCCTGCTTTCAAAATTCTTCTCCCAAACAGAATATCAGCATTCAGAGACATAACTATCTTAGTCTGGAATATCAGTATGCAAAGGGATCTCGTAGCACCTTTGAGACTAATTATGTGAAAGAAGTTGCAGCATAAGCTTTCGTAGACTTGGGTTTAACTCCTCAGATGCATGGAGTGAAATGTTGCCCATGAAAGACCTACTGTATTAGGATTGTGTTCTAATCAAAAGGTTGAAGGAAGTTCTAAACTGTTTTAAGAATCAATCAATCAATCAATGTGCTCGGCCACATTTATACAGATCCAGGAACTTGAGATCAGCTCTACTGCCAGAGAAAATTAATGACTGGCTGCCATTTCTTTTCCTCACCAATAGAAGGCTTGGTCTCTCTTCTCGGCATCAGAGAAACTTGAATCAATGAACATATCCTTGTAGATGCGGCCACACATGCAGTACAAGTCAGGAGCAGCCCCTTCAGGTCTCTCCACCAAAGGCAGAAGAACAGAAAGAGCCTTCTCACGGTCGCCGGGCTGGTTCCGTCTAAAAGAGGATAGCACAAAATAGATCACACGTACATGAAGCATTCAAGGATCACAAAGAGCCAGCTCACTCAAGGAAGACCTGAGCAAGAAGGGGGTTATGTCTTTCATTTTATTTCAGGGCTGGTCAAGACTGGCTTGGCTTCATTGTTTATGGTCGCTCTTTGGTATTTTTAAATCTTTCCTCTACCTTCAGGCTTACCTAGGGTGGGTGGCACACTGCTGAGAAGGTACCACTTTAAATTTAACAATAGGTGTAGTCGCACTGCAGAAATAAAGCGGTTTGACACCACTTTAACTGCCATGGCTCTATCCTACAGCATCCTGGGATTTATAGTTTGGTGAGGCACCAGACCTCTCTAACAGACCAGACTGAATACCTTCCCATGCTACAAATCCTAAGATTCCACAGGATAGAGTAATGACAGTTAAAATGGTGTCAAACTGCTTTATTTCTAGAGTGTGCAAGAGTGGAACATCTCAGAATCCTCCTGCGTTGCTCTGCTCTACAGCACTGTGGTTAAATTTAAAATGCAGGTCCCAACTGGTGAGAGTCATTTTAATTTGCTGTGATATCCCAGAGCGGTGCTATGTCAGATGCTCCAAGGGATCATGGAAGCATTTAAAATAGGAGTTCACAGCTGACTGCCAACTAGAGTCAGTGGGTGAGAGGCACAGGGCAAGCATTAGCACCAGTGGGCTCTGCCACAGTTGCCTGGAGGTTTTCAGTGTTGTTGTTGGGCCTATCAGGATCAGGTCCAACATTAGGAATGTGGAGATAACTGCCTCGGGAAAACAGATTTTGGTTATCATTAAAGTGCAGCAAACTGTTTGCTATGTCATTTGTTATTATTATATTTCTAGTTCCAGGAATGGTGAGAGATGATTGTGGAATTTTCTGCAAGATGTGCCAAAATAACTTGGCTGGCTTTGGGTACTATTCCTCATCTCTCTGGGGATCAGGAGGAGGAAGTTTGTTGTTGTGGAGGTGTGCCTTCAAAGCATTTCAAACATATGTTTACCCTAAGGTGACCCTATCCTGGGGTTTTCTTGGCAAGATTTGTTCAGAGAAGGTTTGCCATAGCCTTCCCCTATGGCTGAGAGATATGCAAGTGTCTGTGCAGAAAGTTTCTTCTAAAGCAAGGTTCTTCATGAGCCCTTGGAGGCCTTCCAGGCAACTGTCCATAGGTTACTGCTACTTCTCATCACCAAACATTGCCCCTTCCTACTGCACAAAGTATGTTATTGTTGTTTGCCTTCAACTCATTTCTGACTTATGAGGACCCATGGGGCTTTCTTGGCAAGATTTGTTCAGAGGAGCTTTGCCATTGCTTCCCTTGAGGCTGAGAGCATGTAACTTGCCCAGTGCATTTCACAGCCAAGTTGGGAATTGAACCTTCATGCCCAGCATTATAGTCCAATGCTCAAACCACTATGCCATGCTGGATCCAGGAAGGAGTTTACTAGTGGTGCTTTGGGTGAGGCAGGAAAATATCAACGGAGTGGGGATTACACCTGTGGCTGGTTTCTCCTTCCAGCCCCAATCTTTTTAAACACAGACTTTATCCTCACACAGTTAGCACTTGGTAAACCATAATGTGCATTCAACATATCTGTGATTGCCAAGGGGTCACAAGAGTCTTTGCCTGCATGGTGATGATGTTTGACAGTGGCCAATGTGGACAAAAGAAAAACTGTGAGAAACAGCCCATGTGTTCTTTGTTTTCCCCCCATGAATGTCTCTTTGCTAATATTGGTTTTAGAGGCAGAAGCATAAGCAGCAACATCGCCTTTCATATCCATATCATGTAACCAAGTTATCCTTTCCAAAGGTGAACCCACAGCCCATATTTATATTCTGCACTTGTATTGTTTATATACTCCAAAGAGCTATTGCTTTGGTTAAAAACTACACTGCTGACATCCACAGGAAAACAAACCAGTAATAAAGTCTTACAGTTAAATTGGCAGGGCATGACAACCCACTTGGGAAAAAGCTCCGCTGAACTCTGACTGCAGAGGTTCACCTTTTAAAGCCTGCTAAGCTTTTAAGAAATTATCTTCTGCCAGTGCAAATGGAACTTTTTAGTTTATAATTAGAACTGCACACAGTCTTAAAGAGAAGTGTGACCATTTCAGGTGGTTATCTTTACTCTCGTAAAAGAAAAGAAAAGAGGTATTTGGTCTTCACTTGATTGTTTACTTTCCTTCTCCTCTGACTTTCCTGTGCCAGGCAAAGTATGGCTACTGGTCCTTTTTTGCACATTTCTAGTATACCCAGAAAGAAGTGGTTGTTATTTAAAGAAAATGATATGCTACTCAATGCTACTCAAATCAAGCTCATTAAATCCACGGATTCAATGGGAAAAGGGACAATTATATTAGAATTAACAGGTGAGTCAATATTACAGTCAGTATCACAGTCACTTCCTTTTCATTCAGTATCAATAATCAGTATTATAGTCTCATGTCACATTTATTAAAGTAAATTTAAGTATAATGGAGGTTTATTTGCATATAATTTCAATAATAATCAAATCTGAGCGGGAGATTTTATTTAATGAAGCATAGGAAGAATCTGAGAACCAACACGGTGCAGTGGTTTGAGTATTGGACCATGACTCTGGAGAACAGGGTTCGAATCCCACTTCAGCCATGTAAACCCACTGGGTGACCTTAGGTTCTCAGCCTTAGAAAATGGCAATGGCAAACCTCCTCTAAACAAAATTTACCCCTTCTCCAAAAAAGGAAGAAAAATGTAATGAAGGATTGGTTTTTTATTCTTTCAGATGATTTTTAATCTACTTTACATGGAGACATATACAATACCCTTTTAAAACTGCCCAAAAAGCCATTGTGAAAAGTCATCTCCAGCACCATGGCATTGTTACAAACAGTGAAAATTGAAGGCGAGCATCTTATTCACTGGCTAGAACAAGGCAGGTTTGTCAGTTACCCTGTTGCTCCATCTGATGTCATTATTGCTCCTGCTCTGCAAAAATGTCCCAGAACTTCATCTCAGGATTTTCCCTCTTTTATCTATCTCACAACACAGCAATATAGGAACTGGGGTGGGCTATTAGAGTACCAGGGCCCATGGACATCAAAGAAAGCAATGAGGTCTGAGAAGGCTGAGGACAGATGCTCATCCCTGCTTGGAAAAGTTCCTTACCTGTCGAGAGCAAAGGCGTAGTGGAAGCAGATATTGTGCTGCTCAGCAATGTTGCAAGTTGGCAGGGCTTGCAAAGTTTCCACCAGGGTGATGATGGCATCACAATCCTGCAGGAGAAGACACCAGAGAAAGCCACTGTACAGAAAGGCAGAAATTTCCATCAGTTTCCAACCTTCAGCTCCCAGGTGTTGCACTACAGATGACACCATCCAGACGCTCACATTGGCTGAATGCTGGAAGCTATAGTTTAGCACCTGGGAGAAAAGTAAATATAGCTCCTTCTTTCAGAACTTGGTATTGACCAACACCAGAACCTGGAAAAGTCCTTTTTAAAGACTACAGTCTCCTGAATCCCTCAGTCAGAATGGCCAATGGGTAATTCCCATTTGGGAATTACAGTCTAAAAAATAATGTACATTGTTGTTACAGATGGAGAAAGAAAACTATTGCTTTTCTTTTACTGTTTCTGTTTCCAGTCACCTCACAGCCATACCTCAGCCTCAAGCAAGATGTAGACCTGTGACTTCCTTATGTTTCTTCCTTTACATAATGTTGACTGCCTTTGCCAGTGGGTTTCAAAAGCTAGTATGATGAAATGTTCACCTTTGGCCAGCTTAATAAAGGCATCCCCAGAATGTGTATTTGGGATTTTGTTTTATGGTCAAGCTACCCCTACATCATCATCATCATCATCATTATCATGTTAAAATATTTGAAGGGATGTCATGTTGAGAAGGAAGCAAGCTTGTTTTCTGCTGCTCCAGAGAACAGGACCCAGAACAATGGATGCAAGCTACAGGAAAAGAGATTCCACCTCAACATTAGGAGGAACTTCCTGACAGTAAGGGCTGTTTGACAGTGGAACACATTTCTTCCTCTGAGTGTAGTGGAGTCTCCTTCCTTAGAGGTCTTTAAGGAGAGGCTGGATGGCCATCTGTCGGGGATGCTTTGATTGAGAGTTCCTGCATGGCAGGGGGTTGGACTGGATGGCCCTTGTGGTCTCTTCCAACTCCATGATCCTATCATCATCATCATCATCATCATCATCATCATCATCATCATCATCATCATCAT
>NC_056530.1:3418713-3447893 GCF_019175285.1 Sceloporus undulatus
CATCATTTTAATGAAGGTCCCAGTAAACCAACTCACCTGAGCATCACGGTAGGATAGGAGGAAGTTCATGACAATGTCCAGGCTCAGGCACTCCACGCTGTCCAGGCGTTGCTGGATGCTTGTCAGCTCACGGCTTAGCTGCTCCCCACTGTACCGTTCGCGAGCCCTGCGAATGTCTCTCCGGATCATTTCCCGGATGTAGCCGCTGGAGAAAACAACATATTTTCCTTTGCTCTGAACATGATAGTCCCCTTCAATTATTAAAAATTGGTGAATTTATCCAAGACTCATTTCCTTTCCAATGGCTCATGGGACAGTTCACAATTTGGAAAGCTTACCTTTTTGGATAACAACTCCCAGTATCCTCTAGCAATATCCAGTATCCTCCAGTGTTTATGCTGCCTGCAGGAATCTGTGGATTGTAACTAAAACTTTTCAAAGTTGCACCCTCCCTCCCTCAATTGCCTACAATTGTGCACAGACACAATTGCTCAACTTACAGTAGATGTTCCTCTATCCATAGGCTTAATGACTACATGATAGAGCAGGACCATGGCCCCTGGCCCCAGCTTTCACATTGTGTCTTATATATTTCATTGGTTTAATTGGTTCCATCTCTCTTCAAGGGTTGGGGTGCAAGGTAACTTCCAGTGTGTGTGTGTGTGTGTGTATAATATTCCAATAAAAATGTAAGTCAATTTTCCTATGGTAACTTTGGCCATGTCTTTATGGGCCAAATAAAATGTGCCCCTCTTGGTGGGGAGACCAGATGATACATGGCCCAAACCCTTGTTCTGGTGCGAACAGTCTGAATGATGTCTGGTCTGTGGAGCATCAAAGTCAGAGTATACTCCTCTTAAAATGGAATAAAAAACCCTCATGTTTTCCTTCAGATCTTCTCAGAAGATCTGGAGCCCTCCGTTGCTACACCGGGTGATTGTTTGTATGTGTGTTCTGCTGTGCCACCTGGTACCACAGCCATGGGTTGCTCACTCTGAAGTCGGAATGAGGAGCTCAGCCATGTGGTTGATGCTGGGTGCCTCATTCTGACCTCAGAGCAAGGTAACCTGTGGAGGTGCTGCTGGATGCATCACAATAAAGGGTCTTAGGTAACAGAGAGAGGTCAGGACAGTTCCAGGGCCAGAGTACTTTGGGATGCCCCCAGAGTATTCTGGCCCATGGAGGCAGGGTCATTGCTTCTAGGATTCCTGGGAACAAAGCATTCCAAAAAATAAGTAGTACTCCTGTTCTTGGTTGCCCTTCAGTAACATATATGGAATTCTAAAGCCACCACTGCTGTCATCATTGTGTTCCTTCCATAGTGATATGGGTAGAATAATGTTGTGGCTACCAAAGAAAAGGCAGACTGGAAAGGCAGAGGGAGGGGAGGGAGGGGAGGGAGGCCAACAACTGTAGTTTCTGATTTGCCATGGAATTAGGCAACAAACTCTAACACTATGGAGATTATCGCACTGCATTCTGAGAACGTTCCATCTCATCACGTGATGAGAACGTTCCTGGAACGGATATTACCGCATTAGAAATCAAAACGTGATCAGAACGGGATCAGAACGGCAGTTTACCGCACTGCGATTCCTTTTTCTTGAAACCGTTCTCAGAACGGTTTGCTGTATTACGTTTTGTGGGCTGTCTTCTGATGACGTCGCCACTCAGTGGTTGGACGGCTCGGGAGAGGCGCCGCCCCCAGGAAAGAGGGAAAAGGGAGGCTTGGCTTACTGAAATCCCTCACCTCCCTTCCCCATAGGAATCAATCCAAAAACGGAGTTTTAAAAGAGCAGTGAGCCCTATGGGTCTTCATCTGGGGGGAGCAGAGGATGCTTGGCTATGGGGTTGTCCTGCCATCTCTCCCTCTCTCCTCTTTCCCCATAGGAATCAATCCAAAAACGGAGCTTAAAGAGCACTGAGCCCTATGGGTCTTCATCTGGGGGGAGCAGAGGATGCTTGGCTATGGGGATGTCCTGCCATCTCTCTCTCTCCCCTCTTTCCCCATAGGAAAGAATCCAAAAACAGAGTTTAAAATCTCTCCCAGATGCAGACCCAAAGGGCTCTCCTCTGCTCCTTTTAAACTCAGTTTTTGGATTGATTTCTATGGGGAAGGGAGGTGGGGGATTTCAGTAAGCCTAGGGACTCTGGCCGGGAGAGTGCTTCTCAGCCTCACTGAGAAGTCTTCCCTCCGAAGATTCCCTTGGGAGAGAAGGAAGGCAAGCCCCTATAAAACGTTGGGGCTTCATATGCTGGCATATGTTTGAAGAAAATAGGATAAAACCTATGTAACTTGATGGGCCAAGGGCAGAGTCCCCTCCTTGGCAGCCTGGGCTTTAAGGGAGCTCCATGGAGGTCCCTTCAAGCGGAGGGAAAGGGAGGGGACTGGACCAAGGGCAGAGCCCCGGCAGCCATAGCAGCTCTTTCAGCTCTTAAACCGGTTAGAAAAGAAGAGTCCTCTACTGTCATCCCATTTCCCCTTTTTGGCAGCTTGACACCCTTTTGCTTCTGTGTGTGTGTGCATGTAATGTGTGCCTTCAGGTTGTGAGCTTCCCTCCCCGCTTTAACTCTTGTCTGGCTCTTTGCTATGGAATTCTGGGAGTTGTTTGCTTGCTTTTCTGTGGTGCTCCAAACAGAGGAGCTTTTGTGGGTTCCCTCCTGGAGGGAAGGAGGAGAAAGTCCTGGGCATCCCTGCCATCCCTGCCTCCTGCAGGCTGCCAGTACAGGAGCCCCGCTGGACATGACACCAGAGGCCCCCCGCAGAAGCAGCCAGACCCTCTCCCTCTTGCTCTCTGCCCTGGTCCCCTCTTCCTTGAGGGAAGGAGGAGCTCCATGGAGGTCCCTTCAAGCCGAAGGAAAGCAAGTTGCCAGGGAGGGACTGGGCCAAGGGCAGAGCCCCGGCAGCCATAGCAGCTCTTTAAACCGGTTAGAAAAGAAGAGTCCTCTGCTGTCATCCCATTTCCCCTTTTTGGCAGCTTGACACCCTTTTGCTCCTGTGTGTGTGCATGTAATGTGTGCCTTCAGGTTGTGAGCTTCCCTCCCCGCTTTAACTCTTGTCTGGCTCTTTGCTATGGAATTCTGGGAGTTGTTTGCTTGCTTTTCTGTGGTGCTCCAAACAGAGGAGCTTTTGTGGGTTCCCTCCTGGAGGGAAGGAGGAGAAGGTCCTGGGCATCCCTGCCTCCTGCATTGTGACAGCACAGGAGCCCCACTGGACATGACACTAGAGACCCCCGGAGAAGCAGCCAGACCCTCTCCCTCTTGCTCTCTGCTCTGGTCTCTTCTTTCCCTCTCTTTCCCTGCTTTCCTCTTCTCTTCCTTGTCCCACCTTTCCTCCCTTTTTCCTCCCTTCCCTCCCTCCTTCTTTCCCCCCTCACACACACACACCTTCCCTCACTGCAGTCGCTCGCCTGCCTGCCTCCCTCCCTGCCTGTCATTCTTTCAGCCAATCAGGAGACGGAGGAATGAGGGAACGGATTTGAGAACGGATAAGAATACCGCACACACTTCTCTTGGAACGTTTTCATCACGTTTCAGCTCTCTGGGAACACATTCAGAACACATTCAAATCCGTTCCCTCCTGGAACACATTTGGAACACATTTAAGCGTTCTGAGAACCCGATTGGAACACATACGTGCGGTATTCTCAAATGCGTTCCGTTCTCATCACGTGATGAGAACGTTCTCAGAACGCAGTGCGATAATCTTCCCAGATATCATGCCACTGGATTTTAGCAATTTAAAAAGAATCAGAAGAGGATAAGGGAATCTTGGGGCATCATTAAAAGGTGTTTGGGCCCAAATGGGATGGAGTTTCCTACCCCTCTGCTAATGTATACACTGATGCAAATTTAGAAATATTTAAACTGATTTAATTTAAAATATAAATATGTGTCCCATCTGTTTAATCTGTAGTCTAGGTGCTTCAAAATCTCTTTAGCGATAAGATAATTTCTTAGTTTAGTTAATTTTTACTTTAGTTTAGTTAGTATTTATAAAATGTATTTAGTATTTATGAAAATACTAACACAGACAACACAAAGAAGCAAAGGCTAGGTGGCAATAAAGCACCGCATTCTAGTATATTTCAATGCAGTTTTTCTGTGGCACAACACAGCACAAACACAAGCAACATGCTCAGCTGTGATGCAACCACTGGGGCTTACCACAGCTTCCTGCCATCTGTAGTACAGAACGGTTCTGGAAACAGCAAGAAAAACGAGAGCGAGCTTTCTTCTGCTTTTTGCCTTCCAGCGTATGGAAACACACTGTTGATCTACGTTCTCTTTTTCCAAGGAAATCAAATAGAGCACAGTAATAGGCATTGCCCTGAAGTAGCTAAGCATCCTACTTTACAGAGAACAGTCTTCTGTCTGGAAATTTCCTCTGTTTAAAGGGTTTTCTAGTGCAAGACCATTTAAAGACAAAGAGCTATAAGAAAGGGAGAGTGGTGGCCCTGAATTTCTTGCCCATCCATAGCACTTAGACTGCAGAACAGAGCATCAGCTACATTGAGGCGGAATCTGAACTACAGAAATAATGTCATTTGGCATCTTTTTAACTGACATGGTTCCATTCTATGGAATCCTGGGATTTGTAGTTTGTTGTGGTATGACATCACGGACAGAGAAGACAAAATATCACACTGAACTACAAATCCCAGAATTCCATAGCATTAAGCCACAGTAGTTCAAGGGGTGTCAACCTGCATTATTTCTGCAATGAAGATTCTTTACATCGGGGAAATTATTATGCTTCTATTTAAATTAGAGGATTTATTTCCAAGTCCTCATTTATATGAGCATATGCAAATTTCTGCTTTTTGTTTGATGATGAATTTTGTATTTCTTAAAGATATTCATAACTGGAAATCCTCCATAAGACCAAAGATGAAAGGCTCCCAATCTTGAGACAGCACCCATTCCTCTAAATGCCTGAGTACACAAGGCAAAATTATTCCTTTAATGTGTCATTTGCTGTTAAGAAGCCAACATATGTTTTTGCTCTGGATTTAAACAGGGAATGGACAGGTATGCACCACTGCAGGTGTTACAGCTAAAAGATCTAAAGCAGTCATAGGATCAGGGTGCCAGCCGACAGCAAATACAGACTGGTGTGCTTCACTGGGAAACAGCTATATACTACCCTTGTATCAGAGGCAGTATCCTGGGGAAGATAAGTGGAAGGATGCTATTGCACACATGTCCTACTCTCAGGCTTTCCACTAGACTTGACCAACAAGATGCTGGACTAAACAAGTCTTAGCTTGCATCTGCACTGCAGAAATAATGCAGTTTTACACCACCTTAACTGCCATGGCTCAATGTTATAGAATTTTGGGCACTGTTGTTTTGCGAGACATTTAGCCTCCTCTGTCAGAGAGTTGTCATGCCATGACAAACTACAGTTCCTAAGATTCCATAGCATTGAGCCAAGGCACTCACAAAGTGGTGTCAAACTGGATTATTTCTGCAGTGCGAATGCAGCTTCAATCAGCAGAGATGTTCTTATCCAAAGTGGAAAAATGAATTGATATAGAAATTGCATAAATTCACGACAACATTTTTATATCAGATGCTTCTCTCTTAGAGTTGTTAGAAATGTGGAGGGCTCCTGTATCTTTAACAGATATGCAGAAGAAGGCATTTCAGCAGGTACTGTTTAAAGAAGCACCACCAGATGAAATTCCCTCCTCTACACAACCGTAAAGGTATAGAAGCCCTCTCCATTGTCACTCTGGCAACCCTAGAGTTCTGCTCATGTCTGACCCACATCAACTCTTGGGCCATGTGTGGTTACATTGTCCTGAGCTGCCCCCCTCTGCCCCACACAGGTTTCAGCAAACACAAATTGCAAAGCTATGCTAAAACAAGAGCCTTTTTAATAACGTTTTTGTGAGTTTTTGGGGCTATGTGGCCATGTTCTAGAAAAATTTATTCCTAATGTTTCACCAGCATCTGTGGCTGGGATCTTCAGAGAAGATGCTCATTCTCTGAAGATGCCAGCCACAGATGCAGGTGAAACGTTGGGAATAAACTCTTCTAGAACATGGCCACATAGCCCAAAAAACCCATGAGAAACTATTCAGCCATGAAAACCTTTGACTTCACACAAGAGCCTTTGTATTGACTACTTGTCCATTTGCTAGTCCAGCATTCTACACAACAGCAAAAAGAAGCCTTTATAATTAATCTCCACCACCCTCAGTAACTTTTTTCCAAGAGCATTCAGCAGTTAGATCACATTCAATCATTACTCCTCTGTGGAACCCAGATCTATCTGTGCAGTGTTGCACAATATCTTTTTACTGTTTGAGACATGTGGCTCCAGAGGCTACAGTTCAGTGGCACAGAAGATGGTTTCGGTGAAAACAACCCCCATTCAATCCCTAGTTTCTCCAGGCAGGTTGTTGTCATGTACCTTCTAGTCATTTCTGACTTGAAGGTACATCAAGGCCCACTTATCATGGGGCTTCCTTGGAAAGATTTGCTCAGAGGAGGTTTGCCTTTGCTTTCCTCTGAGGCTGAGAGACTGTGACTTGCCCAAGATCACCCAGTGAGTTTCCATGGCAGAGCAGGGATTCAAACTGTGGTCTCCAGAGCCCTACTCCAGTGCTGAAACCACTACATCACACTGTATCTCTCTCTCCAGGCAGGACTAAGAAGAAATACTGTCTAAGGCCCTGGGCAGCTACTGCCAGTGAATGTCAACAATACTGAGTTAGAGATGGTGTCACAAGCCACACACAGCTTTCTATATAATTCATTATTGATTCATTTATGATTTTTATGTTCTTATCCACACAATTGCATATTAATCCAAGCAAGCTACATCATAGCTACCATTTGACACTGTTGTTATTCTGTGCCTTCAAATTGTTTCCAATTTATGGTGGCACTAAAGTGACCCATTCATGGTGTTTTCTTGGCAAAACTTGTTCAGAGAGGGTTTGTCACTGACTTCCTCTGAGGCTCAGAAAGTGGGACTTGTCCAGGGTCACCCAGTGGGTATCCATGGCTGGGATTTGAACCCTGGCCTCCTGAAATCCTGCTCCATCACTCAAACTATCTCACTCCACTGCCTCAGTTATCATCTAGGAATCAATAATAATTGATCAGTCTCATAGGTCATAAGGAAAGACCTTTGAGGAATGAGAGAAAACATGCCCTCTAATTAGTATGCCACAATAACCAAGGAAGTAGGCTGAAGTCTACAAAAGCTCATGCTACCAGTACCAACTTCTGTCTTTCAGTTAGTCTCAACGGTGCTACAAGATGCCTTGGCATACTAACCCAAACATAGGGTTATTTTAGGGCATTCTGAGAAAAAGAAAAACGGAACCACCAAGTAGGAACCAGAGGAACCCCAGTTCAAAAAAATTTTTAAGAAGATAAATCTCTTCCTTCCCTTTGAAACTTGTGGTTTTGGTTTAAACCTCACCCGTCTCAAGCTTTCCTACCCCTTGTGCTATTTAGCTGAGGGACTGGAGTTTGCATGCCTCCAAGCACTGTGTATGTGTGCGTATGAGAAAGAGAAAGAGGGAGATGGAAATAGAAGGAGAAAAGATGAATATGTGGATAAATACCTTGGTCACACTTTTGCAAAGCTTGAGAAAGTTACTTTTGTTGAATCAGAACTCCCAATATTCCCCAACTACCATGACCATTGTTGTTGTTGTTGATTGCCCTCGAGCCGATTCCAACTCATGGTGCCCTTATGAATGAGAAATCTCTAAGACCCCCTATCCACTATTCTGCTTATGTCCTGCAAATTCAGGGCAGTGGCTTCTTTCACTGAGTCCACAAAACAGGCCCCACCTGGAATATTGTGTCCAGTTCTGGGCACCATAATTTAAAAAGGATGTTGAGAAACTGGAGCGTGTCCAAAGGAGGGCGACCAAAATGGTGAAGGGTCTGGAAACCATGTCCTATGAGAAACAACTTGGGGAGCTGGGGATGTTCAGCCTGGAGAAGAGAAGGTTAAGAGGTGATATGATAGCCCTGTTTAAATATTTGAAGGGTTGTCACATTGCGGAGGGAACAAGCTTGTTTTCTGCTGCTCCAGAGACTAGAATCCGGAACAGTGGATGCAAGCTACAGGAAAAGAGATTCCACCTCAACATTAGGAGGAACTTCCTGACAGTAAGGGCTGTTTGACAGTGGAACACATTCCTTCCTCGGAGTGTAGTGGAGTCTCCTTCCTTAGAGGTCTTCAAACAGAGACTGGATGGCCATCTGTCAGAGATGCTTTGATTGTGATTTCCTGTATGGCAGGGGGTTGGACTAGATGGCCCTTGCGATCTGTTCCAACTCTACGATTCTATGATCAAGCCTGAAATCTCAGTGGAAGTTGACTAAACTGAGGCTATTCCACTTTGGCTACATCATGGAAAAGACAATAATGGTAGGAAAGGTAGAAGAAAGGCAGACTGTACTATGAATTGGGATGAACTACAGCTTGTCCTCAGTACTTCTGAGAATCGGCCTCAGCTACCATTGCACAGTTGATAACAGAAATATGACATTTTACAAGCCTCTTGGTATCATTTATGGTATCTTGATAATCTGAGCTTTCCAGTTATTTTTAAAAAAAGACCAAACGTAACTGTTACAAGGAAAACCAAAGTGGTTTAAAACCAGAGCAGACAGGGTAATCTTTGCTCAAAAACAGGATTCAGTTTTGGAGTATCTCTGCTCAAAAACAGGTTTACACACTGAAGGTCCCACTCTCACTCTCCAGGAGTAAATACTATCAGTGTCAGCGTCAGACCTTGAAATACAGATGAGCAAGCTGCGGTTCTCATGATGTTATTGGACTCTAACTCCCACCAGCCCCAACCAACATGGACAAAGGTGAAATGAGAATGATGGGAGCTGAGGCCACAGTTTCTCCATTCTTTACTCTGGAAAGTTTCAGCTATTAAGAGTAAACACCAGGGTGGCCAATAGCATTCTGCTTTACAAAAAGCAATCCTTTCTGAATGTTTTGGAAGGTTATCCAGTCCTTATCCAATTTAAAGAAAAAGAACCATAAGATGGGCAAGAAAGTCCATGTGGACATATATTTGTATTTAGACTGCAGTTTCTAATTTTGCATCTATACATATAAATAAGGATATGTAGATATAATGCAAATCAGAGCCTTCAATGACAACTAATTGGATGCCTTATTTATTTATTTATTTATTTATTTTCCTCTGCTCAAAAGCACTCTGGGCTAATAAACAGATAACTTTTCTTTCTGTCTTTTGTCCATTTGATGTACAAAGTTGTAATCACTGCCATCTCATATCCACAGATCTTCAAGCACAGACTAGACTAACAACAGTCCTAAATGGCTTGGGCCCAGGTTACTTGGAGGACTGCCTCTCCCCATATAATCCGCCCTGCACACTCAGGAAGAATTTGCTGCGAGATATGCGTTGACCTTGCAAAGGGCCTTTTCCATCTCGGCCCCATAAAATTGGAACAGCCTTCCCGATGAGCTCCGCTCCATCACCTTCCTGGATCTCTTTTAAAAGATTCAAGACCATCTTGTTCCATCAAGCTTTCCCCCATGTGCCTTGATATGTGTGGTTTCCCCCCTGATATGTATCTTGTACCATTGATTATCAACTCAGCTGGCTTTGATATGGTTTTTATGGTTTTAAATTGCGATTGAATTTTTATTGTCGTTTTATTGTTATGTATATATCGTGTTGTTATTTTTGATTATTGTATTTTGTATTCTTTGTTGTGCACCACTTTGATCAGTTTTGGAAAAGCAGTATATAAATACATATTATTATTATTATTATTATTATTATTAACAACAGTTAAAGATGTTCTACATTTGGATTTGTTGCATTGAGCAGCATCTTGGACAAGCCAGTGCCTCCTCCAACTCTATTATGAATAGTCTGAGGAACACAGAACAGCCACCACAGATAAATTAAAGAGACGTGGGTTGTAGTAAATACATTCATCCTTCCACATTCACTTGGGTTAGGGGCACATTGTGGAAAAACCACAAATATCAAAAACACTATGCTTTTACCTGAGAGAACACCTCTCTAGGAATCTCTAGGTCTCCTAGTGCAACTCTGTAGTCAACATCTGCCAGACATTGACCCTAGAATTGTGGTGGTGGAGCAACAAATGCCTAGTAGAGTGTCTCTCTAGGAATCTCTAGGTCTTTCAGGGCAACTTTTGGTTAAAGTTGACCATAGAGTTGTGCTGGAGGACCTAGATATTTCTAGAGAGAACATATTAATAAAATCCATGAATAATCAAATCCAAAAAGTCAAATCTGCAAATGTGGAGGGATGAGTGTACCTCTTTAGAGACTACAACATATGGCCTTTAAACTGTGATAGACCTTTATTTTTATTTATTTTCCAAAACTTTTGTTTAAAAAAATTAACATATATAACATACATTACTAAAAGAACATACATAAACACAAACAAACAATAAAGGCCACAAAGGCAAAATTAGGAACAAAAAAACCCCAAATAAACAAAAAAGAAAAAAAAGGAGGGGGAAGAATAAAAAGAGATAGCAAGAAAGAATGAAAGAAAAAAAAATGACCCCCATCCCTCCCAACCCTCCATTAAAATAAAGTAGAATTTCCTTTTTCTCTCTAACCAGAGTATAAACATTTATTCCAATTTCTTACCATTCATTAGTTTATCCTTATAAAACTGGATTCTTTTTTTAATGTTGATAATCAGTTCATTTTTGTTTTAATTTTATAACATTCTATTTTTTTGGCTATTTAATAAAGTTGTGAGCCATCTTTGGTATTGGGAGAAAAGTAGGATATATATAGAACAGAAAAGAATATTCTCAGTTTCAAAAGAAGTTGATCCTCCAAAGGGAATCCTCAGCTTTAACTGCCTGGGCAAAACAAGACTGCAAAACAGAATAATAGTACACAAAATGGGAATCATGTAACCTCATACATCTCCCACTGTTGCCTTACTCAAGCTGTGTATAAACAAAGGTGGAAAAGGTGCTTTACCAGGAGCTGGTAGAGGTGCCCTCAAGCAGCCTTGCAAGCTGCCCGGTCAATGGAGTAAGGAAGGCCTCCCTGTTGAAGTTGGGTTGGTAAAGTTCACTCAGGCACATCATTGTGGTGGCGTCACAGCAGAAGACCTTGTTCTGGGCTGTCACCACATAGGGAATGAAGGTATAGCTGCCATTGCAGTCCTAAAAGAGAACAGGATGAATGAAACCCAGAACCCATCCCTGCATTCCCTCAATACCTTCCTGAACATGGCATGAACGCATCAAAAGGGCTGTCATACAACTTAGATTAATATGCCTTTTATCATTTATCTCACCAATTTAAAATGTTTCTAGTGCATACACTTTTGGAAGGCACTCACCCTTCTCATTCCTTCTGTATGGGGTTACTTATTTCATTTATTTTTATATCTTTATTTCCCTCCAATTTGCTCAGAGTTGGATACCCAGCTATACTCATTGCTTTCATCATCACAGCCACCACCTTCTCAGGCAGATCAACCTGAGAGTGAATGAACCACCCAAAGCCACTCTAGCCTCATTCCCACTTACAAATAAATCACTTTGCAATCCGAATCGATGGATCAGCTTGGCAGCGGAGCATGGTTCACACTACAATTTCTCTGCTCCTATTTTCTTGCTGCAAATAAAATAAAATAACCCACTTGTGGTTCACATTGACAAATGAATCGATTCAAAATGGGCCTACTCCAGCTTGCTGAAGGGCAAATTTAAATCTATTCCAATCTGCATTTGGTTCATACTTGCACCGAATCAATTTATCCAAAAAGATGTGGAAAAAATCAGCATCAAAAAGACACGGGTTAAATGGATCTAGCGTATGGTCCTCCTCTCCAAATTGCTTCAGCAATTCAGTTCAAGTGCTAACCAGGGTCATTTAAACTGGTTCAAACCGATTTGTGATCCGGTTTAAAAGGTAGTGGTAATGAGGCCTCCAGAGACTTTCCCAGTTCAGCCCAGAATTCTGTTACAACTTATTTGTATCTGTTGATGCAAACTTAGCACTAATGGCTATCATTTAAACTCAGATATAACCCATCGCACTACAGTGAGTGAGGAATATGGCACGCTGTACGCCAGAATAGTTTGCTGACCAGGTAACAGGTGCTGATGGGCATCGTCATGCCCATGAGCTCCTTTCTTATTGTGATCCTTGTTTTTTAAGCTGCACTGGATCTGCATGGCAGGGGGTTGGACTGGATGGCCCTTGCGGTCTCTTCCAACTCTATGATTCTATGATTCTATGGTGGATAGCCTTTTAATGGAGAACACAAGGAACATGTGGCTCTCCAGATGTTGCTGATTTGCAGTACCTATTAGCCCATCATCAGTGGTGAGTGATGAAGGGAACTGCAGTCCAGCAATATTTGGAGGGCCATACTTTTCTCACCACTGAAACAAAATAAGAGAACTACAGAGTTGGAAGAGAGCGCAAGGCCATGACTCTCTAAACCATATGTTTGTTGTTTCATGGCTTCAAGCTGTTTCCAATTTATGGTGACACTAAGGTAAATTTATCATGGGGTTTTCTTGGCAAATATTTAAGAGGTGGTTTGCCACTGTTCTCTTCTGAGGCAGAGAGAGTGTAACTTGCCCAAGGTCACCCAGTGGGTTTCATGGCTGAGTCGAGATTCAAACTCTGGTCTCCAGAGTAATAGTCCAATGTGCAAACCACTATGTCACACTGGCTCCCACGCCACCCACTTTATGGACTCAACTAGTTGATACCCCCCAGCAGAAATAAAAATACAGTAGTCAAAAAAGGAAGAACTGTTGCTCCACGAAGCCTCCAGGACTAGTGATTCTCATCTAAAGCAAAGGGTGAAAAACACCAGGGTGTAGTAATGTTTTTGTTTTAAATATGACACAGTCTTCCAGTCACTTCCAGCTAAAGGTTAAAACATGTCAAGGGAACTAGCCTCCAGTTCTTTGAAATTTTCCATTCCTGGTTTAGCCACACCTGTTGGAAGTGGTAGTGACTGAAAAGCAGGAACAAACACACTGACTCATCCACTACAAGCAGGAATTCTGGTTTGTCATGACATGCAAACCTAGACGTAGTATACTCAGCACCAAGTTTCCAGTGTGTTCATTGTGCCTCACTCCCAGGCTTGTAATAGGTCTGCAGAGTACAATGACGTTTAGGCAACAGACAGCTCAGTTTTACTATTTCATAACTGGAATCATCTGGATAATGTGATTAGGTATCCAGGATTATATCACAGTACTAAAGAAGAATTACAAGTAAAATAAAATGAAATAAAAGTCCCTAGCTGCCATATTCATTTTGTTTCATGGATGCAACTAATGGGTGGCTCTCCACTGTTTGCCAAGTTCAAACGGCAATTGGCTGTCTGGACAAGTCGAATTCTTGGGAGCAGTTCAAGAATTTAAAGTTGTAAATATGTATTTAAAAAACTTACTGAATTCTTCTGGAAGATCTCTTCCTAGAAAGGGGGAAAAAAAGGGAGGGTGGACGGTGATTAGTTGGGTGGCCAGATGCAAAAGGAGGGCAGGGCTTTTGTAAGAGTTCAGTTGAATTTCAGCAACTGTGAGTAGTCATGCAAAAGACACTTGCTAAAAAACTTCCATCTTCCATACAGAACATCTATTCCAAGTGCAAAAGTCTTGCCCTGTTTTGCATCGCTATTAGGGTAGGGTATAAGATGTACAAACAACTGAACAAGAAAAGCGATGCTGTCCTATTTGGGACTCTCTTGTACAGGTGTGATTAAAGTCTGTTGCTGTATCCACACCAGTGGATTCAGGCTTGCAAGAACTACTTTGGTTTTTTAGGAAAAATTTGGAAGCCCATCAACTGGAGTCTGGCACCAAAACAAAACACAAAACATAAAAAATGAAGACAAACCAAAAACAAATCCCAAACAAAACATCCACATAAATTCTCTTTGGGCTTTCATCAGTCCAAGTACTCTAAGTAGAGTTTAGAAAGGTTACTTTTTGGACTACAGCAGTGGCCATGCTGGCCACCGGAGTTGCAAGAAGTAAGCTGTCAAAGCTCTGATTAACACAGTGATGAGAATCATTCGACCTGCAGGATATGGTTGGACTGCAATAGCCATCATTGCTCATTATTGGCTATGCAGGCTAGGGCTGCTGGGACTTGCAGTCTAACAACACCTGTAGGGCGACCTTCCTCCCTTCAGTAACACGTTAGTGAGGAGTGATGTTTCACTATGGTAAATGCTGACGCTGATATCAGGCCTAGGATACATCATAGCCTAGGCTACAGGCCAACCT
Organism: Sceloporus undulatus; assembly: GCF_019175285.1. NCBI lineage: Eukaryota > Metazoa > Chordata > Lepidosauria > Squamata > Phrynosomatidae > Sceloporus > Sceloporus undulatus. The sequence continues at coordinate 3,433,003 of NC_056530.1, forward strand.
CCTGAGCATCTATAGGAAGGTCTGTATCATGGAAATAATATTGGGGTATGTGGCTACTTCACACAGCCCACTCCCATGTGGGAGTTTACATTTGAGATGTGCTCCCATTTACTATTTATTACAAGCATGAAATAGGGCTTTAGAATCAATGAATTTGCAAGTCAGGAATCTCCTGAGAAGGGCTGGGTTTTTAAAGTGGTTTAATGTTATAAATTTTAATGGTGTTTTTTTTAACATGTTATATTTTAATGTATCACTGTTTTGACTCTTAAAATTGTTTAATTATTTTTTAAATTTTGTATTTATATATTTTAATATTCTTGTACTGTTTTTAATTGTATACACACACACACACACACACACACACGCTGTTCACCACCTTGAGTCCCTATGTTGGGAGAAAGGTGGGATATAAGAAAATAATAATAATAATAATAATAACAACAACAACAACAACAACAACAACTGAACCTGCAGCAATCAGTGGTTGGGGGAAAAAACCCACAATATTTTGAGCTGTGTATATAACAAGAAGTTATTTAGGAGTTCCCTGAGACCTCCAAGGTAAAATGCTTGAGAAAGTCTAGTCTAGAGGACAGCTATCCTAACTACCATATAATCCTAGCTAGGCTTGCCTAGATTTGCCTTTGAGACAAAGGAAGGTACCTCACCTCACAGAGTTGTCAAATACCTCCAAAGAAGGAGAGTTCATCACCCCTTTGAGGCAGTCTAATCCACTGTTAAACAGCTCCCACCTCCCACAGTCAAAAAGTTCTTCCAAATATTTAGGTGAAATCTATTTTCTTCTTGCTGTTGTGTGCCTTCAAATTATTTCCAACTTATGGTGACCCCAAGGCGAAACTATCATAGGGTCTTGGCAAAATTTGCTCAAGCCACTACATCATGCTGGTTATATGAATCCATTGGTTCACTTTCTAGTCTCTGGAGCAGCTTCCACCCCAGAGCTTAGAAAGCTTACCTTTGAACCACAATTTCTAGAATCCTCTAGCAAGTGAAGGAGGATTCTGGAAGTAGTGGTCCAAAATGGAACTTTCAAAGCTCTGCTCCTAACCATCTGGTAAAACTTGGATAGATCCTGTTCAAAAGATGACTGGACTGCTACCTGAATCTCTGGCTTTACTTCACGAATGAAGATTCAGGAAGGACTCATCCCGCGCTTTCTACAAGTGCGTTGAAGACTAAGAAGGCCAATCCGAGATGAACAAGTCCACTTGCAGAAAGCACAGCAGAATGTCTCCTTGGGTGATGTTTCTGGGTTGTGGTTCTTTCTGCGTTGTCGTTTCTCTTAGAGACTCATTCAGCGTGAGATTTCAAAAAAGGCTGCAGCATCATGGATAGTGCGTCTTCATGCCTCCCGATGCGAGGCCAGGGCAGACCATTATTGGTGATCAATTTGGCCAAGCCTGAGATGTTGTTTCAGGGAGTCCTTGTATCTCTTCTCTGGGGCGAGTTCACCGTAGAATACTATTTTTGGGAGGCGATGGTCCTTCATCCTAGAAATGTGTCCTGCCCAGCGCAGCTGCGTCCTCAATAGCATGGCCTCAATGCTGGTGATCCCTGCTTGCTCAAGGACAGCAATATTTGTCTCATAGTCAGTCCAGTGTATATTTAGGATTGTGCGTAAACAGAGCTGATGAAAGTGTTCGAGGAGTCATAGGTGTTGGCGATAGGTGACCCATGTTTCAGACCTGTAGAGGAGAATAGACAGTACAATGGCTCTATACACCCTGATTTTTGTGCTTCAGCTCAAGTGTTTGTTACTCCAGATTCTCTTGTGAAGCCTTCCGAATGCACTATATGCCTTTGCTAGTATGTGATCGATCTCTTTATCAATCTTGGCGTCTGAGGAGATGATGCTTCCCAGGTAGGTCAACTGCTGGATGGACTTAAGCACAGATTTGCCTACAGTGACGTGAGGATGATAGTGTTCTTCCTGAGGTGCCAGCTGGTAGAGAACTTCCGTTTTCTTCAGACTGACTTCCTGCCCAAAGAGCTCTGCAGCTGTAGCAAAACAAGATGTTAGGTGCGCAGAGCTGCTTCCATATGGGCAACGAGGGCAACACTGTCACGCAAAAAGCAGCTCACGGACTAGGATGTTTAGAGTCTTAGTGCAAGCCCTCAGACGGCTTAAGTTGAACAGGCTACCATCACTCCGTTAGTTATTAGAAAGGCTGTGAAAGAGCATCTTGATATCTGACTTGCCTTGCTGGCCTTCATGTAGCAGGATAATCATTTTGAGGAATTGGGGGGGGGGGCATCCTAGTCATTCCAGGATCTGCCACAGACCTTTTTTACTCACAGTGTCGAAGGCTTTGGTGAGGTCGACAAATGTTACATAGAGTCCTTTGTTCTGCTCTCTACATTTCTCTTGCAGTTGTCTAAGGGCAAATACCGTATCTGTAGTGTTCCTACTAGCTCTAAAGCCACATTGGCTTTCAGGAAGAAGTGCTTCTGCAGTAGCAGGAACTAATCTGTGCAGGAGTATCCTTGGAAGAATTTTTCCAGCGATCGAGAGCAGTGTTATACCTAGATAGTTTGAGCAGTCACATTTTGCTCCTTTTTTCTTATACAGGGTGATGATGACTGCATCTCGGAGATCTGATGGCAGTTCACCTTTTCCCCAGCAACTCACAAGGAGCTCGTGGAGTTTAGCATGGAGTACATGACCTCCATGTTTCCAAGCTTCAGGTGGAATTCCATCAATCCTGGCTGCCTTACCTTTTTTCATCTGCTGTATGGCTTTGAGGTTTTCTTCCAAAGTGGGAGCTATGTCCAATTCATGTTTTATCGGTTGTTGTGTCATATGTTGAATAGCTGAGTCTTGGACTACTTGGTTGGCAATGAAGAGGCTTTGGAAATGTTCAGCCCATTGGTTCAAAATGGAAGCTTTATTTGTGATTAGTGTTTGACCATCTGTACTGTATAGGGAGCTTTGGATCTGACATGTTGGTCCAAACACTGCTTTAAGAGCTTCGCAAAATCCTCTGGAATCACCCAGATCTGCACAACATTGTGTCTTTTCTGCTAAGTTGATCCACCACTTGTTCTGAATGTCTTAGAGTTTTTGTTGGAGTTGACTATATGCGAGGCGAAAGGCTGCTTTTTTTACATGGCAAGATGGCTGGGCGAGGTGTGCCTGGTGAGCAGTTCTATTCTTTGCCAACAGCTCCTGGATCTCTTAGTTGTTTTCATCAAACCAGTCTTGATTTTTCTTGAGGGAGAATCCCAAGGATTCTTCCACAGATTGCAGGATGCTGGTTTTGATAAGTTGCCAAAACGCTGTAGGAGAAGAGTCTACAGGATGGTCTTCAAGTTTTGTTTGCAAATTTGCCTGGAAGTTGTCTCTCATGGCAGCTTGTTGAAGATTGTTGACTTGGAGTCTCCTCTTTAGGATGCCTCCCCTCTTAGGTTTAAACTTGAAATGAAGATTTAGCTTACATCTTATAAGGCGATGATCTGTTTGACATTCTGCACTGGGCATCACTCAGGTATGATGGACATCGCGAATATTTCTCTGGCGCACTAGGATATAGTCAATGAGGTGACAGTGTTTGTATTGGGGATGCATCCAGGTTGTCTTCAAGCTATCTTTCTGCTGAAAGATGGTGTTTGTAATACAGTTATCATCTCAAGTAGATGCGATGGCCAGGAGTGCTTGGTACCAGCTTCGGCTGATACGCCAACTGCGTCCCTGGCTGGACCGAAAGGACCTTGAAACTGTAGTACATGCACTGGAAACCTCTCGTTTAGATTTCTGTAATGCGCTCTACATGGGGCTACCTTTCTACCAAGTTCGGAAGCTTCAGCTAGTTCAAAATGCTGCAGCCAGACTAGTCACTGGAACCTTAAGGCCAGACCACATAACACCAGTACTAAAATCTCTACACTGGCTGCCAATTAGCTTCCGGGCCCAATACAAAGTGTTGGTTATTACCTTTAAAGCCCTATATGACTTGGGCCCGAGTTACTTGAGGGAATGCCTCTCCCTACACAATCTGCCCCACACTCTCAGAACAACTGGAAAGTTCCTACTTGAGCATCCCAAAGTGAGAATAACAACTACTCACCAAAGAGCATTTACGGCCATGGTCCCCACGCAATGGAATAATCTCCCGGAAGAGATCCGACTCATTCGTACTTTGGATGCCATCAAGAAGGCATTGAAAACTTACCTCTTCCGACAAGCATACCCCCCTGACTCTCTATAAAGGAAATCACCCTCAAATAGAAATCTACCTCAGGATGTTAATTGTGATTTGTATACTGTATGTTTTTAGATAGTATTTTGCTTTTCTACTCTGATTTTAAATAATTGTTATTAGAATTATTATGTACTGTTGCATTATACATTGACTGTAATCTTGCCTCGATCTGTCGAGAGAGGTGGGAAAAATATAAATAAAACATTATTATTATTATTATTATTATTATTATTATTATTATTATTAGTCAGCTGCTGTTCTGCACAAAACTCTAGCAGGAGGCGTCCATTATCATTGCAGTTTCCAACACCATGCTTGCCTAAAACACCTTTCCAGGCTTCGAAGTTCTTTCCTACTCTGGCATTGAAGTCACCAAGGATAATGATTTTGTCTTCTGCAGGGACTTTCTGTATAAGGTGGCATTGGTCTGAGTAGAATTTGTCTTTCTCCGCAGGGTCGGCTTGCATAGTTGGGGCATATATACTGAAGAGAACCACATGTGGGAGGCGTAAGGAGATAATGTGATCAGAATGTCCTGTTGGCAAGGTTTCGAGTTTGGAGGCAATGGAGTTTTTGATCATAAAGCCTACACCTGAAATATGTTTTTCAGTTTTGGGTTTGCCAGACCAGTAGAGTGTGTAGCTAGCACCATGTTCTTTAAGGCTGCCTTCCTCGTGTAGACGAACTTCACTAAGAGCAGCAATGTCAATGTAAAATCATGACAGTTCATGGGCTATCAGAGCAGAACTTGCATGGTTCTGATGTTCCAGCATGCAAGCGTTAGTCTATTTACACCTTTTGAGGCTGGTGTGTGCCTTTGTTTTTTTGTCTTTGTTTGACTGCATCAGAAGATGCCTGTTGGCCGTGGCTAGCCAACCGGGTAGATGGGGATGAGCTTTTGTTAGGCCACCTTTTCTAGGCCCCTCTCCATATGGAGCAAGCAGTGCTCTCCTTTAAAAAGGCTGCTTGGTCATTCAGGATGCTGCCGAACAAGACTGTCATCCCCAGTCAGTCTCAAGTGACCAAAGTCCTGAACCACCTGCATGCAGGGTTGGGTCTGTGGCTTCCAGTGCATCTTTACACCTGCCATTTCATCCCTCACCTATCGCTACAGGGCTTTTTCGGAAGTTGGATGTATTCTTTGAGTCTGTGCAATGGGTTTTTTCTGGTGGAGCGCAGCATGCACAGAACTGGCTTCACCCTTTAAACCAGAGGTTCGTCTGCTGAGGCCTTGACAAGCATGGACAGTGGCAGCGAGGTCCTCGGGTCGTAGGTTTGATTATAGTTTCCTTCTCTTAGATGGTTGACCTTACAGGGTTAGACGAACACCATCTGCCCGGGGATTAGAGTTTTCCTTCTCCTAGGATGGTTGCCATAAGGCTAGAGAGCCCATCCTGCTCTTTGGCGCTCTTGGTCAGAGCCTTTGGTTGTGACCTGTCTGGCATGGGAGGCCCTGCCGGTGGCTATTATACCACTGCCAGCATAGCTCATAATTTCATTAGGGTACGCAAGCCTCTCCCCCATGACAAGGGGTTGTCAATGGAGAGCCTGAATACTAGCAATGGAATAGCATCCTTCACAATGCCAGAGGACATTAGGCCAGATTAGGGGAGTAAAGCTAAATTCTCCTGATTAAAGAAATGTTCAGGGGCTCATAAGGAACACTGACATTCCTCCCAACATTTGTTGTCAGGGCAGTTCTCTCTCTCTGCCTAATGCATGGCCAGCCATAACTTCTAAGCATGCTGTATTCAGTGTCTCACTATATTAAATGAGATTCAGAATTGCTGTTTAATTTTGTTTCATATCTCCTTGCCACGTGATCTTGAAATTGTTCCAAATTGCAATCTTACACCCACTTAACCAGGAGTGAAAAATCCACTCAGTGGAGAAAGTGCATGCTTCTGAGTAGAGATAGATTATATTGTGGTGTTAACCACACATCATACTTGGAACAGAGTGATCATAGGCAGTTTGAAAGGCTCCATGTATGCGTATAAGGGACACGAAAATCCTAATTCCAAGGCATGAAATAAATACTGATAAATGAAGACAGTGCAGACAAGAATGAACAAATGTAGCTAAACAGAGAAATAAAAAGTTTCCTTACTGACCAGACTCAAATGATGCCCTTACCCTCCTCACCATGCTGAAGCCATGAGGTTTTCCTTACCGCATTATACATTATAAGGCTGGTAACACAGGATAACATAGGAAGAAGACCATAAACTCATTGAAATGACTTGCCACTGACTCAGATGTCTGAGAGGTTTATCACATGGAGATTTTTGCAGCTTTTTGCAGCTCAGTTCTGGCGTGACTGCGGGTCCAATGATGCGAAGTCACACAATAATGTGAATGTGTTATCACGCGCGATTCCTTTTTATGGGGGCTCCTTCCATGGGGCTTCCGCAGTGATTCCAAAGTGACCCCTCATTTTGGTGAAATCGGAAAAAAGTGAATTCACAGAATTCGCGTTCAAGCTCACTTCGATTTCACCCCGAATTGGTCTGGTGTGGAATGCAACTTTGCTTCTGCTCTGGTACAGCACCACAAACCCCCCCGGGTTGCAAATTTCCCATGGTGCAGCACTGCAATTTTCTCCCATTTCCTTTTGGTGGTCCTTTCACTTTCAGGGCAACTTTCAGGGCAACTCATTTTTGGGGAATGTGTGTGTGTGTGTGTGTGTGTGAATCTGAATATATAGATATGTCTGTCTATCTATCTATCTATCTATCTAGGTGTGTTGGAATTGCTGAAATGGAAGGGAAAATAAAAAAAGGGGATGAAGAAGACACAGAAATATTCACAAGGCAAATATTCATGCAATCACGCAATTACGCAAAACAGGGAACAAGAACTTGCAGCCCTTTTCACCCCGGAAATGTACAAGGTCACAATGTGTTCAGACCCCCACTGAACATGCACAAGGGTGCCGATTCGAATAATTGAATCTGCATGGTATGCACTGGTGTGGCAATACAATTTGCACTCACTCAGCTTTGCATGAATCCGCATCATGTGACTTGCCTTGGATTTGATTCCCCCTCAATTCGGAAGGGCAACAGAAGGGCAACCAGGTGTGATAAAACATTCACATTATACCATGAATTCGCATTGTTGGATCCACAGTCACCCCGGATCTGAGCTGCAAAAATCTCAATGTGATAAACACCTCAGTGAGCTGACATAAGAGTGTAAAGCAGCTTCCTGTATTCCTAGAACAGTCTATCCCCCAATAAATTATTGCCCCTTACAAATGTGTGGGAATATAATTCCCATCATCCTCAGCCAGCATGGTCAAAATGGCATGATGGGAGATGCAGTACAATCAATATGGAAAACACTCTTTTTAGCTAGCTTTCACAGAATGTTTGTCTTTATACAGGCTCATTCAGGATATAGGTCTCACTCTGAGAACCGGACTGCATAGGACACTCAGCCAATTTTTTTCTCTTCTTTTTCAAGATCTGACATTTTGTAAAAGTGGGAGGGGATGGAATATCTGGACTATCTTCCCTTCCCTTGATGAAAAAAATGATATATATTAACATGCAATGCAGCTGGCCTAGCACTTGCTCCAGTTACTGGAACAGTCCATTTTATCGGACCAAGCTTGCAAGTGAAAGGGTTAAGGAACAGTTTCTTCTGTGTGGTAGGATTCTACTGCTGATCCCAAACCTCTAGACTGCAAACCCTTAAATCAACAGGCAAAGATTCTCCAGCTCCCAATTGATTTAACTTTTCAAACCTCTGCTTGGAGGACCTCAGTGTTCAGTACAAAACAAAACAAAACACAGCACATACATAAAAACCAGACCCAACAAGCCTGAAGTCTGCCCTAGAAATGTTCCCTTAGTTTGACTACCTCATTCCTTTGCAATGTGGCCAAGAGCCAGGCCATTTCAGTGACTGGAAACAATCTCCCCCAGATGTTTGTTGTGACTGGGTGCCTTCAAGTTGTTTCCAACTTATGGAGACCCTAATGTGCCCCTATCATGGGGTTTTCTTGGCAAGATTTGTTCAGAGGAGGTTTGATATTGCCTTCCCTTGAGGTTGAAAGCATGTGACTTGTCCATAGCCACCCAAAAGCTTTCATGTCTGAGTTGGGAATCAGACCCTGGTTTCCAAAGTCATAGTTCAACACTCAAATCACTATGCCACCCTGTAAAAAGGTGCCCCCGTGATCCAATTCATAATCGGATTTCCATTAGAAATAAGAAAAAATGAGCCCTGAGCCCAGAACAGCCCCCCAAACCATTTGGGAGCAAATCATTATTTGAATCTGGAGTGTGTGTGCAACAGGGTATGTGTAGTTCTTTGAGCAGTCCTTCTAACCTCCAACATCTGCCCACCCCTGCCATAGACAGAAACCCCTTAGAACTACCTTGTGTCCCACTCACCCGGAGGGCCTGGAACTCTGGGAGATCCGTATAACAGCAAAGGAGGATGTTGTTGGTCATGCTGAAGCTCTCACGAACCCCTAGGTGATAAAAGAGTGAGGGCTGGCATAGGCTGTTGCTCATCTCCACCACAACCACATCTAAAGAGAAGAAGACATCACAGATCATCAGGCATTGTTGTTGCTGGAGAGTCCAAGCTTGCATTATCTTTTATCTTTCCCCACATCATGCCCCCAAAGTACCCACAGCAGCTCTCAAAAGACACTTAAAAAATAGTATAATTTTTAAAAACAGAATTAAAAACATCACATCAGTATAGAGCGGTCCTTCCACATTCATAGAGGTTAGAAGTGATGGATTCCCATGAATGTGGAAAAACTGCAAATAAAAGAAAGGCTGTTCTTTTTACTTGAGAGAACACAACTCTAGGAATCTCCAGGTCCTTCAGTGCAACTCTGGTCAACATCTGGCAGATATTGACCATATCTGGTGGTCACATCTGGTTCTCAACCATCTGTCAGATGTTGATCATAGAATTATGCTGGAGGACCTACAAATGCATAGAGAAGTCTTTTCTCTAGGAACTTCTAAGTTCTCTGGCACAACCCTATGATCAGCTTCTGGCAGAGGTGTGCTGGAGGACCTAGAGATTTCTAGAGAGAACATATTAATCAAAACCACAAAAGTCAAAGTTGCAAATGTGGAGGGCTGACAAGTTAAAAATATAAAGCCATTGAAATCACACAAAAGCAAACACCCCAGTAAGAAGCCTCCCTGGGTGCAAATACTTTTAAAAAGCCTTCTTGAAAAGAAAAGTTTTTCCCTGCTGGCAAAAGTTGAGCAGGGTCAGGGCTAGCCTAGCCTCTTGAGGGAGTGAGTTTCAATGTGTGGGAGCCTATTCTTCAGAAGAATACAGCCAGAGATACAGGGGTCATTCACACTTTTTTTTTTTTTTTTGAATGAAGAGATTTACATTTCTGCACCGATTAAGAATCAGTTTGGTGTTCCCACTACATTTACCATGATCAAATCTCTCCATGCCATTTTAACCCTGTTGCCTTTCACATTTGCCACCATACTGATTTAAAATGGAGGTGCCTCCATTTCCGGGAATGATGCAACATGATCCAAATCGATTTGGTAGCGTGGTCACACTACCAAAGATGCAGATTGCTGCTGCTCTTGAAAACAGAAATGCTAAGGAGGTTTGGTGCCAAATGCATTGGTTTAAGTGGGCTTTTTGGTTCTCCCCAAACTGCACCAAGTGCAGTTGGGCCAAATGTAAACTTCATGGAAATAAACCGATTCCAGACCAGTTTATTTCTATAGTGTGAATGGGGCCTTAAGAGAGCAGAAATCCTGCTAGCGCTTGAGCAATTGTCCCAGTCATTTCTCTTCCAAAAGAGGTTATTCCCTGAATATGGAAAAGGCAATTTGAGGCATGGCAGTGGCATCACTAGGTATTCTCGTGTCACCTCTCTCATTGGTCACACTGGGTGACCTTGGGCAAGTCACATTCTCTCAGCCTCGGAAAGAGGCAAAGGCAAACCCTTTGTGAACAAATCTTGCCAAGAAAACCCCATCATTGAGTCATCTTAGGGTCTTATCAAACGGGAGGAATTTCTCTTAAATTCGAATGAAAAAAAAGTGGGACCAAAACGCATTCACTTAAAATCGCTAATTTCGTGCAATTACGTGAATACGCATTGCATTTGAACTGGCTCTCCATTGCCTGAAAATAGCATGCCATTGCCCGAATTTGCATGTGGCAGTCTATCACACAATAATGTGAAACCACATGATTGGGTTCGGACTGACTTCCCATTGCCCGAATTTGCGTGTAGTGGGTTATCATGCAATAACATTAAACCCCATGATTGTGTTCAGATTGCCATTGGATTATACTTCCAATTCTCCTTATCTGATAAACTTGTTAGAGTCGCCATAAGTTGGAAATGACTTGAAATTACACAACAACAGTCTCATCATGGACTATTTGAATGTTTTTCACATTTTGCCCTTTAGGGAATGCTTTTCATACTGACTATTAAGGAACCCTTCCACATCTGGTTTAGGAAGAAAACAGGAAGCCAATTTATACCTGGGGCCCATTCACATTGTGCAATTATAGCACTATTATTTCACTTTAACTGCCATGGTCCCATCCTGTTGAATCCTGGGATTGGCAATGCAGATGCAACCAAAAACCCATGTCTGCTGAGCTTTGGAGAACTGTTAGCAGTTGATGAAGACGGATAGTCTGAGTCGATTTGTTTCTTGTCTGAGGTATGCATGTATGATGCATGTAGTCAAGGATTCTGGGCAGACAGCTGAAACCCTTTAGGTTGCAATAGTCATCAAGTCACAAAACAGAGAGCAGGATGGTTTCCGGAACTCTTTTCCTGGAGCTTGGATGTTAAGCAACACAAAAGCAGAATAAAAGGGAAGGGAAGATGAGTGTGATGGTAGAGCCACAGGATCCACAGTTCATTAGTAGTTTTAAGAGAGAGTGCGGGAGGCATTGTACAAAACTAAAGAGTTTATCAGATGCGGGTTTTTGGCGATTTTTCCTGCCCAAAGAGTCACTTTTGTGCAACCAACATAGCGCAATAAAGCGATAACACGATGTTCTTCCAGATGTCATTCATTTCTATGGGAGCCCGTTGTGCAACGCTTCTGTAGTTTTAGCGTCATTCCTCCCCTTTTTGGGCATTACGGGGAAAAAAGGGAAGTCTGGCATTTGTCTCCCGTTATCCTTTCTAATGTGTTGTGAAATGGTTTGGTGTGGTAGGCAGCAACGCAACGCAACACAAATGTTACTGATAGCAAAGTTCCCATGATGCTGTGCTGCTTTTTCACCCCATTCCCTTCCGGTGGCCCTCCTTTTTCAGGGCAACCCCGGGGGGGAGGGGGTGCATGTGTTTTGCCTTGATGTGTGATGGAGGAATACATAGGATGCTATAAATGAAGGGGACCCTAAAGGGTCATCAAGTCCCCCTTCTTCTGAAGGAATACATAGGATGCCAGAGAGATGGGAGGGTCCTCAAAGGGTCATCCAGTCCAGCCCCTTCTTCTGTCCTGAAGGAATACATGTGAATATAAAAACACGTGTGGGTTATCAGCTATTGTGGATACTGTGAATATGCAGAGATATGTTTATTAGTATGTGTCTCTGACATATATGTCTATATATATATGTATCTGTCTTGTCTGCCTGTATTTATAAAGAGGTGTGTGTGTGTGTGTGTGTGAATATATATATATGCGTGTTCTGTATGTATATGTATAGGTATAGGTATATGTATATGTGGGGGGAGTGGGGTCTGTACCTATAGGTAAATCTAATCTATGCAAGGGACCCCCAAGGGCCATCCACTCCACCCCCTTCTTCTGCCCTGAAGGAATACATAGGATGCCAGAGAGATGGTGGGGACCTCAAAGGGTCATCCAGTCCAGCCCCGTCTTCTGTCCTGAAGGAATACATGTGAATAAAAAAAAGTGTGTGTGTTATCAGCTATTGTGTATACTGTGAATATGCAGAGATATGTTTATTAGTATGTGTCTCTGACATATATGTCAAACAGGAAACTGGAAGGGGCTTCTTCCCTCTCCCCCCCCCCCCCCGGAAGCACAAAGGTCACGATGCCACCAAAACCTCCAAGGAGCATGCGCAAAGATGTTGTTGCAAATCAATCATAGCGCTAAAGCCACGTTTCGGGGGAATGACGGAAAAGCAAACAATGTGGTAGAACATTGCGTTATAACTTCATTTCGCAACGTTCGTTTCACATCCTTAGCGGAATTGAGGGTCCCAAACTTGCGTCTGATAAACTTCCAGGTTACAATCCTACATGTATTTACCTGGAAGTAAATCCCATTGGACACAGTGGGATTTAGCACTGAATCAACATGCGTAGGATTATGCTGCTAAGTAGATTAGACAGTGCTAAATTTCACACAGATTTTAGGTTGCATCCAAACCTCCTGGGACAAACAATGACAGTTTCCCCTTTTATAAAAGGAATGGCTGACAGGTCCAAAGGTAAATACCATTATTAGTTACCATTTCTAAAATTTGGAAGCATCAAGCCATTTCCAATTTATGGTGACCTAAGGCACAGGGTTTTCTTGGCGAGTTTCTTCAGAGAGAGGCAAGTTGCCATAGCCATCCTCTGAGGCTGAGAGAGTGTGACTTGCCCAAGGTGACACAGTGGGTTTCTTCAATTGCTGAGCTGGGATTCGAACCCTGTTCTCCAGAGTCATAGTCCACCACTCAAACCATTACACCACACTGGCTCTCCACAATAGTCTAGGCACTGGTAACCTTAGTTAGATTACTACTCTCCATGGGAGCATCCCTAAGCACTGACTTGAAAGCTATAGCTGGCTGCGGAGGTGATTGCTCTGCTTTTCAACAGCGTTTAACATTGTGTTAAAAGAAAATCCACTGGATGTCAGCATGCTACTGAGCTACATTTAAGGTACTGTTACTGGTAACTGAAGCCAAAGGCTGCATCTGCACTGCAGAAATAGTCCAGTTTGACACCACTTCAGCTGCCATGGCTCAGTGCTATGGAATGTTGCAATGTGCAAGTTTGAGAGATATGTAGCCTTCTGTGCCAGAGAGCTCTAGTGCCACACCAAACTACAAATCGCTGGATTCTTCACCATTGGGCCATGGTAGTTAAAGTGGTGTCAAACGGCATTATTTTTGCAATACAGATGCAACCCTAAACAAATAGGAACCAGATTGTTTCAAGGATCATCTGATTCTCTCTGCTCCTCTCGAAAAATAAAACACTGCTCATGAGAAACACTCTTATGCTCTAATGCTCTACCTATCGGAGACTATAAGAACAGAGCTTTCAGTGTTGCAAGGCCAACTCTGCAAAATTCTTTTCCTCTTGGTATTAGACTGAGCAGTTTTTTACCTTTAGATGCCTGTTCAAGAGGTACCTTTTCAGTAAAGTTCCCTCCCCAGCATACAATAGTTTTACTGACTGCAATATCTTTCATTTTGTTTGTATTTTGTTGTTGCAAGCTTCATGTAGTACAACTGTGGTGTTTTTATACTGAGCAGTATATACATTTGGAAAGAAAACTAAAATGTGTATACACAGAGAGAAATACAACGATAATGGGGAAAGAAAGGAAGCAGTGAAACGAAAAGGGGCAGTCTGTGAAAAGCTTTTATGCAATGCTCAAAATCTAAGCAAGGCAAATTGCAGCCACTGTTCACAACATTTGCCACCGACACTGTCATACTCCTATAAAACATATCCAGGGGTAGCAGTGCTGGAGCAAAGTACAATAACATCAAAATCCACAACAGTGTTACTTTTATTTTAAATTGTGAATTTGAAATGACGACTTTTAAATGTGTCTTGTTTTAGTATGTCTCTTGTTTGTCTTTTTAACTGTACTTCATCTGTTAATTGTTGTTGTTCCTTGACTCAATCCATAGGGAGAGGCGAGTAATAATAATAATAATAATAATAATAATACAGCTGAAAGAGAGCCAACAGGATTTCCAGGGAAGTGGAACCTATCTGCAAGTTTGATTCCCTTTGGGGGGCATTCACACTAGGTTTTTGTCCCGAGGAGATGTGGATCACTGTGCTGAATCATATTCGGATCATTACTCCCATTACATTTTGTGTCCCCAAATCTCTCAGAGTCATTTTACCCCTGTTGTTATTCACACATGCGAACGTTTTGGGATAAAATGGGTCACCTCCATTCCCTGAACAATACAGAGTGATATGAACCCATTTGGTAGCTTATTCACACTGCAGAAAATGCGGATCAATGTGGTTCTTTCAAAAAGATACGAGCAAAAACCCAGTATTGAATATCCTGGGTTAAGTGGGTTTCTAGGTAGTCCCCTGCAAAGTGCACCAACTGAATTCAGACCAAGTGTGAACAGCAAGGAAATAACCTGGTTTCACATCACGTTATGTCCATAGTGTGAATGCCCTCTTTGTTTATGACTCAGCTGAGATAGGAATCTTCTTCCAACTAAAGGACTTCAATGGGGGCAGCAAACATAGAGGGACTATATAACATTCAAAATCCACATACTGTTCATACTTGACTATAAGCTGACCTCATGTATAAGTTGAGGGCAAGGTTTTGGGGCCAAAATTATGGATTTTGCTAAGGCCCGTGGATAGGTCGAGAGTAAAATTTAGGGGCATATCGCAAAGGAATTAAAGGATGAAGAAAAGAAAACAATGTCAACGAACTTATAAAATTCCAGCAGACA
>NC_056530.1:3457893-3492749 GCF_019175285.1 Sceloporus undulatus
GTAAATTTACACAGCGCTGTACATACAATCTTTTTAATTGGACGGTTCCCTGCCCTCAGGCTTACAATCTAAAAAGACATGACACAAAAGGAGAAGGGAGTGGGGGTGGAGAAGGGACCTCTCTAGTAGCATAATACATATAAAGTACATGGCAATACAGGAAATGGTTCAATAAAACAGGCAACAAAAGCACATCAAATAGCAAGTGACAATTATGCAATGCCTGGGAACGCTTCACTGAACAGGATGGTCTTCAACTCCATTTTGAAGCTGGTTAAAGAAGTGATGGCTCTTGTTCAGGGGGGAAGAAGGTTCCAGGAGTGAGGGGCAGCAAGTGTAAAGGGGTGAATCCGAGATGGGGCACAGGAGGCTTATCATGAAAAGTCGACCAGTTTCCCACCATTGTTCTCTCTCACAAAACCAGCAATAATGTCCAAAGATATTACATTTCCCATTTCCTGAAAAGGTGGTGGGGAGGGAGGTCATCTCATCCAGCCAGATCAATGTGTCCCAATCTTCAGGTCAAGGACAGGTCCTGACTTGCGAGAAACCACAGACATCAGCCATCTTATCCAGTGTAACTGTTTGCAGAGCATTTATTCCTATTTCTTTCCCCTCTGTTTGCTTAATGAGGTGCATGTAAGTGTTTTCTGCATACGCTGAGCCAGAATCCAGACGTTAATGCAATTTGGTTTTGCTTGCTGATATTGCCTCCAAATCAGGCTTTTATTGAGTGGTCCACTGGCCTCATTCTTGGAATGCTGTATCTATCTGTCTGTCTCTCCAGCAAACATCTTCCAACTGGAACCCTCCCATGTTTTCCCACTGGTTCTTCCACGCCACAAAAAAAAACAAAAAACAAAAAAATCTCCCAAAAAACACAGTGAATGAGGGAAGCCTGAATAGCAACTTAGGGCCCATACAGACAGGCCAAAATAAAGCTGCTTCGGGTCACTTTGGAGGGATGCTGGTTAAATGACACACACATCATGAGGCCAGAAGTTGTGCCAAAGCTGCGTTCCAGTCCTTAGGACTGGAGTGTGCCTTTGGCGTGGCTTCTGGCCTCTTAGGATGCATGCATCATTTATACATCATACCCCCAAAGTGACCCGAAGCAGCTTTATTTTGGCCGGTATGTATGGGCTCAAAGTCTTTTCATTGGCATTACCATGAGCCATCTACTTTAGAACAGGACTGTGAAATGTGCAGCCTCCAAAAGCCTTGCCTGGATACTCCAAAAATTGCTGGACCTCCCCCCACCTCCCCATTTTTTCCAGGTGAAAAAAAAGTGCCCCAAAATGTCAATCACAACTCCTAGAGGCACCCAGAAATGAATGATTAGTTTAAAACGCCAAAAACCCTACACTAAAGCAGAAAAACTGCAACTATGAGTTACTTAGTTGCAGGTTTTGGCTAGAAATGGGATACTGCAGCTTACCGCAGTTGCGAAAGTTGGCTTTTGCTACAGCAGTTCACTTGTGAACAGGGTTAGGACCCGAATCCTTTCCTCCAAGAGCATGGGGAAGAATCTCAGGGTAAGAGTACTGTTTTGTGCGCATATATATATCCCCTTTGTTTGACTTAGTTTTTACATTTTTAATAGCATACTAATTGTGGTTCATTCTTAACGTATGATTTATGACATCACCAGGGGCTTCCCTGTGTAACACCATCCTTGTCCCTAAAATTTTGGACCCTGGTTAGTCCTGTCTAGGGAACCTTACTTGTGATCTGGAAGCATTCTTTGTCTATGGAGTTTATCACATGGAGTTTATCCCATGCAGAAATGGGATTTAAATCAGGAAAATCCTGCAAAAGTGGGATCTTTTTCAGATGACATTGGAGAGCATCCCACATAGAAAGTGGACAAATCCCACAAAAGCAGGATTGTTTTCAGATGCCATCAGGGGCACTGAACATTAATGCGATATTAACCCACACAGAAAATAAATTGTAAGCCGCTTTGATAGCCTTGGCTGAAGAGCGGGGTATAAATAAACAAGTAAAGTGGACAAAATTGGCCACTTTCTACTTTTGGGATTTTACTTTAGACCAATTTTGTCCACTTTCTGTGCAGGTTAATGTTGGATTAAAACTCAATGGACGTTATCAGACAAGGGAAATTGGAAGTATAATCCAACGACAATCTGAATGCAATCATGAGGTTTAATGTTCTTGCATGATAGACTACCACAACACAATTTCAGGCAATGGGAAGTCAGTCTGAATGCAATCATGGGGTTTCACGTTATTGCGTGATAGACTACCACATGCAATTTCGGGCAATGGCAAGCTATTTTCAGGCAATGGGAAGCCAGTTCGAATGCAATTCGAATTCACATAAATTCGCTGAACTAGTGAATTCACCTGAATGCGTTCTGGCCCCACTTTCTTTTCATTTGAAATTAAGAGAAATTCCTCCCATGTGATAAATTCCAATGCCCCTGATGTGCCTGAAAATGATCCTGCTTTTGCAGTATTTTTCCAGGATTTTAATCCCGTTTTTGCACGGGATTTGGGCAGTAGCCTCCCGTGTGATAAACTCCTATATCCTACTCTCTCTCTCTCTCTTAAAGGGTCACAGTCTCCCCCACCACTCAGTTAAAATATAGAGGAGTCCAGCTTCAATTCATTATCAGAGGTAACAGCAGGAATGTTCTTGAACATTCAGGGAAATTCCCACAAATCAGTGAATAGAAATAGTGGAAATGTTCTTTTTTCATTCCAAGGCAACATTTGCAAACACCAGCTCCTCCCAAGCCGGTACAACCTGATTGTCTCCTTACTGGAAATAACTACACCAACTGAACTCAAGTATAGATGCTTAAGAATGTAGTTCCTTTTATCTTTTTCTTTTTTGTTATGAACTTCCCCAAATTTGCAAATGCCATCATAAACAGGGACTGGCATCCTGTTGGAGATTTATGATAGTGTAAGGTGGATGTATTCCATCACAACTATTCTTTTTTTAAAAGGAAGTCAGATTCTTTCCTGACCCTGAAATAACCAGAATGATCAAGGACAATGCAATGGCCAAAATGTTTCATTTCGGGAAGAGAAGACTGAGAAGTGATATGATAGCCATATTTAGAAACCGGAAAGAATTTTACGTAGAAGATAGAGCAAGCTAGCTGTCTGCTGCTCCCCAGACGAGAGCGCAAACCAAAGGATTCCAATTATAAGAAAAGAGATTCCATCTAAATATTAGAGGAAATGTTCTTCCTAGTTGTAAGAGCTGATTGACAATAGAATAGACTGATTTGAAGGGTGGTGATGAAGTTCTTATAACAATGATCACCAATTAGCAGACATTAATCCTTGTTTGCATTAGCCTCCCAGCCTAAGGCCTGCCATCAGCACAGAACAATACACATGCAAATCACTCCTGCATTCCCAGGCTCACACAGTATATATAGACCCACTTTTTTCCCAGGCAAACATCCTCTGAAGATGCCAACCACAGATGCTGGCGAAACGTCAGGAAGAAAATCTTCTAGAACATGGCCACATAGCCCGAAAAACCCACAAAAAACCATGGATGCTGGCCATGAAAGCCTTTGACTTCACAATAACAATAATACAATTTTCCTGAATTACTTTCTGGAAATTCCTGGCACCAGCTGCAATATTTTATTATTTCCATAAGTCCCAACAAGAGTTATGGGCGCAGCACTCAGGCCACAACACCCTTACTGTCAGGAAGTTCTTCCTAATGTTGAGGTGGAATCTCTTTTCCTGTCGCTTGCATCCATTGTTCCGGGTCCTGTTCTCTGGAGCAGCAGAAAACAAGCTTGCTCCCTCCTCAATATGACATCCTTTCAGATATTTAAACAGGGCTATCATATCACCTCTTAACCTTCTCTTCTCCAGGCTAAACATCCCCAGCTCCCTGAGTCGTTTCTCATAGGGCATGGTTTCTGTGTAGAGAATGAGTTCTGTGTGGGGTGGATGTACATGCTCAGTGGGTAGTCAGTAGGGCTTCTCTGAAGGTGTCACTGGCTCTCCCATGTCTCATGGGCCTTATTAAGCAGAACTAGCATCAGTATGCAGCACTATGACAGGGCTCACAGTTGACTTCAGAGCTTGGAAAAGTTATTTAGGGATTCTAATTTCTGGATGCTGGGAGTTGAAGTCCAAAGAAATAATTGTTTCAATGTCTGGATGATGTATGCCATGGTCTTCATAATAAAAGGTTTGTTACTTCGTTGTGTGCTGTTATGGTGACCCTAAAGCAAAGCTTTCATGGCAACCTTCTTCAGAGAGGATTTGCCATTGCCATCCTCTCAGGCTGAGAATGTGTGACGTGCCCAAGTTCACCCAGTGGGTTTCCATGGCTGAGCTGGGATTCTAACCCTGGTCTCCAGGGTTCAATCCTCAAACGACTACACTAAGCTCATTCTATAAAAGGTAGTCAACCTTTAAAGCCCTAAACACCTTGTTGCCAGGTTATGTGAAGGAATTCTTTCTCCATGATAGACCTACCCAGATGACAGGAGCTCCAGTTGACAGATTGGTAGAAAGCCTTTTGAAGGCTAGTGGCCTAGTTATCATAGAAAGTTGTCCCCAGAAAGGATCCCCTTATGCCTGTAATGTGATATAATGTGTGGTATCTTCTTTATCAGTGAACAATTTTATGCTTTTAGGCCTCTAAATCATCTCCTTTTAAAATCTGTGCTGTTTCCATCTGTGCCATTTTATTTGTCTTGCTGTATTTGTGAGGAACCTAGGAAATAGTGGTTAGTAGGCAGGATGGAGATGCATTTAAAAAGAAAGTTGAACCCTGGCCAGGTGCTGGGTTAGCTTGGTTTTCAAGGATCGCAACTCATTAGCTTCACAAAGGGCCTGCTTCTGTTGGGAATGAAAACTGTTAGATTGAGATTGTGGATATGTGGATGCACATAGCTTCCTGCATTTTTCAAGAAGTGAAGGTGGAGGCATTACTTATGGCAATTCTCTTGACAGGCATCTGCAATTAATTTACAACATTACTGGTCATAGATTAGCAGAGGAACGAAAAGGCAGTGTCACTCTTTAATTAAAGTTCTACCCTTTTCACAAAACACAGAACACAGTGTGATCCACAATTATTTCATTTTATTTGAGAGGTCTGCCACCTCTTGCATTTACTGCTCTTTCATAGGGCGGAAGAGCAGCTCAGAACTGAAGTCTTTGGGGATCCATCTTTAATAGGCAGTTACCATAAGAAATCCAACATCAGTCCTGTTTAGCTTTGTCACTCTGCTGTAGCAATTCCTGTCCCAGAAAGCAGGATCCATACTTCAGGCATAAAAAAACCTGTGCAAGTGAGACCCCTTGCTTCGTGTGCAAGATATGTTACCATCAGGACTCAAGGGGCTTGATGTCTGCATTCAGATATAAATGTTTTAAAGTGATCCAGCTTAAAAAAAAAAGATATGTGTAGTTTCACTGAAACAAGTGAAGTAGTTCAAGTCTTGCTGGATATGTTTAAGAACAAATAAACAAGGCAGGGAAATAGACTCATAGTGAGCAACCCACATTTTAGGGTGGAATCCACAATGTTATTAGGAGCTTAGATACTAGCCTTTCCCCCCAAGATTCAGGAGGCCACGAGGATTAGTAGAACTCCCATGCAAATGGTTAATTCAGGACTACCTACAACACTGATGCTGGGGAAGACCCAGAGAGGGGACATTCACATTGCAAACTCAAGTGGTCAGGCAGATCCAAGGCCAGGAGGTAATGGGAAAAGGCCAAAGGACTCCTTGTTGGTTTTGAACAAGATTAATTAATCCAAATTAAAGTTCTACAGAAAATAAGCAAAACAAGTCATTCACTTGGTTGAGGAGGTTCTTAATCTCACTGTTCCATATATCCAACAGTGAAGCAGATAAAGATCCCTATAGCTTGACACTGCTAGTAAAAAGATATCACATATATTTGTACCATTTTCTCACCAAGTCTAAAAGGATCCAGGAATCAAAGCCAGACACAGGCGCACCCAAGATGGCAACTGGGATGCATAGATCTGCAGCAAATTGTCTGCTTCAGCAACTCCCTCTGAAGAAAAGAAAGCGTTCTGCTGGCTCCAAATGCGTCCAGCTACTCTTCTCCAGCTACTCTTCCCACAAGAGAAACAGGTCAAGACAGCTCCCTGGTGTTCGGTCATCAGATCCTAATGCGATAGAACAAATGAAGGGAGAGAAAAGCTCACCATGCCAGAGCAGAGGCAGCAGGGGGTGCTCTACCTTCAGAAATCTGAAATGTTCTCTTTGGGCAACAATTGCCAAAATCCCCAAGAGAGCATGGCAATGCTGGCTGGGCATTCTGGGAGATGTAATTCCAAAGACGAATCTTCTAAGTTCCACTTACTTAGCCAAAATGTTAGCTTGTCTGCACATACACCACTGATAGCTACTTCTCTTGTGTCTTCCCCAGAGTCAGAAACAAGAGATACCAGCTAGAATGTGTAACTTATGTAATTTGACAATGGCTGGCTATCACAATACTCACATGGCAAAATTTCCAATTTGACAGTGCAAATCTTTATTGGTAAAAAAGCTGGATGTAGAGTTTAATTTTTACTTTAAAGTCAGAATAATTTATTGCTTGATGATCATCAAAAGCTCTCACATATTAAGTGTTATTGCAAGTTAGCTTTCCAGTTCTGCCATATGTAAGTTTTTAAAAAGAGCTCTACAGTATTTGTAAAATAGCAAACAGTGATATCAAATATCAAGATTTACTTAGGAGGAAAAAGTTGGATGGGAACAAGGGCATCTCAGCTTTAAGTGGCCCATTCTCAAATGACAATAGGCACTTTTCTTTGCTTGGTATGTGTGTGTATGGGGAGGGCAGAGCACACTTATGGTTTATTCAGAAACAAATACAGTTGGGTTTTATTGGGCTTACTCTACAAGCATAGGATTTTAGCCATAGACAGTATAGCTATACCCTCTTTTCTTGCAGTAAGCTCTACTGGACACAATAAGACTTGCACCTGCATGGATATGCATAGGAATGTCCTGTTGGCCAAACATTCTTACCTGAGTGAAAACACCATTAAACATAGTGGGATTTAACATCAGAATAAACATGCATGCGAACATTGACATTTGCAGTCATGGATAAGTTACCTGTCACCCAAAACTTTGGTGGAAATTAACATTAGAACAGGCATGTAGATACATCATGCTTGGTGTATATCACAAAGATAGATAAATGACAGCATGCCAAGATTCCCAAAGGGAGGTCAGCATTGTTGCAATGGAAAGGCAAACTAGGTGAAAAATAGGGAATACACATTATTATAATATGAATAAACTCATAGTGGCATGACTGAACAACAGTTATTTCTGAAGAATTTGAACAAGAGTTCAGTCCTTTATTTCAGGAATGAAGAATGTGTGGGTCTCTAGACCACTGGACTGCAGCTCCCATAGCCTCTAATGAATGATGAGTGATGATATGAGTTGCACTCCAACAGTGGGGCTCCATGATCCCCTCTCAGGCATCCCTTATTTAGGAAATGTAGAGTGCAGTGGAAAGGTGGGAGGAAGAGACATTTCTCTTATTCACATTTTAAACCACATGTAGTTATTCTTGGAAAATACATAAATTTCTGTTTATTCTGTAGTGTGAAAGAAGGCGATCACAATAAATGAAAATTAAATGTGTAGCTTTTTTTAAAAAAAAATTAAAATTGATCTCAAAACAGATCACTCCATTTTATTGTTTCTCCTTAAACCATTCCCTTTGTTACACCAGCAACCAAAAAACAAAAGAAAACAAAACCACACAACAAAACAAAACTCAGAAATGGTGCTCCTGTTGTTAAAAAAGTAGAGATGGAAAGATTATTCATTAGTATTCACATATTAGATGGCAGAGAACTTTCATGGTTTTGGACATATCCTGTGAGAAAAATGCACATGGGATTTTTGCACTGAAAACCTTTTCATAAAGCCCATTTCCTGAGACTTCCGGCTGAGATGGCACTCCGATGAGACGTGTTTCTCCCTAGCTCCTGTGAGAACTGTCTAACCTGAAGCGGGAATTGGTTGGTTTTTTGCTTCATACTTGCAACCAAAATTGCTCCCTTGGTAAGGGGAACTCAGAGGGAATTCCAATAGGCTACTCTAAAAGAAGAAAGATAAAGAGGAGAAGTTTAAGATCTTAAAGAAGTTGCGGAGAAAGGTTGGAATCCTGCAAAAAGAACTGAAGAATAGCAGCGGAAGGTGCCATGGTTCTCCCCCAGTTTGGGGGTTGAGGAACGTCGCCGATTTTTTAAAAGTGTTGTAACTGAGTTTGTCTTTTTGGGGACATTCTATTTTCTTTGACAGAACTTTCAACTAAGCCTGACGTGGCACCATTCCAACAAATATAATGTGGATAAAGAAGGATAGCTGCTCCTGGCAAAAAGGACTGAGATAAAAAGCCTGAAAGTCCGAACTGATAATTTTAAAAAAGGAAATGTGGTTAAAATGGCAATAAGAATGTTTTACATTACTGAAGCCTAATTCTTATCCACATGGTGAACTTAATTTTGCTAGACAAAGGAAAAATAAATACAGTACCAGTGTGCAAAGCTGATCATTAAGCTGACCTGAACCCTTTCCCGTGAGGAGTGCTATAGAGAGAGGCGACAATTGCAGCAGCAAGGTGCGGAACTCTCTGAAAAGGGAATCCCCAAGGAGCAGTTAGTTGTTGGAAGATCTGATGCATTCTGGGAAACTGAGTTCGGGGTTTGGAATCCAGAGGAAAGAGGTGCATTGGAGGACATGCCTTTCCCTTATTGATTAATTTTTTGGGGACGCAGAATTGTTTTTTCCCTTTTTTTCTGATCGTGGCTGGTGTACAGAGGAGAGCTGAATAAAAGGAAGAAGAAGAAAGAAACATAACAGAGACAGAACTGGAGATAAGTAAATATAAAGAAAGACGAGGAATAGCCAAGTAGAGATTAAAGGTAAGGAGAATGTGAGAAGAGGAAAAATAGTGTGAGAAGAAAGACTAAACTAAAAGTTTTCGAAGGAAAAGAGACATAGAAAGAATTTGCAGGATTGGATTGGGGAACTGTTACTTTTGTTAATATATGCTCATATGTATGAATGTAGATGTGCATGAATATATATATCATATACAATCATATTTCCAGTTGATGTAAACATTCTTGAATATATATGAGCACAGAGGTGTGCATGTATATGCTCATTTGTATGTATATGTGAATATATGATGGTTTGAATTAAGCTGTAATTTTGAGTTCCCTAGATACTAATATCGTACAGATTAGTGAGATAAAGCTCTAAAACCCTGAAAGTTGAATATAGTTAGAAACAAAAGAGAAACACCTCATCCTTTTTTTCTTTTTTTGTTGTGTATTTAAAAATAGCAGAGGCTCAATGCCATCTGGGAAGGTAACAAGGGCATAGACGCAGGCCCAAGCTCAAGCTCAAGCCCAAGCACAATTGATACGTAGACCCTCCTTTGATCAACTTTAAATGATGGATTCAAACTCCTCTTTGTTAGAAGAAATTAGGAAAATTAGAACTGATTTAAGCAAAGAGATTCAAGAATTGAGACAAGATATGGCTGACTTTAAGGTGGAGATTAAACAAGAACTGAGGGAGGACTTGAATGGGGTAACTGCAGCAATAGATAAGATGTCTGCAGAAATGACTGTAATTAAACATAAAACAGAAAGAACTGAAGTTAAACATGAGAAATTTGAGGAAAATTTAAATGAAATAAGACAAAAACAAAAAGACTTGATGAATGAGAACGCAATGAAAGATCTGAAAATGTGAGAGAGATCATGGGGTGTGTGTGTGAAAATCTGTTACAAAGAGTGATCTCAATTATAGGGGAATATCTAAAAAAGATTTAGAATGGTGTGAGTTACAAATCAATAGCCTGTATAGGTTGAGTTCTTTTGCAACTAAACAAAAACAGCTCCCAAGGGACGCTGTAGGGTTTTTTTGTGTGTGTGTGTAAACAATTGAGAGATGATCTATTATTTAGACATAGGAGTAAACCAATCATGTTTGAAGAGCAAGAACTACAATTGTATAAAGACTTTCCCCCTATGATCATGAGGAAAAGACGAGAATATAGCTTCCTGACAGTTTTATTAAGGGAAGCGCAAATCTCATATAGGTGGAGGATGCCAGAAGGTCTAGTATTTTGGTTCCATAGGAAAAGAATAGAAATAAGATCAGTACAAGAAGCAAAGGATTTTGGTAAGTATTTCAAGAGAGAGAGAAAGACGCAGATAAGACTAGAAATAAAGATGCAGGAAATAAAGGTAAGAAAATGTTAAATGATAACCAATCAGATCGGGAAAAGAAACAACGAGAGAAGGAGAAAAATAAAACTGATCAACAGGACAAAAATTGCAGCTCAGAGACTGTACTGGCACAATTTGAACAACATACCCCATTAGAGGATAAAGAGGATAAAGAGGAAAGTGAGAGGGAATCAGAGGGAGAGGTATTGACTGACAATATAGTGGACATTTATAACATCTTATATAGTTATTTAATAGGAAAAATTACAAGGGATACAAGCAAAATAGCCTAAATGAATATAACAGGCCTGAATGGCCAAGAGAAAAGGGGTAAAGTATTTCATTATTTACTAAAGCAGAAGCTGGAAATGTCCTGCCTACAAAAGACTAGAATTAAAAAGGAGGATATAAGATTTTTAGAGAATAAAAATTAGGGAAGGTATTTGTTTCAGTGGCAACCAACAAAAGGAAAGGAGTAGCTCTGTATATAAATCCAAAATTTGAAGCTCAAGAAATTCTGAATGACATCCGAGGCCATTATATTGGTGTCCAAGTTGTTTTAGAAGGAAAGTCAGTTCTGTTTTTGGGAATATATGGCCCTTTAGAAAATAAAGGCAAATTTTATTTGAACTTATTAAATAAATTGGAGAATTTAACATTTGACTCTTGTGTAATGAGGGGTGATTGGAATGGGGTCATAGACCCGTTGATGGACAGGCAATCAGAAAAAAAATTAAACTTAATCTAGGTAAACTGCCAAAGAAATTTTTTGAAATGAAAGAAAGACTATTCTTAAAAGACATTTGGAGAGAATTATATGGACGAAAGAAAGAATTTACCTAATTTAGTGTCGAAAGTAGTGGAAGTAGGGATTAAACCAAGGCTACTCTCGGATCATAATTTGATTGTAATGTCTCTTGTAGTAGGTCACAGAGAGTATAGCTGGAGATTAAGTAATTGAGCTTCTATGTAATGGGAAAATAGTTGAAGAAGCAACCCAGTGACTCCAAAATTATTTTAAAGAAAATATGAACTATGGTGTATCAATAGACCTAGTCTGGGAAGCTGCTAAGGTGGTTTTAAGGGGCTTCTTTATAAAAAAGAGCAGAATCCTTAAAAAAAATAAGAACCTCTAAATTACAAGAACTACAGAACAACCTTAAAGAAAAAGAAGAGAAATTGAAAAAATCACCAAACAAAAAATCTTTAATAGAAGAAATTAAAACATTGCAACAGCATATATCTATGATATTAACAGATGAGTTGCAGAAAAAATTAAAATACATTAAGCAAAAATCTTTTGAAGGCGTTAATAAGCCAGGGAAATGGCTAGCTTACCAGCTGAGGAAAGACCAAGCAATAAAAACAAAAACAAATTATCAGTTTAAAACAGGAAGATCAGCTATGTATTAGCAGACTGGATCAATAAAAACCAAAATGGCTTTCTGCCAAATAGATGAATTAAAGTCAACACAAGATTTGTTTTGGATTTAATAGAATTACATGAGAGAAAGAATAACTCTAAACTGGCCATGATCTTTATTGATTATGAAAAGGCCTTTGATAAGGTTAATTGGTCTTTTTTGTTCAGTGTGTTAGAAAGAATAGATGCAGGCCCCAATTTTATAAAATGGATTAAAGCGATATACACTAAACAGGAAATGTGGGTCCTGGTGAATGGGGGGGAAAACCAAAAGAATTGATATTCAAAATGGGACAAGACAAGGCTGCCCCTATCACCTTTATTGTTTCTGCTTGTCATAGAAGTCCTTAATAAGAGCATTAGAGAAAATGGAAAGATAAAAGGGGTCAAATACAAAAAGCAAGAATACAAGGTAAAAGCATATACTGTTGACCTCCTTGTCACTCTGTCAGACTCAGAAGAAAGTTTAAAATTTTTATTATTTGCTTTGGAGGAGTTCAACAAAGTGTCAGGATTGAGGGTAAATAAAAATGAAACTTCAGTATTAACAATGAATATATCCAAAGAAGAAAAACAGAGAATAATGGAAGTGTCTGGATTCCAAATACTAAACAAAATCAAATATCTAGGAATAACTTTAACAACAAAAAACGTAGACCTATTTAAAAATAATTATGAAAAACAATGGACAGAAATCAAAAAAGACCTAAAAGTGTGGAATAAATTGAATCTCTCTTGGCTGGGGAAATTTCTGTTATTAAATGAAAATATTGCCAAAGTTAATGTTTTTGTTTCAGAATATTCCCATAATTACCAACAGTAAATCTTTTAAGACATGGCATAAAGAACTTTCCAAATTTATATGGGGAGGAAAAAAGCCAAGGGTACAATTTAAGGTAATGCAGGATTTTGTCAGAATCCACCTTCAGTCAGTCATTCAGGGTGTATTCTGCCATGAGGTTTGTATAGATAGATAGGTAGGTAGGTAGGTAGGTAGGTAGGTAGACCTTGTAGAGATAGATAGATTGATGGATAGATAGATAGATAGATAGATAGATAGATAGATAGATAGATAGACTGCAGAATGGGGGTCAGGGAATAGGCTCTCACACACCAATAGGGATAGAGATAGCTAAGCATATAAAGAGAGGGAGTAGAGATATAGATAGATAGGCATTTTTGGGAAGGAGGACTGCCACCATGGGGAATGGGCCAGATGGTCACGTATTGCAGACAGGCAGTTTTATGAGGGCTGGATGGGTAACAGATACCAAGGACACATACAGCCTTAGATCTCTCCTAGTTAACGGAACTAGGAACCAAATGGCAACCCCCCTTCTTCTCCCCTTCAGAACAAAGGGAGGAATTCTACATCAAAGGCTGACCAGAAGGAAAAGCAGTCAAAAGGGGGGGGGATCTGGGGGATTTTAAAGTGCTGGATCTATCTGGAGTTCTCCAGATTCAGCAAAGACGTGATCCAGGGTGCTTCTACATTATCTTTTACAATAAACTTCTTGTTTTACATTAGTTTGTTGTGGATTTTTGGACAGAGTAATCCGAAATCTCACAGATTTGACAATCAGAGGTGGATTAGCTTTACCTAATTTGCAAATCTATTATGAAGCTTGTTTAGAATGGCTTCTAGAGTGGATACAGCTAACGGATGAAAGGACATTATGCTTGGAAGGAGTAGATCAAAGATTTGGTTGGCACGCTTATTTGTTGTATGTTAAGTGTAAGGTCCATAAAGACTTTTCAAACCACTTTGTGAGAAAACCCTTGTTGAAGGTATGAGCAAAATATAAAGTGAGGTTATGCTCCGGATTTCCAGAAGGGACCTCTGTTCATGAAGCCTTTCATAGAGGAGAGGTAATAGCACATGACAGATGGGTTACATATGCTGAGTTAACAACTAAGGTTTCAGGCGGGGAAACCATTGAATTTTAAAAATTGGAACAGATTTTAGAAGAAGGCTACTCCTGCAGTTGGCTATTATATAGACAGCTTAAGGAAAGATTTTTGACAGATATTAAGTTGAAAGGAATAAGACCAGGCAATGCTAAATTTGAAGATATTTTAATATCAAGAAACCCGCACAAAATTGCTTTGTTATATAAATGTCTCTTGGATTTTGAAATGGAGGAGGAGGTTGTTAAGGAGCAGATAAGTAAATGGTCCCAAGATCTTAAACAGAACATTCGGTTAGATCAATGGGAGAGATCGTGGCACAAAAGGCTGAAATATACACTATCCAATGAACTGAAATACAGTGGAGCCTCCGCATACGCGGTCTTTTTATAGGCGGCTTTGAGCATAGGCGCTCAAAGCCGCCGGCGCGTGCGGGGTGGAAGCGGCGGCGCGTCCCATTCAATTGAATGGGCGCGCGCACCTGTTGAGCCTTGCACGCTGCTGCGCCGCCACACCACCGTGCACGAGCCCCATTGGAAACAATGGGGCTCGAGCATAGGCGGATTTTTTTATACGCGGAGGGATCCGGAACGGATCCCCCGCGTATAATAAGGTTCCACTGTATATTTTTTAAAATGCAATTCCGATGGTACTTGACGCCAGCAAGATTAGCCAGAATGTGTAAAGGATTTTCAAACAAATGTTGGGAGTGTAAGCATGAGGTTGGCACCTTCTACCACGTATGGTGGAATTGTAAATGTGTTAACAAATTTTGGAAAGAAATCCATGGAATAGTGAAAGAAATTTTACGAATTAATTTAATTTTGGATCCAAAACTTTATCTGTTAAGTATGTGCGAAGATGATGATTTGGAGCACAAACATGGCAAGTTACTATTTTATATAACAACTAGTGCCAGGATGGTGTTTGCCAGGAACTGGAAATCAGAAGAACTTCCCTCGGTAGAGGAATGGTTAGTCAAATTAACAGATATAGTTCAATATAGTTTGTTAAGAGGTCAGGATTGGGAAAAGCATGGTGAGATTTGGAAACCGCTATATGTATATTTAAGCAAGAAAAAGGTCAAGAATGAAGAAATTTGAATATATAGGGTAAGCCAATATGATTAAGGAATTAAAACTGATATTGTTAGATGAGTTATTGATATGGAAATAAGGCTAGAAGAATGCATATTCTGGCATACAGATAGACATTAATCCAAATTCTGATAATCAAAAAACTGGTTGGTATGGTTATGAGCTTCAATCATAAAATGACTTATTTGAAGTTCAGGAAGTCATATTTTTGTTTGATTATGTGTTGTAGTTTGTTGTAATGTGATGCTTAGGTGTTGTCAATGTGATCTTTACGTGGTGTAATGTATTGTATGTTGATGTGAGATGTGTTTTATTAACTAATAAAATTTTATATATATATAGTCCATTTCCTGTAGAGTAAATAATTTTCTGAAAAGAAAATGCCATATTCTATACAGAAGCCCCATATGTGAATTTTCTGCAGAACCTGTGGCTAAACCTTGAAAACAGCATAGGTTTCGAGGAGATTCTCACAGTGAGAAGAAAAATAGCTAAATTATTCATCCTTTCCCTATTTGCATTCCTTGTTAAAATTTACATTCCTTGTTAAGACCTCAAGCAAAAACAGAAGGCAGCTTTTCCCATGGCAGTAACACTTTCTGTAATAGCCAGTGTTCTTTTTGCCTCTGTCTCTCAAGGTGCAAGTATCCAAAACTTAGTGCGAATGGACAGATGCACCTCAGGAAGGGGAAGAACAAAGCTTACTCCATTTTTCCTTCCTACCCTGAAAACATACTTAAAAGAAGAATGAAAATACTGGAGCCATTTATAACATGGCAGTGCTCAGTTACTTTCTTTATAAAAGGAACTTTTCAAGCCCTGTTTCCAATGTTTTGGACTATAGTTCCCATCACTGGCTATGCTGTCTGTGGGTCACAAAAAGGTTTCTTATGCTGAGAAAATAATTAGGCCCTATTACCCAGTATTTGCTTGCAGAACAACTTCTACCACTATTACCAGGATGGCATGTTCTCCGGACAAAATGACAAAGACACCACGGTGCCATGGAAGTCAAGTTCCATTTTAAAAGGATTTTTGAGTTCTGCAGAATTAATTAAGATTGGACAGCTCTATCAATTTCAGAGCACATATTCTGCACCCAAACTGATTTCATACCCCACTCCCTGCCACCCAGTAATGGAAATGAGAGTCAGAAATCTCCCAGGCTTCTGAAATTTCATTGTGCACTGTTTGCTTGCTTTCAAACATAACCCTACAAGTGCTTGACAATTGTATCCTTGGTTTTCCTTTTACAAAGGAAGCAAAGACTATTTGGAAACCAATTTGGGTGGTTTTCATTGGCTTCGGCAGATCACAGCAGACGTGGCAGGGTTCCTAACAGATGCAAGCATTGGGCCTTATGCCACTGCCCACTGCAGTACTCAGCACAATAAAGACCAATCAACAACTGGGTCATTCAACTAAGAGGTTGATATGACATGGAAAGGTGAGATTATGTACAAGCAGCAGAGTTTGTGTTAGCAACTAGGCAATATGTTTCAGGCCAAACGTTCTAACCACTTTCCAAACGTTGAGTAGCATACATAGTTCAATAATAGAACGTGTATTTTGCATATAAAAGGTCCCAGGTTCAAGTCCTGATGAGGCCAGGAAACCCCAAGGAGCACCTCCCAAACAGTGTGGACAATACAGTGGGTTCTCCACATGTGCTAGGGTTAGAGGCATAGGATCCCCTTGAAAGTGGGGAAACCCCAAATAAAAAAACACTGGGTTTTTTAACCTGCTGGAACACATCTCTAAACACTCCAGCACAAGTCTGTGGTCAACATCTGCCAGAACATGATCATAGAAACATGCTGGAGGACCTAAAAATGCCTAGAGAAGTGTTTTCTCTATGAATCTCTAGGTTCTCCAGCATGACTCTATGGTCAACTTCCAGCAGTCATGCTGGAGGACCTAAATTCGTAGAGAGAACATATCAATTAAATCCATGAATAATCAGAACTGCAAAAATGAAAGCCATAAATGTGTGTGTGTGTGTGGGGGGGAACTGTACTAGGTTAAGTGAACGAATACTGAACAAGGTGACTTGCTATGCTGAGTTCCTGCATGCAGTTGATGGGTAAAGGCTGTCATTTTGTAGTGTAGTCCATTGGCCACATATAGAAGCTGGGCATCTTTTTATAGAACCCAGACAGGCTCCTGTCTGAGATTCCAGAGAGCAGCTGTCAGTCCATGTAGGCACCACTAAACAAGATGGAACAAGGGTCTCAGTCCACCAACGCAGGAGCAAGAGGTCTGTAATCTAGGGAAATTGTTTCCTTATGGAAATGGAAATGGCTGATGATCCACCTCTGAGGGAGAGGAAGATCTCTTTCCATAATTTGGAATCCATGAAGCTAGGAGGCTTCACCGGAATATAGGCAACTGTCTGTACCAGCTAGGTAGAGCAGATCATTTGTTCATCTAGGCCAGTACTACCAGTCCAGTACTGGGGTCTTAGAATGCAATTAGGATTTAAATGTCGCTTAGACCCTGCATGCTTTCATTGTAACTAAAAAACTCAAATTCTAAGGTTGGAAAGGCAAATATTCATCATGTATTGTTCAATATTTCAGAAATTCTTACAGCTCTTGTCATTTGTGAACGTATATTTTATAGAATTCAACTCCAACAAAATTTGGGGCTGGAATTCCATTGGTGACAGACATGCAGATAACACATGTGTCTGTTGCTTTTTGATGTTGTGGAAGTAAATATCCAATACTTCTTTGCATTGCATCTTCACCTACACGTTTCAAAGCATCTGGAGCACCCTGCCTAAGTGCCTCCTTTCTTCCTCCCAAATTAGTGTGCATGTGTAACTTCAAGTCACCTGTAACCCATGAATTTCATAGGGTTTTCTTAAGCAAAGAAAACCTAGAGACGGTTTTGCCAGTTCCTTCCTCAAGTCCACATTCCTATCCCCCCTTTCTTCCCCCTCTCTTTCCTTTCTATTCAGTTGTTTTGAAAATTCAGTTTTTAAAAAGTAACATTTGGGGAGGGTTCGGCAAAAAAGATATTGCCCCAAACAGGAACTCTTCCCTCCCACAGCTCATTGTGGGCCGCATTTGGAAAGGCTTTTTGTTGGTCATCTCCCCATTCTCATTCATTAACATCATGGCCTTCTATTTGTAATCCTCCCATGTTTTCCCACAGCTTCTTTCATCTTTTTTCTTTTCACAGATGGGGGAAGAGGATATTAAGGAGGAAAAAACAGTGCATCAGCACAACATATTTTGATTTTCGGCACTAGGAGCTGTCTGTCTGGAAGCTTCCATGACCATCTTTGCTAGTATTTCTTGCCAAGTGAGTCCCAGGGCTCAGGCTGCATTCTCACAAAAAGGAGGAGGACTGCAAAAGGAAGACACACAACAGCACCATAAGCCCTGGAGGATTCAAGCTTCCACAAGCTTTAATTAAGAAGTCAGGATCACAGTTGCTTATTCCAGGAATTGTACAGCTCCCATTTAGCTCCCCTCCTGCCCCCATTCCTCCCATGCCCCACCAAGGAAGGTTCCAGCAACACAAAGATCACACAGCAACACAGAAGAGGCACAGCAAGAACACACAGAATGCATTTTTCAACTGGAGAAGAAAAATACAGCGAGCCAAATTGCATACCCATGTTCACTCTGCTCAGGGTATGTAGTCTTTTGGCCTGGGTGAGGAAGAGAAGGAAGAAGAGAAACCTGTGGCACAGGCACATGCCCAGGTTTTCAGAGTGCCAGTTTTGACAGTCAATACTTCTGCCTGGTAATGAACAACAAACAGGCTATTTCTCCCTGTGCAGAATACTCAATGACACCCTAATAGGTCTCAGGACTGGCTACCTAGTACATGCATCTGGCAAGAGTTTTTAAGGTTTCAAACCAAGAAGCACAGAAAGTAAGAGAGCAGAATTCACACATTCTAGCAAAGAAAGAGTCCCCTCCTTTCTCCATCTGTGCCCAGACTTACCCTCCCCAATACTCCCCCTGCCAGCCATTCAGACTGGCAAATAGTGGCTCCTTCACCTACTGTGTGAATTTTGTACCCACTAGGTTTATTGGCCCATGAGTGCAGTGGCGTCCCCCAACCCAGTGTCATCTGGTGTGTGTGTGTGTGGGCTGCCAGATAGCGAGAGGTAGTGGCCAAAAGGTGTGCTTGGCCCTCTCTTCCACAGCCGAAGTAAAGCCAGGAGAGGCATACTCAAGCCTGTCCTTTGCTGCAGTGGTGGAGGTCTTTTGGTGAGGAAGCCTCTAACACTGCAGCAAAGCTAGAAGGTACCAAACAGGAGGAGGGCCCAACCAGTTTTCACTCCTTATCTAGAGTGTCACCCAGTGCAGGCCACACTCCCCCCCCCACGCTCCTATTGATGCCACTGCTTGAGTGGCCAAAAAATCTTTAGCATTCTGTGGAGCATGTACCACCTTGCAACCTAATTGTGCTGAACTAAAACTCTAACCATACCCAGCCAACATTGACAATGGGGATGATGGGAAAGGTAGTCAAACACATTTGAGATGGGGAAGACTCCTCTAATGGCTATGCAGTTGTGCTCTAAGTCAAGGGATAAAGTCAACATAGTAGTCAACTTCGGATACCTCCTTTCCCTTCCTTATCCCTATAAAGGGAAGGCCCATCATTTCAAAAGAAAGCAGGACTGGCTGCATTTCCACCACGTACACACACACAATCAATCAAGATGGAAAGTTACCATTCTTGGGATGAAAGCAGTGCTCATTCTCCTAGAGAATGAAGGCATCCCTAGAAAAAAGAGCAGCGGATGCATTCAGCAGAATGAGAGGGTAAAGATTTTCCTGGCCTACTGTATGTCTGTTGTTATGTGCTGGTGTTATATGTGTCCGTGCATGCACATGTGTATATATCCCTGAACATAGAATTTCCACATCTGGGAATCCAGACCAGTCTTTTCTCAAGACATGCTATTTTTCTACATACAGATAGAAACATCCAAATATACAGAGTCTGGAAAAGCATAAAATCTTGATGATACTGAATGTATGAAATCTGGCCCATTGTCTTCTTTTAAGGAAAGAGCCACACCAGGGAGCAGATCTAAAGGGGAGAAAGTTATAGGTCTTCCTTGCTTCAGAAACAGCCCCTGCTTCCCACCACCTCCGCGCACACACAGCTACACCTACTGCTGGTTATCCTCTCTGATGTCAGGCAGCGTGCAAGGGAGACACAAAAGAGCAGGGAGGGAGGGATGTAAATTGGGGAAATAATATTAGAAAAGATATTAAAGAACACTACAGTGGTACTTTAAACATCCCCCAACCTCTTCCTCCACCCCACCCTCCTTTTTTGCCAAGAAAAGCATAAGAAACTCGTCTTAGAGCCGTATCACATTACGAAAGTAAGCCGAGACACAGTGAGATAGAAGCGGATTTCTGCTTATCTCTTTGCATGCCCTCAAAACATTTTCATTCTCCTTCCAGAGGGAGATGGTCATAAAAGCATACTTTTTGTCAAAGCAGATTTTCCCAGCGTGACAAAATGCATGCTTTTATGACTGTTTCCTTCGAGAAGTGAATAGAAGTGCTTCGAGGGCATGCAGAGAGGTAAGCAGAAAGCCACTTCTGTTTCACTTACTCTTGGCTTACTATTGTAATGTGATACAGCTCTTAGAGAGATGACAGCTTAAAATTCAGCAGTAGTTGGGGAATTCTACTATATGCTGTGGAGACTGTGTTGGAGGCGATAAAAAAAGCAGGACTTTTGTCACTTTTCAAGAACACTAAAGCAGGGTAAGTGTAATACCTCCATAGCTGCAACACTGCTTGAAAGGAAGCTGCATTGGTAGAATACCAGCCTCTGACATACTTTTGAAAAAATGGTAGAAGCACAGTTACTTTGGAATATGGTCAAATCTAGCATTAAACCAGAGCTGAGGGAACAGTGGTCCTAGTTGGACCACAACAGCCCTGCCCTAACCACTAGCCATGCTGGCTGGGTTGGTGAAAATTTAAATTTAACCATACCTGGAAGGCCATAAATTCTCCTCCTGAGAGTTAAGCCATTAACTGGAATGAAAAATAATAGTGATGGCAAGTGATTCGCTCATCTTTACAACTGGTTTTAGGTGAACTGATCACTCCTGTCATTTTCTCTTAGGTGAGGTATTGCTTCATATTCCACAGTGCATTTATTGTTTTTAACTTTCAACTATTTTAATTGTAAGATGGTCTGGGAATCTCTC
The DNA here is from genome assembly GCF_019175285.1 of Sceloporus undulatus. NCBI lineage: Eukaryota > Metazoa > Chordata > Lepidosauria > Squamata > Phrynosomatidae > Sceloporus > Sceloporus undulatus. The sequence goes on from NC_056530.1 coordinate 3,478,791, forward strand.
TCACCACATGCTTAAAGCAGTTTGATACCACTTTTACTGCCATGGCTCCAACCCACAGAATCCTGGGACTTGTTGTTTGCTGAGTTATTTAGAGTTCATTGCTAGAGAGCTCTTACACATCCCTCTGAACTGCAGTAGAGAATTGTAAATACCTCCCCAAACTTTAAATACCACAATTCCATAAGATGAAGCCACAAAAAAGTTAAGGTACTATTAAAGTAGCATTAAATTGCTGCAAAACTTTTATGTCAAGGAAAATAGAGGTTTATTTTTTGTTTGTTTGTTTGGTCATGGTGAATGAAAGCAAATAGAACCCAAGGTCAAACTGCATTATTCCTGCTGTGTAGATTAGACCTATGCTCTAAATCACCTGTTCTATATTCCAAACCACCAAGCTGGCCTGTTTCCCTGTTATGTACTAGTTAAATTTAGAAAGGAAGGGAAAGCTCGGAATGGAGAGGATCTGCATTTGCTAAGGATAAGGAGTAGACCCTTTTCCCTTTAAATAAGGAAGTGGTATTTTCAATTATTCATTTAGGAGGGAACAAAAGGGGGACATTTTTTTAGTGGACCTTCTATATTACATTGCATATATATTTGTATAATTATTATTACTACTACTACTATTATTGGATTTAATGTTGCACTCCTGAGCATCATAGGCAGAAGAGTCCTGAAATCAGGTTCTGCACTGGCACTGCACTGACTATATGGAACTTTTAGGACAGTAAATGCATATGTATTAAATCTAAGATATGTTGCTGAAAAGCCATTGGGATTTCAACTGGCATTTTGTTTGCATTGCAATATTAAATTACAGTTAGCCCCACAGACCCCAAAAAGTAGTACTCCATGTGCAGTGTTAAACTAAGGCCTGTTACAGACTGCCAAAATAAAGCTGCTTCGGATCTCTTTGGAGGTATGCTGTTTAAATGATGTATGCATCCTAAGAATCTGAAAGCTGCACCAAAGCTGCACTCCAGTGCTTAGGAATGGAGTGGGGCTTTGGCGCGACCTCCGGACTCTTAGGACCCATGCATCATTTAAATAGCATATTGTACCTCCAAAGAGACCCGAAGCAGCTTTATTTTGGCAGTCTGGAACAGGCCTAAGACTCAATTGCCAGTCCTCTATGTCAGGCAGCAAAATGTCTCAGGATGATCTTACCTCCTTTCCCACAGTGTTTTAACCCAAAAATCTCATCTGAGAGGGACAAAGTTTGATATAGAGAAAAGAGAATAGTGAGAGAAAATAGAAATGGTAGCAGTAGAAAAACAGAAAAGAAATCCAGAATTACTGCTGTGTACACAAAAAAGACAACAGGATCTCACAGAAAACCTAAATTTTCTCTCCCACTGACAACCTGGCAGAGGAAGATTCTGTTCCCCAACAGCAGGCAGAAAGTAAAGGTCAAACTATGTGCTGAATTACATATATATACTTTTAGTGTCCTTAAATGGGTTCCTCTTATTTTGAAAGAAAAGAACTCTGAACATTCTTCTACTCTGTATGTAGAGAGATCTTGTAGCATCTTTGAGATTAACTGAAAGAAAGAAGTTGGCAGTGTGAGCTTTCATAGACTTCAGTCTACTTCCTCAGATGCATTTGATGGAGCCACTCCACTCCACCAAATGCATCTGAGGAAGTAGATTAAAGTTTATGAAAGCTCATGCTGCCAACTTCTTTCTTACAGTTAGTTTCAAAGGTACTGCAAGATCTCTCTACATACTGATTCTAACATGGCTATATCTTTGAATTCTTCTATTCTGGATGAGACCACTATGGTAGTTTCTCCATTAAAAATTTCCATGCATGCTGTGATTTGCCCTGAAAAGTGTGGTTTGCAGTTAACATCAACTTTAGGGGCAAAATGTCAGCTCTGCTGGTATAAGATTGGTTTTTAGTTGGAAAATGGAACCAGCTCCCAAGAGAAACCAGGATCATGTTTTTATTTAGTGCCCAGATTAGTTTGGTGTTTACCACATGGAGGTTTCTGCAACTCAGATCCGGGGTGACTCCTAGTTCAGCTATGCAAATTCACATTATAACGCACATGTTTTATCACACCTGGTTGCCCTTCCGTTGCCCTTCTGAATCAAGGGGGAATCGAATCCAAGGCAAGTCACGTGATGCGGATTCACACCAAGTGGAGTGAGTGCACATTGTATTACTACACCAGTGCATACTATGCGGATTCAACGATTCGAATTGGGACCCTTGCGCATGCTCAGTGGGGATCTGAACACATCCTGAACCTTTGCACTTCCGGGGTGAAGAAGGGAGTCTGGTTCCACTTTCACGTGAATGCTAGCCTCACATGAATGACTAATAATAATAAAATAAAACTTTAATTTATATTCCACTTTTTGTTACCACGATCAAAGCGGCATACAGCATTTTAAAAAATAAGACAAGTAAGTCTTTCTGCTCCCTCAGGCCCACCTCCTGCTTGCTTTGGACTCTTCCTCAGATGGACTGAGCTGGCAACAGCCTCTAACTCCTTTAACACCTCAAAAAGAGAGCCAGCTACACCTCTTTCTTTTTTCTGTCCTGTCTCTCCCATTGTCACACCTTCTCCTGTTGATCACTGGGTAGTGAATCCCATCCTTCCCATGGCTCCTCACATTTCTCCTAACCTTATCCCCATTCAGCCTCTCCCTGTCTCCCTGCTTCCCTTCCTCTGTTCCCTCTGGAACTGTCGCTCTGCCGCCCCTAAAGCAGCAGCAATTCATGACCTTTTTCTCTCCAAATCCTTTAACCTCCTCGTTCTCACCGAAACCTGGCTCCCAGCCCATGATACTGCTACCTCCACTGCCCTTTCTTTTGGTGGTCTCTACTTTACCCACACAAGCTGCCCTGAGGGTCGAGGAGGAGGGGTTGGTATCTTGCTATCTAACTCCTGCCAGTTTCAAGTTCTATCTCCCCCCCCCCCCTCATTTCTCTTCTTTTGAGTTTCATCCTATTAGACTCTTTTCTCCTCTACAGCTCCGGGTTGCAGTTATCTATCGCCCTCCTGGTCCTGCCACCCAGTTCCTCTCAGACTTCGAATCATGGCTGACATTCTTTCTTTCAGATTCCGCCCCCACTTTGATCCTAGGTGACTTCAATATCCACGTTGACGATTCCAATAACCCTACAACGTCTCGCTTCAACTCTCTCCTAGCTTCTTTTGGCCTCCAACCACACTCCAACTCTTCAACTCATTCTCTTGGTCACTGTCTTGACCTAGTTCTTGCTGCAAACTGCACCATTTCTGACTACCTGACACTTGACTTTCCACTATCTGATCATCATTTAATCTCCTTTGCTCTCACTTGTACTCCACCTCCTCGTCATACTGTTCAACGCCATTTTCGTAACCTTCAATCTGTTGACTCTAACCATTTTGGTTAGACCCTAGATTCATCTCTCTCTTCCCTAAATCTGCTGATTCAGCAATGTCTTTATTTAACTCCACTCTTTCCTCGACTCTTGACCGCTTTGCCCCTGTCTCTGTACGCACTTCTTCCTCTAAGACTAGGCCTCAGCCCTGGCTTACCCCCATGGTTAAGTTTCTCCGGTCCTACTCTAGAGTGGCTGAACGTTTTTGGAGAAAGTCCAAACAGTGGGCTGACTTTATCCACTACAAATTTGTTCTTTCGTCCTTCTCATGTGCCCTCTCTATGGCAAAACAAAATTATTACAAATCATTGATCTCTGCCAATGACAGGCGCCCGCAGCGATTGTTCTCATAGAATCATAGAATCATAGAATCATAGAGTTGGAAGAGACCACTAGGGCCATCCAGTCCAACCCCCTGCCATGCAGGAAATCCAAATCAAAGCATCCCTGACAGATGGCCATCCAGCCTCTGTTTAAAGACCTCCAAGGAAGGAGACTCTATCACCCTCCGAGGGAGTGCATTCCATTGTCGAACAGCCCTAACTGTCAGGAAGTTCCTCCTAATGTTCAGGTGGAATCTCTTTTCCTGCAGCTTGCATCCATTGTTCCGGGTCCTGTTCTCTGGAGCAGCAGAAAACAAGCTTGCTCCCTCTTCAATATGACATCCCTTCAAATATTTAAACAGGGCGATCATATCACCTCTTAACCTTCTTTTCTCCAGGCTAAACATCCCCAGCTCCCTAAGTCGTTGCTCATAGGGCATATTTTCCAGACCTTTCACCATTTTTGTCGCCCTCCTTTGGACACGCTCCAGTTTCTCAATGTCCTTTCTGAATTGTGGCGCCCAGAACTGGACACAATATTCTAGGTGGGGCCTGACCAGAGCAGAATACAGTGGCACTATTACTTCTCTTGATCTAGACACTATACTTCTATTGATGCAGCCTAAAATAGCATTGGCCTTTTTAGCTGCCGCATCACACTGTTCACTCATGTTCAACTTGTGGTCTACTTGGACTCCTAGATCCCTTTCACACGTAGTTTCATTCAGCCAGGTGTCACCCATCCTATATCTGTGCATTTTATTTTTCCGCCCTAAGTGCAATACCTTACATTTCTCCGTGTTGAATTTCATTTTGTTAGCTTTGGCCCAGCTTTCTAGTCTATTCAGGTCATTTTGAATCTTGATCCTGTCCTCTGGGGTATTAGCTATTCCCCCTAATTTGGTGTCATCTGCAAATTTGATAAGTATGCTCCCAATTCTGTCATCCAGGTCATTGATAAAGATGTTGAATAGCACTGGGCCCAGGACAGAGCCCTGTGGGACCCCACTGGTCACTTCTCTCCAGGATGAAAAGGAGCCATTGTTGAGCACCCTTTGGGTTCGGCCGGTCAACCAATTACAGATCCATTTAACAGTTCCTTTGTCTAGCCCACATTTTACAAGCTTCTTTGCAAGAATGTCATGGGGAACTTTGTCAAAGGCCTTACTGAAATCAAGATATACTATATCCACAGCATTCCCTTCATCTACCAAGCTGGTAATTTTATCAAAGAAAGAGATCAGGTTTGTCTGGCATGACTTGTTTCTCTGAAACCCATGTTGACTTTTTGTGATTATGGCATTGCCTTCTAGATGTTCACAGACTCTCTGTTTAATGATCTGCTCCAGAATCTTTCCTGGTATTGATGTCAGACTAACTGGACGATAATTGTTGGGATCCTCTTTTTTCCCCTTTTTGAAGATGGGGACAACGTTTGCCCTCCTCCAGTCTGCTGGGATCTCTCCTGTTTTCCAGGAGTTTTAAAAGATTATTGCCAATGGCTCCGATATTACATTTGCCAGATCTTTTAATACCCTTGGATGGAGTTCATCTGGTCCCGGAGACTTAAATTCATTTAGATTAATAAGGTGTTCCTCTACTATCTCTTTACTTATTCTGTACTGAAATGCCCCTATTCTGTCCTCTGCTCCATTATCCTCAGGTTGAGCACCCTTTTCTTTTTCTGAGAAGACTGAGGCAAAGAAGGTGTTGAGTAATTCTTCCTTTTCTCTGTCTTCTGTTAGCATTTTGCCATCTTCTCCACGCAGTGGCCCTACCGTTTCCTTCTTCTTCCTTTTGCTGCGGACATATCCAAAAAAGCCCTTTTTATTGTTCTTAACCTCTCTAGCAAGCCTGAGTTCATTCTGTGCTTTAGCTTTTCTGACTTTACCTCTACACATGCCTGCTATTTCTTTGAATTCCCTTTTTGTGATTTCTCCCTTTTTCCATTTCTTATACATGTTCTGTTTCAAACTTAGCTCGGTTGAAAGTTCCTTAGTCATCCATCCTGGTTTCTTGAGACACCTCCCGTTTTTCTTTCTCACTGGAACTGTTTGAAATTGTGCCTTCAGTATCTCCCTTTTGAGAAAGTCCCATCCGTCCTGAACTCCTTTATCTTTTAGTATTTCTGACCATGGAATTGCCCTCAATACTTCTCTAAGTTTACTGAAATCCGCTCTCCTAAAGTCTAGGATGCGTGTCTGACTATGCCTGGCTTCTCCTTTCCACTGTATTACAAACTCCAGGAGAACATGGTCACTTCCACCTAATGATCCCACCACTTGCACCCCATTAACCAAGTCATCCTTGTTGGTTAGGACCTCCCTCTCCTCCTGTCTCTTCATCATTCTCTCCTAATGACTTTGCTAATTATTTCATCTCTAAGATTACCACTATTCACTCTGAGATAGTCCCAATTCTTCTTCTGCTCACAATCTTCTATCACCCATGCCTAAAAAAGTCTCTGTGTTTCCTCCTGCCTCTTTGGATGAACTCTCTTCACTTCTGAACTCTTCCAAACCTGCAACTCCTTCCCGTCAGACTTCAAACATGCTCTCATTTCCCCAATTCTGAAAAAAACTTCTCTTGACCCCTCCTCTTTGTCTAGCTATCGTCCGATTTCCTCTTCTTCCCTTTCTTTCTAAGGTCTTGGAACGGGTTGTTTATTCTCGCTGTCTCTAGTTTCTTGAAGCCAACTCCATTCTTGATCCCTTTCAGTCTGGTTTCCATCCAAGGCATTCCACAGAGACAGCTCTCACTAAGATCTCGAATGACCTTTTACAGGCCAAGGCTAATGGCCTTTACTCTGTTCTCATCCTTCTTGATCTGTCTGCAGCCTTTGACACCGTTGATCACTGTCTTCTAGTTGATATACTTTCTGACCTTGGGTTCTCAGACTCTGTTCTTGACTGGTTTAGATCTTATTTGTCAGGCCAATCTTTTGCAGTAGTCACTGGTGGTCAAACTTTGTCCTCTGTTCCCTTATCTGTTGGAGTGCCCCAGGGCTCTGTTCTGGGTCCCCTTCTGTTTTCTCTCTACAAACTGTCCTTAGGTAAACTCATTAGCTCTTTTGGTTTTTCCTACCATCTGTATGCTGATGACACCCAGTTCTATCTTTCCACCCCTGACCTTTCTCCAAGGCTTCAACAGCAAGTCTCATCTTGCCTCACAGCTGTCTCGCAGTGGATGCGCCATCGGCATTTGAAGCTCAACATGTCCAAGACGGAGCTTCTTGTCTTTCCTCCTAAGTCCACCCTTCAACACTCCTTTTCTGTCTCTGTGGACAACATTTCTATTCAACCAGTCCAGCAAGCCCATAGTCTTGGTTTTATCTTTGATTCTTCTCTGTCGTGTATCCCTCAGATCCAGGCCACAGCCAAGGCTTGTAGATTCCTTTTGTACAATATTGCCAAAATCCGACCATTTCTCTCTGCCTCTACTGCCAAGATCCTGGTCCATGCCTTAGTGATCTCACGACTTGATTACTGTAACATCCTTCTGGCAGGGCTTCCTCCACCTCCGTCCTTTAATTTCTGTCCAGCATTCAGCTGCACGCATTATCACATCCGCCCACCGCTCTGACCATATCTCTCCTTTGCTGGCATCCCTTCACTGGCTCCCCCTCCCTTTCCGCATTCAGTATAAGCTCCTGCTGTCCATGTTTAAAGCCCTCCATGGGTTGACCCCTCCTTACTTATCAGACCTTCTTTCTCCTCAGCTTCCCACCAGGGCCCTCCGCTCTGGTAGTCAAGGTCTGCTGTCCCAGCCCAGGATTTCCTCTGCCCCATCTCGGATTCACCCCTTTTCACTTGCTGCCCCTCACTCCTTCTTCCCCCCCCCGAACAAGAGCCATCACTTCTTTAACCAGCTTCAAAACAGAGTTGAAGACCATCCTGTTCAGAGAAGCGTTCCCAGGCATTGCGTGATTATCATTTGCTTTTTGATGTTCTTTTTGTTGCCTATTTTATTGAACCATTTCCTGTATTGCTATGTATTTTATATGTATTATCCTATTATTTCTTAGATTGTACGTCATAGGCAGGTTTACTCTTATATATTTATTGTTTTTATGTACAGCGCTGTGCAAATCTACAGCGATATATAAATAAATAATAGTAATAGTAATAATAATACCCTTCCGAGCAACAGAAGCAATTGGGGCAAAATTGCAGTGCAGCATCATGGGAAATTTGCCTCTTTGGAGGTTTGGGGGTGTACTGGGAGGAAAGCAAAGTTGCATTCCACACCAGACCAATTCAGAGTGAAATCGAAGTGAGCTTTAATGTGAATTCTGTGAATTCACTTTTTACCGAATTCATCAAAATGAGGAGTCACTTTGGATTCACTGCGGAAGCGCCACAGGAGGAGCTCCGATAGAAAGGAATCACATGTGATATCACATTCACGTTCTCAGGTGAATCCGCATCGTTGGACCCACAGTCACCCCGGATCTGAGCTGAAAAATCTCCAAAAAGCTCCGTGTGATAAACACCTTTGACTTTGAACGCGGACTGGATCTCAAACTGCTGTTCTGACTTGGAATGATAGGCCAAATTAACCACACTTTTAAACAGGAATGAACGAATATAACAAGGAATTTGGCTCTGAGAGATGAAGATGCGACAGAGATTGGTTTTTGGTAGGCCCTCCAGTCACTTCTGAGTGAGGCATTGTACAAACAGAATGGAAAGCAGTAGAGCAAAACTTGGAAAGACATTTTTAAATACCCCTCAAGTCTTGCTACGATGGGGTTTGGGGGCAGGAAAGCAGGATGGATGGAGTAAAGGAAACCTTGAGACAGAAAAGTAGATGGATATAAGGAAGAAAGAAAACATTTGCTTAGAGGAAACATGACTTTGAGAAGCCAATGGTCAGGCATAATATTCAGGCACAATTCATAGCCTGGCACATACAAATACTACAGAGCTTTATGGTGCTCAATGGTATGCAGAACTACGAAGAACTGGCATTCCTCATGCACAGTTGGTAGCATGTACTGAGTGCTGATTATGATAGCAAAAGGAGAGAAAACCTATAGAAAAGAATAGTTTAAGGAAGGAGCAGGTTGGCCAGACATCCTCTTTTTCCAGGACATGTCCTGCTTTGCAACCTTCTGTCCAGGAGGAATTCCAGAATGTTCTTCATTTGGAGCATGGCTAAGAAGCATGAATGCACATTTCTATGAGTATTTTTAGTTTTTAATTGGGTCATGCCCTCCATTTTTCTCAAATGTCATGCATTTTGCCTTGCCTTGTCCTCCTTTGCGGTTAGGACATTTGGTCACCCTGGGGAAGGGAAACAATGAAAGGAGCATTGCCAGGCAAGAAATCCCTCTATTTCTTCTTTAAGGGGAAAGAACTGATCGTCCCTGTTTTATCTCTGCCAAATAAAATGGTGGTTGTGTTAAAAGTCAACCTGAACAGCCATTTTAATGACACAGTTGATGTGTTTGTGGCACAGAATGGTTTTCTGCTTTCATATCTCATATAATCCTCTGGAACTTAAAGGGTAAATCTAGCCCCAGCAAATTTCCCTGCTTTACATTTTAAAAAAAAGACAATTTTTAAAATTGCCCTGGACTGCTGGTCCAGTTCATTTGTTTGGAGATGAAAACAAAGAGCCAGCCTCTTCTCCATTTCTTTCCCTCAACCGACAATATAATTAAGTAATTTTTGTACTCTGCTGCATCTTTTATCGAAGGGGGAGCCTTCTCCTTCTTCTGAATGGGGACCCAGACATCTACTTCAAATTCCTGCCCTATTTGCACCCACATCCCCAACCTCTCCTCCCAGCAGACTGCAAAGAACTTACAGTGTCTGGTAGGTGCTGTCCTTTGACCGGAGGAATTTCATCACAAAAAACAGGACAGCTTGGATGCTAAGCACCAGCACTATCCCTCCAATGAAGCTGGCAGAGTCGAAACCTGGTGGACGAAACTCAGGGGAGCCAGTTAGGGGAGGGCTGCCGGCCGTGGTACCTAGGACAAAACAAAGCCAAAGCTGGTATGAGGCAAACAAGATTCACCACAGATATCTCTCACACTCACTGCTTTCCCCTACCTTACTACATCAGTGTTGCCATTTAAATCCTCCATCTGAATCTCGTACAGTGGGCCCTTGATATCTGCTGGGGATTGGTTCCAGGATCTACCCCATCCCCTGTTAGATATTAAAATCCATGAATGCTGAAGTCCCATTAAATACAACGACATAATGAAATGGTATCATTTGGTGTAAAATGGCAAAATAAGGTTTGCCTTTGGAATTTACATAATTTTTGTATTTTTAAATGTTTAAATGATGCATGCATCCTAAGAGTCCGGAAGTCGCGCCAAAGCCACACTCCATTCCTAAGCACTGGAGGGCAGCTTTGGTGCAGCTTCTGGATTCTTAGGATGCATGCATCATTTAAACAGCATACCTCCAAAAGAGACCCGAAGCAGCTTTATTTTGGCAGTCTGTAACAGGCCTTAGAGAGTGTTTATTGATGTTATAATGTTGCTTATATGATGTTATGCTAATATGCTCACTATATTGTAATATGCTGTTATGTGGGGTTGGGGGATGATGGGGTTTCTAGTTGTGATTAAATATATATATTGTAAGGGTTTAATATTAATTAGTCCTGTTGTGGCTTAAGGTTTATAGCTCAAGGTGCAGTGGGGAGATAACGTTGTGTGAGAGCTTAATTGTTTTGAGAGTTTTGCCAAGAGCCCAGACTGGAGGACATTACACCACCAGGGAGGAGATTCATCACTGCGCAGGAAAGAGTTGTCCAATTAGTTTGCTTTATTGGTTGATGGGGTGGGATTGCTTTATGGGGTTATATAAACCATATGTTAATATACACTTTCATTCCTGACAAAAAAGTCACTTCTGTTGTATGTATCTCTTTCTTCAATAAAGCTGTTCCTTTTTCAAAGTACAGTCTCTTGTTGCAAGAGGGGGGCTGAAATTGGGAGCCTGACACCTCGGCAGGAAGAAACTACATTATTCTACAATCTGAATAAAATATTGTTGAAAAAGATCCACGCAGTTCCTCTCTACATCCATTCCATCTAAAGGACCTTATTTTTCCATATAGAGTCCTTCAGGTATTAAGATTGGCAGTGGAGGCTTTTCTCTTCATCCTGCCACCCTTGTAGGCACTTTCTCTGGAGGACTCAAGAGAAGGCCTTCTTGGTGGCTGTTGCCCTTCTGCAAGAAAGCACAGAGCTTCCTATTTAAGGAAAATTTTAGAAACTGTCTAGCTGATGAAGAAGGGATTTTTAAACAGTTGTGCTGCACCGCTTCCCCAAAGTGTTTTTGATTTTATTTGTTGCTTTTACTATGATTTAATTGTACCTTAACTTCACAATTTAAACATGTGTGTTCCATCTCTTTTTTCTAACTTGTTATGCACTGCCATTTTGCCCAATATTGAAGAAAAATTGGGACATAAAAAAATTATGACTCACAGAATCATAGAATTGGAAAAGGACCATGAGATTCCAGTCTGTCATTATCCTGCATCTAGTCCAAACCCTGTCATGCTCTCCTGAAAGGTGACCATCCAACCACTGTTTAAATACTTCCAAAAAAGGAGAGTTCACCACTCACCAAAGAAGTCTATTACCCTATTGAACAGCTCTTACAGTTGAGAAGTTCTCCCTTATATTCAGGTGAAATCTCCTTTGAATCCATTGACTCATGTCCGTGGAGTTTATCAAATGGGAGGAATTTCTCTTAAATTTGAATGAAAAGAAAGTGAGGCCAGAACGCATTCACTTAAAGTCACTAGTTTAGCACAACTACATGAATGCGCATTGTGTTCGAACTGGCTTCCCAATTGCCTGAAAATAGTATGCTATTGCCCGAATTTACGTGTGGCAGTCTATTACACAATAACGTGAAACCACATGATTGTGTTCGGACTGACTTCCCATTGCCTGAATTTGCGTGTAGTGGGTTATCACACAATAACGTTAAACCCCATGATTGCGTTCAGAATGCCATTGGATTATACTTCCAATTTCCCTTGTCTGATAAACTCCTTAGTCTCTGGAGCATCAGAACACAATCTCACTCTATGTTCTATATGTTCTCTATGTTCAGGTATGCAAATACAGCTATCACCTCTCCTTCTTCTCTACTCTAAGCTAGACATACCCATCTGCCTCAGTTGTTCCTTGGAAGGCTTGATGTCCAGACCTTTGACCGTCTTGGGTCACTCTTTTCTGGACATGTTCCAGTTTGTCATTATACTGCTTGAACTGTCCAAAACTGAATGCAGTATTCTAGCTGAGGTTGGACCAAAGCAAAATAGTGTGGGACTATTATTTCTCTTGGTCTGGACACTTTATCCCTGTTGATGCAACCTAGAGCTACATAGGCCTTTTGGGCTGCCACATCAGACTGTTCAACTGAACATTCCTTTTCACATGTACTGTTATCAAGCCATGTGTCACCCATCTCACATTTCATTTTTCCTGCCTAAATGTAGTACTTTACATTGATCCTTTCTGAAATTATTATTATTATTATTATTATTATTATTATTATTTTGCTCAACTTTCCATTCTATTAATGTCACTTTGAATCTTGATCTTGTCCTCTGGAATAGCGCTACTTAAAGTTATGGTCCTGCGCTGGTGCCAATGCCCAAGCCATAAGCTGCCAGTTCCTGGCATGTATCCAGGAAATAAACAAAAAATTGTAGTCAGTGGGCAAGCACTTCTCTGGAGTAGCTACCCCTTGTATTTTTTGTAATCAAACAATTTGATAAGTATGCCCTCTTTTTTTATAATCCAAGTGATTTGTAAAGATATTGAACAGTACTGGGCCCAGGACAGAACCCTGTGGTATCTGATTAGCCACTTCTCTCCAGGATGAAGAGGAACACTGGTGATTATTCTACCTAACAACAGTACTGTCTAGTCCATATTTTATCAGTTTGTTTGCAAGGAGGACCCTATCAACACATCTTACAAAAATCAAGATACATTACATCCAAACATTCCCCTGAAGTACCAGATTTGTATGTATGGTTATTAATATCCTATGAGAATCTGCACATAGCTGACAGTTTGCAATGCAGCTGACCCTCTGTTTTTGCGGGGGATCCATTCCAGAACCCCCCCAAAAACAGAGACTCGCACATATTCAAGCACCATAGTCTTTAATGGGCCGCGCCCCCATGAGCACATGGGGTGCGCCCCATTGATGATAACGGAGGTTGCCCTTCTGTGCATATTCAAGAACATGAATCTAAAATCCACGAGAAAAGAGGGGCGACTGTACTTCCTCCCTTCCTTCATGTAAGATATCTCTACCCAATTTGTGGAGACTACCTTGCTTTCACTGTACAACAGCCTACTCCTTACCTTTGCTGGAGTTATTTAAGTAGACAACTACCTATCAGGAATACCAAAGTAGTATCCTGAATTACTGGTGCTGCTCTGAACGGGGGATTACACCAGTTACTACACTATAATTCTCCTGATCCTTGATCTTCCCAATGTAATCCAAATTAGGCCAAAATTCTGGTGGAAAAGCATATACATATTCAGTTCTTTGCTCTCTGCCTCCTGCCAGTAGTTGGAATACAGTCTGTAAACTCACAGACCATTTGTTTTAGTGCCATTGGATGCATTGGTGGTGCATAATCATTATGATCTGATATACAGAAGCCTTACTACTGCCTCCGAAGGCTCCTTCACTACCATTCACTTAGACTCCTCTGCTAGCAGGGTTAACAAGTAAACTAAAACAGACACTCTTTACACTTTCCTTCTAGTGGAAGACAATGGGGCCGCATCCAAAATGGCCTATTATCTTGCCTCCTGGCCAACCCTATGCCAAACTTTAGAAACACGGAAGTGGACCCCCTTTTACACACACATTCCTTTCCCCCTTCCCCATAAATAGCCAACTCCATAATAAGGCTCCGCTGCCAAGAGATTTAATTACTAGAATTTATCCCTCTTTTATTATCTTGGAGCTTGGCGTCAGACCATTTGGTCTCTCCTACCATCCAAAGAACAGGTACACAAGGCAATAGCAAAAGAGCTGCTCTTATGTGGGCACACTTGAAACAACAGCTCATGCTGTCAGAATCCTCCTTCATGCAGTGATTCAGGGTGTATTCTGCCATGAGGATTGTATAAGTAGTGAGATAATTAGGGATAGCTTCTAGACATGAGGGAGGTTGCAGAAGGGAAGGCCAGTGGGTAAGCTCTCACACATATATAGTTATATAGGTACATGGGTAGATAGAT
>NC_056530.1:3502749-3518657 GCF_019175285.1 Sceloporus undulatus
AGGCTGCATCAATAGAAGTATAGTGTCTAGATCAAGTGAAGTAATAGTACCACTCTATTCTGCTTTGGTCAGGCCCCACCTGGAATACTGTGTCCAGTTCTGGGCACCACAATTCGAAAAGGACATTGAGAAACTGGAGCACGTCCAAAGGAGAGCAACTAAAATGGTGAAGGGTCTGGAAGCCATGACCTATGAGGAACAACTCAGGGAGCTGGGGGTGTTTAGCCTGGAGAAAAGAAGGTTAAGAGGTGATATGATAGCCCTGTTTAAATATTTGAAGGGATGTCATGTTGAGGAGGGAGCAAGCTTGTTTTCTGCTGCTCCAGAGACTAGAACAACAAAGGACTCTCCTTCCTTGGAGGTCTTCAAACAGAGGCTGGATGGCCATCTGTCAGGGATGCTTTGATTTGGACTTCCTGCATGGCAGGGGGTTAGACAGGATGGCCCTTGCAGTCTCTTCCAACTCTACGATTCTATGATTCTATGATTCTATGGATGCCAGCCATGAAAGCCTTCAACTTCACAAAGAAAGACATGCCTACTGCTGCTTCAGTGGGTAGGACTAGATCTGATGGGATTAAGATACATGAAGATTTTAATATTCAGAGAATCTTCTTGATACTAGGAGTGGTTCAAGAGTTACAGGCTCTTCATCATTGGCATAAGCCAGAGAGAGATTCACTAGGCAGTGATGGTGAACCTTTTTGAATCCGAGTGCCCAAACTGCAACCCAAAACCCACTTATTTATTGCAAAGTGTCATGTCCCTCTGGCTTTCTAGTAACAAACTCTGGCAAACTCTGTGCTGGGATGATGGCACATGTGCCTACAGAGAGGGCTCTGAGTGCCACCTCTGGTAGGCGTGCCATAGGTTCACCATCACTGCACTAGGGAATGATTTAGCTCTGGATTTGGACCACCAAGCAGTGGCTTGGATTATATACCTACAAACCCAATGTAATTTTAATAGAAAACCTTTTTTGTACTAACAGTGGTCCAGCAAGGGAACCATTTATGTAGAATGGTGGCATATTGGGTACTTAACATCTGTGTCTTTTATCCTAGAGGTTTTACTCAGGTGACAATTCTGAATTCTTAGATGCCCCCAAAAATCAAGCACTCATGGAACAAAGCATCCCAGAAAGAGGCATGGCTGACTGATATCCTGAACAGCATAGCACCCAAAACAACCTGGAACATTTTGGTGCAGATCTCATGAGGACTGAAACTGAAATTCTGGGTTCTGTACGAAATGTAAGCTGTGCAGTACTGTATAAATACAGGTCTGCCTGCTGTGTTCCACAATTAGTGTTTTCCTACACAGCTAATCCTCTGTTAACATCACCTCCTGCTAAGAGAATCCTCTGTGTAACCTCCTACTCTGTTGAAATTTGTTCTCTGCAGTTAATTGTACTGCACTCCAATGAGTGCTTGGTTGTTTATGAAGCTCCACACATTTGCTAAGCAACAGTATACACAGTAGCGTTTGCATTTGGAATGCCCTTCAACCAAAGGTATTTATAAGCAGAAAACATTACCTTCACACATGGTGGTAATATTGAAAAATGAACACTTCTCCTTGGCTTCTTCTCCCTTTTCCACACAGCGGCCAGTACCTAGAAATGAAGGAATCAGGTTTTAAATATTGAAAATGCTTGCAGACCACGTTCTGAAGGAGCATCTCTTCTCACATCCGTCTGTCCATGCATCAAGATCATCAGAGGAAGCTCTTATCTGTGTATCTTCTAAAAGAGAACTATATTAACATCTTCAAGAGACAAGGCCTCCTCTGCAGTGGCACCCCAAGTTTGAAATATGGTCCCACGGAAAGTATTCCCAACAGCAATACTTGGGTTCTTTTCCGTTGTGTTGCTGTGTGTCTTCAAGTTGTTTCTGACTTATGCCAACTCTAAGGCAACCCTATCACAGGGGTATTCTTGAGAAGATTTGTTCAGAGGGGGGTTGTCTTTGCCTTCCCCTGAGGCTCAAAAAGTGTGACTTGCCCAAGGTCACCAAATGGATTGCCATGGCTGAAGGGAGATTCAAACCATGGTCTCCAGAGTCCTAGTCCAACAGTCAACCACTATACCATGCTGCTTTTCTATTCTTTTCTGCACTAAATTAAATTACACTTGTCCTGCCATATTCGCTAGGGTTAGGGGCACAAGACCCCCGTGAATATGGAAAAAATGCCAATAACAAAACCACCATGTTTTTAACCTGAGAGTACACCTCTCTAGGAATCTCTAGGTTCTCCAGTGCAACTCTGTGGCCAACATCTGACAGTCACTGACCACAGAATTGTGCTGCAGGAGCTACAAATGCCTAGTAGAGTATTCTCTCTGGGAATCTCTAGGTCTTTCAGTGCAACTTTTAGTTAAAGTTGACCATAGAGTTGCACTGGAGGACCTAGATATTCCTAGAGAGAACATATTAATCAAATCTGTGAATAACCAAATCCGCAAATATCAAAGCTGCAAATATGGAGAGATGAGTGTATTTTGATTATCCATGTATTTAAAATGTGAAATTTGTAATTCTAAAAAAATATTGTTGACTGCTTTTGAGCCTTTCATTTTTATTGTCCCAAGTGTGTATTTTATTGTACTCACTACTTGTGTCCTCATAATTATCACCACTGCCTTCATTTTAATGGACACTACCTGAAATTTTATTTGGAATGAAGGTGTGATCTAGCCATAGATAAATAACACAGGCAGACAATACCTTTATTCCCAGTAAGTTCTCAGGCTATAAAAATAGCCTTTCTTCAGTCCCCTCTATTCTTATATGAGGCTATGCAACTATCCAAAGTGAAAAATGACTTAATTCCTGCAGAATAACTGACCACAATAGATGATCTATTGAATATGTACAATACACAATCACAAGGACAGATACGTTTTTGTATCCAACATAAGTAAATGCCACTCTTACAAGACAATAAATATGCCAAAGGAGTAGAACCGCACAACTGTAGCACTCACAGAATACAAAATACAGCATCCATCCTTTGGTTCACATGGACTACCTTACCTTTATATTTTCAGAGAGGGGCAAATTGGAGTAGGAATGTAGGAGACCCACTTTCCCCCTCTCCTGACACACATGTGCACACCTTGTTCCTATACCCAGTGACCTCAGAAAGCTGACCAAATGGAATGGTTGGCCGAGATGGTAATACCCCTGTCTCTAGATCTGTAGACTGCAACACACCTTTGTATAGCAGACTGAAGTGCAATATTCAGAGATCAGCACCAATTGTTGTTTATGTAGCTCTCCAGAGTTTTTATCTGGAAGGGCCAGGTGTTATGTTAAAATAGAAATGGGCTCTCACCTGTAGGGAATTATCAAATTCCAGGAGGAAAGAAAAACAACAGCCTTAGAACATGCTAATGAGCAGAACCAAAATGTCAGCACATAACAGCAGGCTAGAGACTTGTTGCCAGAGGTACACTGGTTTAGTTCAAATCAAATCTACCCCATAGCGCAACATTAAATTGTGAACTGTAAACACTTATAAGCTACATACACACCCAGGAGACTCCAGATATGCAGGCAACTGTTTCAATAAACCAATCCTATCAGTCGTCAGCTTCTTAGGAGCAGGCCTTTTCCAAAACCTACAGGTCTTAATTGCCCCCTGAAGTCCAAACATCCCCGAAACAATCCGCATTACAACATGGACGGTTCATAACAGGAAATCTGGAGGTTTTGTGGCAACCATTTTTACTGTGAGGACTGTCAATAAGCTTAGGAAACCTGGGTGGGTGGCAAATGATATCATCATTGCTGTTTATCAAAATGTCCTTGCACTTTTAGCCCATGAGTCCTAGCTTCCCCACTGCACTATCTTCCAAATTGTAGCCCACAGATCTCAGCTTCAAAACCTTCCTGGCCTATACAGTATTTAATAGCGTGTACATCTCAGTTGCCTTCTGCTCCTACATGCCTAAACCCCTACCTAGGCTCCATGTAGTAGGGATTTCTCCCCAACCATCCTTCTTCCCCATTACCCGTTTAGGCTTTCATTATTTCAGTGTTATCTCTTCCTAAACTAGGCCGGCCCAGCAAGAGCAGCTTCCCGATATGATGAACTACAACTCTCTTAGGCTTTGCCACTGGCCATAATGGGATTTATAGTAAAAACAACTAAAGAATACACATTTAGAGATTAAGCAATGCCCTGAAACTGCTGCTCTTTCATTCACCCATCTGCTTTTAATCACTCTTACTGTATATACTCATTTATAAGTCTAGAAATTTTAGTCAAAAATTTGACCCAAAAAACCTGAGTCAACTTTTCCAAGTACTGTACTTTAACTGTAATTTAAGAAAGTAACCATCCCCTGGTGAAAGGCAAAAATGTAATCTGTCCTGGAATCACTGACCCCCCCCCCCAATCTGTTCTCTCGTCCATACAGCCTGTATTTTGAGCACAAACTGTTATGGCTGCTAGAATTTTGTAAGTTCTTTGGCATTGTTTTCCTTTGCTTTATCCTTTAGATCCTTTGTTATATGCCCCTAGATTTATCCTTGACTTATCCATGGGTCATATCAAAATCCATAATTTTGACCCCCCCCCCAACTTGCCCTTGACCTATACATGAGGTCAATTTATAGTCGAGTATATAAGGTAATTGCCACCATACAGTTTTAACTGGTCCTTAAGATAAATATTCCATATCCTGCTTCTCTCCCTAATCCCTGAATGTTCAAATTATGGAAGAGTTGGAAGAGACCATAAAAGCTATCCAGTCTGACTCTCTACCAAGAGAGGCACAACATAGTCCACAAGTCTTGGCCACAATTCCTATAATAGGGGAGTTGGACTTCTGGGCAGTGAACCTAACACAACCTGCAGAGGTTTCTAATCTAATAGGAGCTTCTTCTGCCCTTATCACTAATTACAGATCTAAAATTCAGAGCTATTTAAACCCAGGAAAATTTTGTATGAAGCAAGAGCTCTTGGGCAGAGATTGCAAGCAAAAGAAGCTCTTGTTTGCAGGCGTGCAAGACCTTTCATGAAATAAGCTATCCTATATGATGACTGACAAGACTCTGCATACCTAAAAGCTATTGTACTGGGACAAACATTTGCTTTTGGTCCCACCCAGTTTGCTTTGGCCCCCAACCAATATTGGAATATAGCCTTCTTTCCTTCCTAAATTGGAATTCAGCCCCTTAAAAGGGTTTTCTGCTCCTATTGTGTTGCCAAAGGAGGGAGATTCAAACTCCTCTTTCCTCCATGTAATTTTTTTTTTTAGAATTAATATTTATTTCAATTTTTTCCCATACAATACGAAGAGGGAAAAGAAAACACTTTCTTGTATTTAAATTATTACAGTTATATTTCTTCTGTACATTTTCGTACATCATAGTAGTATTATACCTCGTTACACCCAACAGTATCAAAAGGAAAAAAGAAAAAAGAAGAAAAAGTTTACTGTTATGCTATTAATGCAGAGACACTGAGAAGATTTTATACCTATTCTTCGAGGTTCTTTATATATATACTTACACCATCATATATTCAAATACTACTAATCCCTTTACTGTATTATGTATTAAATGATTCTTATTAAGAAGGAAAGTCTACGGCAACAACACACAATTCAATTAAGGTTACAGGGTCTTTCAAAATATGGTATATGAATTCTGGTTTTAATTTCTTTATTTCCTTTCCTCTTTATTCCATCTTTCTGTCAGTTTCCCCCATTTCTTTTCCAATTCTTGCTTTGTTTTCCCTGCCATGTACATGGTCATTCTGTCCATTTCCTTAAATTCGTATACTTTTATTTTCCATTCTGTTATATTAGGTATTGTCTTTTCTTTCCAATGTCTTGCAAAGACCGTACGTGTGGCCGTGATCAGATAGAGTAGTGTACTAGTCAGATTTCTATTTAATTTTGTATTTGATGTTTCTGTCATATTTAATAAAAATAATTCTGGACTTAAGGGTATTGTTATTTCGCTCACTTCCTGTATTTCCTTGTGTATTTGTTTCCAGAAATTTTGAGTTTTTTCGCATTGCCCCCATACATGGTACATTGTTCCCACTTTCTCTCTGCATTTCCAGCAATATCCATCTACATTCTTTTTCATTTTTGCTAATCTAGAGGGGGTTAAGTACCATCTATAAAATATTTTGAAACAATTTTCTTTCAAGGTATTTCCTTTTGTAAATTTTTGGGTTATCCTCCATGATTTCTGCCATATATCTAAAGGTATCGTCTTTCCTATGTTTTTCATCCAATTTATCATTGTTTCCTTTACCGTTTCTTCCTTTTGATCAATATCTAAAAGTGTATTATATATCTTTCTGATTATTCCTTTTTCTTTCCCCATTATGATTTTATCAAATTCTGTTTTTCCTGTCTCTATACCTTTATTCTTTATATCTTTATTTGTTTCTATTTTTAGCTGTTCATATTGTAACCAATTAATTTTTTTCCCCTCGCGTTCTAGAACCTCTTTATTTTTCAGTTCCATCTTTCCTTTTATATTCAGTACACAGTCTTCATATTTTATCCATTTGTAGTTTCCCAGGAATTCTTCTTTATGGAAGGCTTCTTGTGGTGACGTCCATATTGGAAGTTTAGTATAAAAGAATTCCTTGTATTTTTTCCAAGTTTTTAATATTACCTTCCTGGTATTATGCATATTAAACCTTCTATCTGTTTGCTCGTATATAAAAAATGCGTGCCAGCCTGTTTTCATATCGGTTGCCTCTAACTCCAGTTGTTTTTTGTTTTCTAATGTTATCCAATCCTTAGCCCATAAGAGGGCACAAGCATTGTAATATAATTCAAGATTGGGTAAACCTAATCTTCTCATTTCTTTTTTCCCTTGCATCACTTTTGATCTTATTCTGGGTTTCCTCCTGTGCCATATAAATTTGGTTATATCTTTGTCCCATTTTCCTCCATGTAATTTGAGTATAGTGGGTCCTCTAGATTTGCCAGTGTAAGGATACAGGACTTCTGTGAAATTGGAGAAAAACACAAATAAAAAAACACACTTTTTTAAAACCTGAGAGAACATGTGGTCAAAATCTGCTAGATGTTGACCATAGAACTGTGCTGGAGGACCTACAAATGCCTAGAGAAGTATTCTCTTTAGGAATCTAGGCCTTCCAGCATGACTTCTGGTGAAAGCTGGCCATGGAGTCAAGGTGGAGGACCTAGAGATTCCTAGAAAGAACATATTAATCAAATCTGCTAAAGTCAAACGTTACAAATGCGAACAGCCGATTATATTGTTGAACCCACTGTACATTCATCCTCACCCATCTCTTCTCTATCTATGCTTTCTTGAGGTTCCTACCTGTCAATTTCTGTCTGTTGGCATATTTTACATCCAGAAGTTAGAATGATCGTGAACATTCTGTGTCAAAACAGCTCAGTTAAGGTATAAAAATGGATGACAAGCAAATACCTCCTACATATTCTATATAATGTTATATTTCTCAAATCTAAAAAAGACAGCACCAAATAATTCATAAATCAAATGAACCACAGATACTCTATCCATTACAGTCAAATCACTAAATTTTCATCTGTCATTTTTAATGAGATGGGATGAAGTAGCACAAATGAGACTGTGGCTTGTATTTTCATTTCACTTTTGGAATCAGTAGATGTATTTACAGTAAAAACAATTGTCAGCAATATAAATGAGCCACGACAGGAATCCAAGGATATATAGTTCTAAGGTTACAATCTGACAGATCATTGTTGGAGTCCTACTGAATTCTACCCTAAAATGTTTTTGTCCTGCATATTTTTGTTCCCGTTCTTCCTGTTTGTGATGGCTTTTATTTGTTGCCTTTTATGCTTTCATTTGTTGCTTTTTGTTGCAAACGAGTTAGTTGAATTTTGCTATGCATCACAAGCTTGCCAGTTACTGGGTTACTGAAATAAGGTGCACAAAGCCATTTCAAACACTTAAAATGGATTCTCTAAACTGGGTCCCCAAGTTGCAGACCTTGAAGTGTTCATCGCTGATCCCACCCTTTCAAATTTTCTGCTAAAGGAGAAGAGGAGAGGACACCATCTTCTCCCCAATCCTTTTCTCACCATAGCAGTTGCTGAGACAGTGTATATAATGGGAATTTGTTTCTAAAAATCAAAGAGCAAAAAAAAATTCCTCCCTGGCTCCCAGCTATACCCGGCTCCCTCCTGCTGAAAGCTGGCAGTCATGGCAACCAACCAAATACAAAGCAACACCAACACAGGAACTCTGTTCAGGGGCAGGCACAAATTCCAGAGAAAGTAGAAGAATGCTGAGTATTTGCACGGGCGGATGTGTATCGTTGGAAGTACACTTTCATGGGACCTTACCTTCTTTTTTATGGCTAGATTACTAAGCTTTTGTTTAGTTTGGTTCTTCTTTAATGCTTAAAAAAAGCTATACTGTTCTGTCCTACAGCTCCTCTTCCTGTGGCAGATTAGGAAGAAAGGACTAGCAGTAGATGAAATCCTTTGTGGCATGTTGTAAAAAATATATAGTGAGACAGAGGTGCATCTGCACTGCAGAAATAATGCAGTTTGACACCACTTTAAGTGCTGTAGCTCCATCCTATAGAATCCTAGGATTTGCAATTTTGCAAGTTATTTAGCCTTCTCTACCAAAGAGTACTGGGGCCTCATTGTTATTATTAACTGCCCTCGAGTTGATCCCAACTCATGGCAACCCTGTAGATGAGGCATTTCTAAGACCCCCTATCTTCCACTTCTCTGCTCAGGTCCTGCAGATTCATACTCGTGACCTCCCCAAATTAATCTATCCGTCTGGTATGTGGTCTTTCTACTGCCTTCAACCCTTCCTAGCTTTCTTGTCTTGCCTAGTGGTCATGCCAGTGGTGTCACTAAGAGGTGTGGCGGGTGTGAACTGCACTGGGTGACATCCCGGAGGAGAGGTGACACTCAGTGGGAAACTTCCCTGGCTGCAGGCGGTCCAATGATGGTGCTTGCACATTCTCCATTTTCTTCACTGCCATGGTTCTCTCCCTGAGGAGGAAGCCAAGACAGCAGAAGAAGAGAAGGGGCAGGTCTGGGCCTCCCAGCTTCACCTCCATGTGGCTTCCTTGGGAGGAGGGACCTGTGCAGAAGTGAAGGAGGGGTTAGTCTGGCTGTCCTGGACATGAGTCGGAATTGATGTAAGAGCAGTTAAGAACAACAGTGAGGCACTAGCACGCTTTGGCAGAGAAGACTAAAGACCTTGCAAAACTATAGTTTCCAGGATTTTATAGGATGTATCTACAGAAATTAAAATGGTGTCAAACTGCTTTATTTCTACAGTGCGGATGCACTAGTTAAGCAGCAGTTTATTATGTAAACGTGGAATCCTGGATGAATGAGCCTATGCCCCATTCCCACTGGGTGATACAAGAACAGAGAAACTGAATTGGATTCAGGTTAATATGCTTAGTTTGTGTCGATTCTGCAGAGGTGGGCGCTTCTTTGCAAGGCTGTGTGATCTCCATTTTGGGTGATCCTCCTTCCTACTCACCTGGTTTTTCCTGAGACTCTTGGCAGAACATCCACATGCAGTTGGTGATGTTCTGGGAAGCAACTCCTTCTAGGCACTTGTCACACGACTCCAGTTCCTTGCATTCTCCTGCAAAAAACAAAAAGCACAGAAGAGGCTGGATTTAGTGCTAAGGTCTTGCAAACTCATGGCCATGGCTTCTTTGAATGAATCACTCCATCTGTAATTTGGTCTCCTATTGTTCCCATTGCCTTCTACTTTACCAGGCATGATAACTGTTTCCAGTGTTGCATGTTGCCAAAGTATGATAATGTCAGTTTAGTCATGTTGGCTTCAAGGGACAGTTCAGACTTGATTTGCCCATTTATTTGTCTTTTTTGGTAGGCCACAGTATCTGCAGAACTTTCTCCCAGCATCATTTTTCAAATGAGATTATTCTTTTCCTATCAGCTTTCTTCACTGTGCAGCTTTCACAACTATATAAAGAAACTGGAAATACTGTGCTACACCATGCATGATTCTGACTTTGATATTTAATTATATAAGTTAATATTCACCCCCTTTTTCTTTTGGTTGTTTCACAGATGGCTATTTCTGTTATTTAAATCACGTTTCCCCTGGTCTGTTATGTTAAAGCTGTTCTGTTGTTGTTGTTGTTGTGTGCCTTCATGTTGTTTCTGACTTTTGGCACTGTAAGTCGAATCTATTATGGTTGGCAAGATTTGTTCAGAGGAGGTTTGCCATTGCCTTCCCCTGAAACGGAAAGCATGTTATGTGACCCAGGTCATCCAAAGGGTTTCATGGTTGAGCTGGCATTCGAACCCCAGTTTCCAGAATCGTAGTCCAACACGCAAACGACAATAACTGAATTCAATTAATTTAATACATGAGTTGAAATATATATCTATTGAGACACAGATGTGTGTGTGTGTGTTTATAAAATATTATTACAATATTTTTGCAGGCTACAAGGGGCAGACAAGATTTGTTGACCTCTGCTTTTGATAAACTGATGGTCTAGGAGTTTTTCTGTGTATAAACCCAGCTGTAACTTAGGAGGAGTCAGAATTTGGAAACAACTACTGCAACCCCCCTAAGCCAGCATGACCCCTAATAGTCAAAAATGTAATTTTCCTATGTTCTAAAATGGGCATATAAATTTATTTGTTTGCTTCTTTCCTTTTTCTCCCCCTTTCCCCTTTTCATTGTGTTTGTTAGACTGTGTTGTTCCATGCAGGGGATACCTTGGTTTCTAATAATCACTATATAGGATATAGAAACGTCTTTGCTGTTTATACATTATAATCATTATTATGACCATCTTTGAATTCTGTTTTCAGCTCCGTATCTACATCTCTCCATTTTACCATATTAAAATATTTGCAATATCCTGGAATAGTATCAGGTTGTCTGCAGGGCACTGTACCGAATGTTGTGCACTAGAATGGAAGAGTATCCTAAATGATCTACACACGGTGTACAAGCTTACCTCAAACTAGCTTGTTTATGTATCACACTGACCTGCTAGCAGTGTCACTGCCAAGAATGTCTGCATGCAGGAGCACAGATAAGACGGTGGCATTTGAAAGCTTATTCAACATTTATTAAACTTATAAATGTTGCATTACACTGGCCTGAATCAGCAAGCATTTCATGCTTGTTAAGGGAGCTGGCCTTAGGGCTGCAGCTAACCATCAGAAGACAAGAAACCTTCATCAATGCCTTTGGTGCCCTCTAAATTTATTGGACTCTAACTGCTATTATCACTGCCAAGATGGCATATATAAACGTCCCCACCCACCATTGCATGCGCACAACAATCTTCCAAGGTAGACTGGAGTAGAAACAGGTAGAAACAGTAGAAGTAGCTGAAGATCCATGACTTTGTAGCTCTTTGAGAATTTGCAACCATGTCTTCCAAGATGTCAGGGCCCTATTCTGCCCAGATTAAGAAAACGGAGTCTCTCAGGCTTCATCCACACTGCAGAAATAATCCAGTTTGACGCCACTTTCACTGCTATGGCTCAATGCTGTGGAATTCTGGTGCCACATCAAATGACTATTCCCAGAATTGCATAGCCTTGAGCCATGGTAGTTAAAGTGGCATCAACCTGGATTATTTCTGTAGTACGGATGTAGCCTTGGTTATCTGAAGCCTCTTTACATAAAGGTACAGTTATAGCTTGTTAAAATGTCATGGGTTTTTGTTTTCTCTGTCATTTCTGTTACTCTTACAGTAATTAAATGTTATTAGTAATTTAAAATCTTAATATACTTATATATTGATAAGAAAGCTAGTACTTTCCCACTTGTGACCTTCTATGAGTAATCAAATCATGGCAGTCTTTCTTCCTCTCTCCTTTCCAGGCTAAAAGGAAGCTGAATTTAGAAGGAACAGGTCAGCACTGTATCCCAGAATTTCAAATCCCAAAAGGCAAAGGAAGGACACTTCCTGACATCTCTATAATAATAACATCCCAAATAATAATAATAATAATAATAATGACATCCTTAGTCCCTCTGCAGTTAAAGTGGTATCAAACGGGACTATTTCTGCAGTGTGGATGCAGCCTCAAAGGATAAATAAGCAGGAACCCACAGTACTCCTCCATCCTCCAACAGCCCTATGGAGCCTTGAGATACAAACATGACAGCCACATAACTGGGGATCTCCACTCCAGTTGCCTGAATTCCCAACCCGCTTTTAAATTGCATATTATCAAGACTGCAGAGGAGACAAACCTATCAGACTACTTAATAGCTGTATATCAATCTACTTCAAAAGAAGAGAAGTGCATCTCAGTGCTGACAGGCACCATTTTGCTCAGTCAGAAGATTTCCGACCAGAAGATTTCATGCACCTCAGCACTGAAGGAGGACGGCTTGGTGCAACGGAACAGGGCCTTTTGGGGAACGCTTTGACGTGCAGTAAAATCCGTTTCTGGCTGGTTGCACGCGCACATGAGCGTCCTCTTCCCATACCCTTAACACTGAAAAAATGGGTGCGATAAAGTCCTGAGAGTGTGATTTGCCCAATGTCACCCAGTGGGTTTGATGGGTGAGCTGGAAATTGAACCCTGAGCCCTTATCAGATGAGTCTTGAACTGGGGGACTTCAGCACTGGGCGGTTCGAATTAACGTTATTTCGCACAATACCATCATACCTGGGAGCCCCTACGAATTGGCAGGATTCAAATTGGCCAATACGCATTCGCAAGATGTAACGTTATGGGAACGGATATTATCGCATTCGAAAATTGTAAAGCGTTCCGAGAACGAACGGGAACACAATTTACCGCATTTGTCCTTATAGGAAGCGGGATAAGTATGAGAACGTTTCAATATTTGCACATGCGTTTGTAACAGTGTATTCTTGTTCAGTGAGTACCACATACACAGAACAAAAGGCTTTTACAAGAGAATATTTGTGCAAACACAACCTAATCTTTTATATACAAGATACATATAGACACACACACACATACACACATGTATACACACATATAGTCCGCAATCATATATAGATATATATATATATATATATATATATATATATAACATGCATATATATGTATAATGTGTGTAATATATTTATATTATATATAAATATATATTGTATATATTACATATTTAAAATATGTAATTGTATATATATATTGTATGTATACTTTTAGACACACACCACACACACACACACACACATATATATATATTATATATATATAATGTTACACATATACATAAACATAGGGTTGTCATCCCTGGGGACCTCAAAAAACTGGGGAAATGTAGGACAATGTTTTAAAATGTAGGACTTTAAAAAAAAAAAATTTCCTGGCCAGGAAATTTAAAAAGAAGGTCCTAGGCAAGGCTAGAGCTGGGGAGACAGCCTCTCTCAAGCTCCAGCAGGCTTTGGAGGACTCTTCAATCGAGGAGCCCCAGCCAGGGCCAGGCTAGAGCTGGGAGACAGCCTCTCCAAGCTCCAGCCAGGCTTTGGAGGACCTCTTCATCGAGGAGCCCAGCCAGGGCCAGGCTAGAGCTTGGGAGACAGCCTCTCTCAAGCTCCAGCCAGGCTTTGGAGGACTCTGCAGTCGAGGAGCCCCTGCCAGGGCCAGGCTAGAGCTTGGGAAACAGAATGCAGGGAGGGAAGTCCTTTCAGCAAATCACCACAGGCAGATGTCAGAACCAAAGCCAATTACTGATCAATATCACACACTTTGGGTTCTGTCATATTAATGGGTGTAATTGCTTTAGATGCAGTTCTGCTACCGTTTGCTTGCTAAAGGGGGATGGGGTGCTTTGGCCGCATAGCGCATAGGATGGAATGTATTGTTTAATTAGTTGAAGACATCTGCAAAGCCCAAGGTCAACCTGGTTTCTCAAGCCTCGCTAGCCTGGGAAGTAACAGGAGGGGGAAGGTGGGGAGTAGAAGGCGGGAGAGCAGGAAAAAGGGGGGGCCGGCCAAGAGTACTTTTAACTTGAGGTTTGTGTTCTGAGCTTCAGAGTTCACTAAAAAGTCTGTCTGACCACTATTCATCTATCCACAAAAACTTCAGCTGTTTAAGCAAGTTGCTGTTGTTGTGGTTATTGGTGAAGGTTGTTGGATCTTACAGCAGAATGGGAAACGGAAGTAAGAACGGATACATTACCGCTCTGACATTTCTTGGACCGTTTAAAAACGTTTCACAAGCTTGGATCATTTCTCATCCGTTCCCTCCGAGGAACACATATGGAACACTTTGAGGGGTATGTAGAACCCGATGGGAACCCGATGGGGACAAAAACGTGCGGTAAAGTTGAAAGTGTTCCGTTCCAATCGGGTTCCAAAATGTCTCGGAAGCGATGCGATAAACTCCATAGTAAGGCAGTTGCTTTCATCAAGATTAAGAAGCAAGTTTGGGGCTTATCAAAACTCTTACTCAACCTTGAAGCTAAGCGAGAAAAAAAAGTGTGGGGATTGATAATAGGGAATTTGGGGACAGATTTAAACATAGATCAAAAGCCTATGTGTGTAAATTGTGGTACCTTGAACGGAAATGGAAAGAAGAATTTAACTAGGTTAGGTTAAAGCTGCATCCTCACTGCAGAAATAATGCAGCTTGACACTGCCTAACTGCCTGGCCAGTGCTATGGAATTCTGGGAATTATAGTTTTGGAAGATATTAGTCTCTCTGTCAGAAGCGCTCTTGTGCCCAACAAACTGAAAATCCCAACATTCCATAGCATGGAGCATGGCCGTAAAGAAGTGTCAAACTGTATTATTTCTGCAGTACAGATGCAGCCTAGGCCTGCTTTGTGCAAAGGGCTCTCTGAGATTGCACCACAGGCTACAGGAACTTGGGGCAGTGCTAGAAGGAAAGGTCCATGGAATAGCTGGGACAAAGTTCTTGAAAGCTGCTCTTTATTCCTTTTCTTTTGATAGTGGCGGAAAAGGTTTCTCAACTGTCAATATTTTGAAAATAGCTTTCATTGGTTGACTGATGACTGAGTAGTCTTTTTAAGCAGAGTGAGCCAGGGTGGCATAGTGGTTTGTGTGCTGGATTATGACTCTGGAGACCAGAGCCCTTATCAGATGAGTCTTGAACTGGGGGACTTCAGCACTGGGCGGTTCGAATTAATGTTATTTTGCACAATACGATCAACCATCATTCGAATGGCCCATCCGAACGCACGTGAATGCGCGAGATGCCGAACTGAATGCGTACGGGATCCTCTTTTTGGAGCGTGTTGGCCAGTGCGCTGATAAGGGGATTGGCAATATCCTGGATTGGGGCTCTGTTCGATCTCAGTGAGAATGGCTCTGGTGTGACTACTCAGTCCTGAATCCATCGCAAGACCCCCAGATTCTAATTTTAACTTCCGGTGGGTCTTTCCTCTTGCCGGTTCCAGGGAAGCGGGGGTGGCGGTTCCAGTGGCCTCCTCCTCCGCCTCGCAGCTTGGGAGCCAGCATAATGCCATCCCAAGAAGGCAAGAGGCGGCGGGCCGCTAGAATCGCGGCAATCGGCCGTTCCACGGCGCCCCCTCTTCCGCCTCTCGGCTTGGGAGCCAGCATAAGCTGCATCCCAAGAAGGCAAGAGGCGCGGGGGCCGCTGGAACGGCAGCGATCGCGGCGATTCTAGGCCCCGTGCCTCTTGCCTTCTGGGATGCAGCTTATGCTGGCTCCCAACCGCGAGGAGTAGGAGGAAAAAAAGCATCCCCATTACATGGCCATCCAGCCTCTTTGACAGCCGCTGGAACTGGTGCTCCCCCCCCCCAGAATACATATTCACTCACTCACACACACACATACAACCGGGCATTGCTAATTTGTTGCAAGGGGAAGGCATGTAAGGTTAAAACAAAGCAGGAATGTAGAGAGGAAACAGTAACGGGCACGTTGTATCGCGATTGTTCATGTGCATGAGCTGGCTCTCCAAA
>NC_056530.1:3520448-3524159 GCF_019175285.1 Sceloporus undulatus
TCTTGAAACGTTTTGGGAACAGAATAGAAACGTTTCAGGCACTGATGTGATAACCTTCTATGTTTAGCTGTGACACATATAGTAGGGAGGTTAGAAGATGAAGGGAGATGCCAATTTATGGACAGCAGGGGGGAAAATCTGGATCTACTGGTGTAATTCAGAGTGCTACACAGAATATCACCCATGATTTTGTTGTTTAATAAGAGATGAACCAAGTGATTTCCCCACTCCTGTATATCTGCATTACACTGCTGAAATAAAGAAAGCTTAAATTAACTTGGTAGGGAAGTACAATGAGTTTTTTTCAGTCTGGCCATCAAAATAGATTTTAGGACCTGTGAACTTTTAAGTCCCTGTCTTTTTGAGTACCCCTCGTTTGCACCAGTGGATCTTTGCATTAAAAAAACCCAGATCCAAACCAAGGAAGATTTCTGCTGCACCTGCACTGCAAAAACGATGCAGTTTTGACACCACTTCAACTGTCATGGCTCAATGCTTTGGGATTATGGGAACTGTAGTTTTGTGAGGCATTTAGCCTTCTCTGTCAGAGAGCTCTGGTGCCAAAATAAACTACAGTTCCCAGAATTCCATAACACTGAGACTTGGCAGTTAAAGTGATGCCAAACTACATGTCTAAAGTGTTTGAACCAGGGTGGTATAATGGTTTGAGTGATGGATTATGACTCCGGAGAGCAGAGTTCAAGTCCCTGCTCAGTCACGGAAGCCCACTGGGTGACATTCAGTAAGTCACAGGAGTTTATCACACGTGAGGAATTTCTCTTAATTTCGAATGAAAAGAAAGTGGGGCCAGAACGCATTCACATAAAGTCACTAGTTTAGCGAAATTACGTGAATGCTCATTACATTTGAACTGGCTCGCCATTGCCCCAAAATAGCATGCCATTGTCCGAATTTGCGTGTGGCAGTCTATCACGCAATAACGTGAAACCTTATGATTTCACTCGGACTGGCTTCCCATTGCCTGAATTTGTGTGTAGTGGGTTATCACGCAATAACGTTAAACCCCTTGATTGCGTTCAGATTGCCATTGGATTATACTTCCAATTCCCCTTGTCTGATAAACTCCACAGTCTCTCAGCCTCAGAGAATGGCTTTGGAAAACCCCCCACTGAAGAAACCTGCAAAAAAACACCAAACCCTGTGATAGGTTTGCTTTAGGGTGGACATAGGTCAGAAATAACTTTAAGACAAAATGCATACACACACAAGCAACAACAACAACAATAATAATAATAATAGGATTTATTTATATGCCACCCAATCACTGGGAATCCGGGAAGCTTACAACAGAGAGGATAATAGACAGTTCCCTGCCCTCAGGCTTACAATCTAAAAAGACACAACACAAAAGGAGAAGGGAATGGTGGGGGGGAAGGGGATCAGGTCCAGCATTCTTCTCTCCCTCTGAGGCCTGGACCAAGGCAGATGGACTGGAGGGAGGGCTCTTCTTCTTCAGGCTAGCCCCGATGGAGCTGGGCAAGCATATTCTCTCCCGCATAGGCCGAAGGATGACATTTAAGGAGGGAGGAGCCTCTTTCTTCAGGCTAGCCCTGATGGAGCTGGGCCAGCCTATTCTCTCCCTCATAGGCCGAAGTATGATATACTGTATATGAAACTATATTCACCTCTGGTTTAACCCATCCCTGAATTACCGTCTTGCACTTGAACATGGATTAATCCAAAATACTATTACTATTGTAATCGTCTTGATAGGGCAATGTCCTCTTTTTTTAACCGCCCCTCATTTCACATCTATTTTCAAATACTCCATGTGTGTATTTTTACATATATTGTATATGAACATATCTAGACACACACATCATAGTTTTCCTATAATAACCCAACATGAGTCAGAACTTATTAATAGCAAATCCTCACTTTTGTTTTTATCTAATCTGCCTAGAGTATTATTTTACTCCCCTGTCAAGGATTATGCTTCCAAGTAGAGCCCAAGAATGCCAAAGTAAAAAAGGTTGAAAGGAGGCCTTGTTTGGCAAGTTTTCCTTCCCAGCTAGCTCTCTTGATCTCGTGGCAAAATATGCAGCTCTTATTTTAACATGCTTGAAAAAAAGAAGGAAGGATTTGAACCTGTTTGGGATTAAAGATGGTCTGAGAAGTACAGGATGATCAAGAGGCTGGAGCGATTCTCCTATGAGGAAAGGCTACAAGACTTGGAGATTTTTACTTTTAAAAAGGGAAAGAATCATTGCCTTCTAGATGTTCACAGAGAGTCTGTGAACATCTAGAAGGCAATGCCATAATCACAAAAAGTCAACATGGGTTTCAGAGAAACAAGTCATGCCAGACAAATCTGATCTCTTTCTTTGATAAAATTACCAGCTTGGTAGATGAAGGGAATGCTGTGGATATAGTATTTCTTGATTTCAGTCAGGCCTTTGACAAAGTTCCCCATGACATTCTTGCAAAGAAGCTTGTAAAATGTGGGCTAGACAAAGTAACTGTTAAATGGATTAGTAATTGGTCGACCGGCCGAACCCAAAGGGTGCTCAACAATGGCTCCTTTTCATCCTGGAGAAAAGTGACCAGTGGGGTCCCACAGGGCTCTGTCCTGGGCCCAGTGCTATTCAACATCTTCATCAATGACCTGGATGACAGAATTGGAAGCATAGTTATCAAATTTGCAGATGATACCAAATTAGGGGGAATAGCTAATACCCCAGAGGACAGGATCAAGATTCAAAATGACCTGAATAGACTAGAAAGCTGGGCCAAAGCTAACAAAATGAAATTCAACACGGAGAAATGTAAGGTATTGCACTTAGGGCGGAAAAATAAAATGCACAGATATAGGATGGGTGACACCTGGCTGAATGAAACTACGTGTGAAAGGGATCTAGGAGTCCAAGTAGACCACAAGTTGAACATGAGTGAACAGTGTGATGCGGCAGCTAAAAAGGCCAATGCTATTTTAGGCTGCATCAATAGAAGTATAGTATCTAGATCAAGAGAAGTAATAGTGCCACTGTATTCTGCTTTGGTCAGGCCCCACCTAGAATATTGTGTCCAGTTCTGAGCGCCACAATTCAGAAAGGACATTGAGAAACTGGAGCGTGTCCAAAGGAGGGCGACAAAAATGGTGAAGGGTCTGGAAACCATGCCCTATGAGCAACGACTTAGGGAGCTGGGGATGTTTAGCCTGGAGAAAAGAAGGTTAAGAGGTGATATGATCGCCCTGTTTAAATATTTGAAGGGATGTCATATTGAAGAGGGAGCAAGCTTGTTTTCTGCTGCTCCAGAGAACAGGACCTGGAACAATGGATGCAAGCTACAGGAAAAGAGATTCCACCTGAACATTAGGAGGAACGTCCTGACAGTAAGGGCTGTTCGACAGTGGAATGCACTCCCTCGGAGGGTGATAGAGTCTCCTTCCTTGGAGGTCTTTAAACAGAGGCTGGATGGCCATCTGTCAGGGATGCTTTGATTTGGATTTCCTGCATGGCAGGGGGTTGGACTGGATGGCCCTAGTGGTCTCTTCCAACTCTATGATTCTATGATTCTATGATTCTATGATTCTATGATTGTATGTCCAATTATGCACAGAGCAGCTAGAGAAAAATTTTTCATTCAGGAACCCAGGGTAATCGATCTTTGGAGAGGCGGGAAATATAAATAAACTCCATCATCATCATCATCATCATCATCATCATCATCATCATCATCATCATCATC
>NC_056530.1:3524169-3555891 GCF_019175285.1 Sceloporus undulatus
CAAGGAAGGTGGGAGAGTCAGGACAGATAAAATGAAGTATTCCTTTGCACATTGCATACCTGGCTTCTACAAGATGTAGCGATGGCCTCCAACTTAGATTAGACAAATTCACGCCAGATAAGGCTATCATTGGCATTAAGGCATGAAGGTAAGTCATGTTATTTCAAGACTCTCAAGCAGCAAGCTTTTACCTGCTTATTGTGGACAGGTAATTCTCTGATACCTCCAGCACCTATTTGGTTACTGTGGGAATAAGGATGCTAGCCTAGACAAGCTTTTGATAGACCAAAGTAATATAGCTGGAAGGGACCGCAAGGGTCATCCAATCCAACCCCCTGCCATGCAGGAATACACAACTAAAGTCCTCCCAAAACATGGGCATCCCACCTCCCTTTTAAAGGTTTCCAAAGAATGAAAGTCAACCACACTCTAAGGCAGCCTATTCCACTTTCAAACAGCTTCTATGCGGGGTCAAGATGTTTTTCCCAATATTTCAGTTGAATTTCTTTTCTCGTTATTTGAATCCATAGTCTCTGGAGCAGCTTCCTCACTAGAGATTGAAAAAGTGACATTATGAGCCACACTTTCTAGAATCCTCTAGCTATGTTGGGCAAATCTGGAAGTTGTGGTCCCAAACTCTGTTTCTCCAGGTGTTTTGGACTTCAGCTTCAAGAAACCTCAGCCATCTTGGCCCATGGATTCTGGGAGGTGACGTCCAAAGCACCTGGAAGGCCAGAGTTTGGGAATCGGTGCATATAGCTTTTCAAAGTTCTT
Organism: Sceloporus undulatus; assembly: GCF_019175285.1. Taxonomy (NCBI): domain Eukaryota; kingdom Metazoa; phylum Chordata; class Lepidosauria; order Squamata; family Phrynosomatidae; genus Sceloporus; species Sceloporus undulatus. The sequence continues at coordinate 3,524,944 of NC_056530.1, forward strand.
CCCCCTCTACATTCAGCAAAGTTCGAAAGCTGGCTGGACTACTACCTGAGTACTATCAAGGGAATAGCATCCTTTGCTACTGAGGGCAGCAGGTCTGATTAAGGGAATATGGCTCTGTCTTCCAGCTGGAAGGAATGGTCAGGGGCTCACAAGGTACACTGCCTCCCCTCCTAACATATATTGCCTGGGTCTTTGTCTCATTTCACGTAAAAGCATGGCCAGACATAATTCCTGTACATATTTTGTTCCACAATATGTCCAGCTATATTCCATAGGATTTAGGATGGTCAGTTTTGCATAATGCCTCCTAGCCACACAATCATACAATCCTATAAACATGCTGTACTACAGTTCCCATCATCTTCAGCCATATTGACAAAATCTGGTCATCTGGACACACATCTGGAAGAATTTATTTTTTATTTTTTATTTTATTTTATTTTTTTGCTTGGGTGGTGCTGTCCCACATTGTTTGTCTTTATACAGGCTCACTCAGGCTAAACACACACTACAGAAATAATCCAGTTTGACACCACTTTAATTCCCATGGCTCAATGCTCTTACATTCCAGGAATTGTAATTTTGTGAGACATCTAGCCATCTCTGTCAGACAGCTTTGGTGCCACAACAAACTACAGTTTCCAGAATTCCACAGAAATGAGTCATGGCAGTTAATGCACTGTCAAACTGGATTATTTCTGCAGTGTAGATGCAGCCTTAGAAGCAGGTGTCATCCTGAGAACCACACTATATGGGACAGTCAGCCAACATTTTTCTGTTCTTTTACAAAATCAGGTATTTATGAAGTGAGGGAGGATAGAATATCTGGATCATTTCACCTGTTGTTGTTGTGTATCTTCAAGTCGTTTCCAACTTATGGTGACCATAAAGCAAACCTATCATGGGGTTTTCTTGTCAAGTTTCTTCAGAGAGTGCTGCCATTGCCATCCTCTGAAGCTGAGAGTGTGTGACTTGTCCAAGGTCATCCAGTAGGCTTACATGGTTGCACTGGGATTTGAATCCTGGTCCCCAGAGTCCTAGTCCAACTATCAAACCATTAAGTCATGCTGGCTCTCATCATTTCACCTCCTGTATGCTTAATGCTGAAAATCATACATGTCAACACACAATACGATTGGCCTGGCACCTGTGGCACATAATGAAAGAGTCCATTTTATCAGAACAGTCTTGCAAGTGAAAGGGTTATGAAACAGCCTCCTCCTCTGTGTACCAGGATTCTCCTGCCAAATGCAAACATCTTGGGAAACAAGCAGTCCCAACCCAGTTCTTTTTATACCTGAGACTGAGAGTCACAGTAGTACAGTGGCTGGGGTGTGAGACTGGTGATTCAGTTTCTAGTCCCCACTGAGCCATGATACTAATTGAGTGATCTTGAGCCAGTCTCTTTCAGCATAGTCTACTTCACAGAGTTGTGAGTGGGAGGAAAAGAAACAAGTGAGTTGCCTGGAGTTCATTGATGGACTGTTCCAGCATGTGGAGCAGGAGGTAAAATGATCTACTGATGGAAAGGCAGGATAGTAGGCCCTTAACATTCTTATCCAAGAGCCTCATGTCTTTAAATTCTGTTGGGCAATGAAGAGACCAATGAAATCTGGAAGCTTACACATGAGCTGAAGAGTGATCTTAAAAAGCTGTGATGGGTAAGGTGAATGCTCCCAGCCTTAGGAGAAGGCAATGGCAAACCTCCTTTGAACTAATCTTGCCAAGGAAACCCCATGATAGGTTGACCTTAGGGTTGCCATAAGTCAGAAGCAACTTGAAGGCATACAACAATAACAACAAACTGCTGCCATAAACCTGCCAGTGATGTTTAAACCTGCCAGAGATGAGTACTGATGTTTGAAATGATACAACCCAGATTGGTTGTATCATTAGCTAGTGTGAGGTGGCCTGGAAGCAGATCCTGAGTATCATGAAAAGGAAACCATATGTTAGTTATTTACTTTCTCATTGGATTTTCACTTCCAGAGTGTTGTGAGATTTTCTAATTCGTATGCCAAAATAATTTGAACAAAGATGGCATGCATCTTTTTTAAAGGGGTGCCTGCTCAATTTACTGTTCTCAGGTGCAAGCATCTTGGGACAGCCCTGTTATCTGATCATTTTCTTTAAAGCAGATGCCAAGATAAGCTTTTGTACTGGGCACTGACAGGGGTAATGTGACCTTGCTGGTGCTCTTGGACATCTCAGTGGCTTTCGATACCATTAATGAGGGTATCCCTCTGGAACGCCTGAGGGAGCTGGGTATCGGGGGCACTGCGCTCCAGTGCTTCTGATCGTACCTCTCGGGTAGATTCCAGATGGTGAAGCTGGGAGACAGCTGCTCCTCTAAGAGGGAGCTGACATCTGGCGTCCCCCAAGGCACCATTCTGTCTCCCATGCTATTTAACATTTACATGAAACCACTGGGCGAGATCATCTGGAGATATGGGGCGCAGTGTTATTGGTATGCTGATGACACCTAAATATGTTTCTCTATATCTCCAACTGATACAGTGTCGAAGGATGGCATCTCCCTTCTGAATGCCTGCCTGGAGTCGGTAATGGGCTGGATGAGGGGAAACAGACTCAGATTGAATCCAGAGAAAATGGAAGGACTTGTGATAGGTCCCTCAGGTCTAAGGAAGGAAATTTGTCAACCTGACCTGGATGGGGTCACACTTCCCCTGAAGGATGAAGTTCGCAATCTAGGAGTACTTCTGGACTCATCCCTGCAATTGACATCTCAGGTAGATGTGACGGCCAGAAGTGCTTGCTATCAGCTTCGGCTGATACGCCAACTGCGACCCAACCTAGACCGAGGGGACCTTGAAACTGTGGTACATGTTCTGGTAATCTCTCAGTTAGATTTCTGTAAATCGCTCTACATGGGGCTACCCTTGTACCAAGTTTGGAAGCTTCAGTTAGTACAAAATATGTCAGCCAGATTGGTCACCGGTTAATCTAGGTTTGACCATATAACACCTATTTTGAAAGATATTCATTGGCTTCCCATTTGCTTCCGAGCACAATACAAGGTGTTGGTTATTACCTTTAAAGCCCTATATGGCTTGGGCCCAGGTTACTTGCGGGACTGCATCTCCCTATATAATCCGCCCTGCACTCTCAAAACATCAGGAAAGAATTTGATGGAAATAATGGCCTGTTACAGACTGCCAAAATAAAGCTGCTTCGGGTCTCTTTGGAGGTATGCTGTTTAAATGATGCATGGGTCCTAAGAATCCAGAAGCTGCATCAAAGCCGCACTCCAGTGCTTAGGAATGGAGTGGGGCTTTGGTGCGACCTCCGGACTCGTAGGACCCATGCATTATTTAAATAGCATACCTCCAAAGAGACCCGAAGCAGCTTTATTTTGGCAGTCTGTAACAGGCCAACGTCTACTAAATATGTGTCAACCTTGCAAAGGGCCTTTACTACAGCGGCTCCAAGATTGTGGAACAGCCTCCCAGAGTAGATTCACTTGATAATTTCCCTGGAGTAATTCAGAAAGACAGTTAAAATAGAACTTTTCCATTGAGCATACCCCCCTGATATGACATGACCAAGAATTTTCTGCTGCCTTATGTCTGTTGAATTTATTAATTGTTTAATTGTTGATGTTTTTTAATGAATTAATGGTTTTAATGGTTTACATGTGTATGAATTGTATTGTATGTTTGTATAATTTCAAGTAGTCTGTAACCCCACTTCAATCCATTGGGAGAGGCGGGGAAACATAAATAAATGTTTATTATTATTATTATTATTATTATTACTCTGCTAGCATCACGTCACACTCTCTCAGCCTCAGAGGATGACAATGGCAAAACCACTCTGCAGAAACTTGCCAAGAAAACCCCATGATAGGTTCATCTTGGTGGTGGTGGTGGTTTGCCTTCAAGGGTAACCTATCACAGTGTTTTCTTGGCAAGATTCTTCAGAGGCAGCTTGCCATTGCCATCCTCTGATGCTGAGAGAGTGGTACTTGCCAAAGTTCATCATGGGTTTTCATGGCAGAGCAGGGATTTGAACCCTTCTCTCCAGAGTCATAGCCCAATACTCAAAGCACTGCACTATGTTGATTTGCCTTTGGGTTGCCATGAGTCAAAAAATGACTTTGAGGCACACAGCAAAAACAAGCATGAGCTCAACAGTCCTACCACAAACAGTGCAAGACAGAAATGGATGAGGAACCTGTACACATCCCAATAATTCAATGAATCACACCCAAGAGACTGAAATCTTTCCACCCAGGCAAGGAAGATACTTGTCATGCGGCCTGAATCCTACACATTTGCTCAGAAGCAAGTCTCACAGAGACAGTGGTATGTCTTTCTTCTGAGCTATCAACATGCATAAGAATTACAATTTGCAAAAAAATTTCAGAGTGGGAGGCAACTGTCAGCAGGTGACACCTACTCCCTTGGAGGCAGCTCTGTTGTCAGTAACCAACAGAAATATCTGACTTAGCGTGGGAGTCTTTTCAGTGAATAAGAAGCAGAGGGAGGAAGGGAATTAGGTAACAGCACTTAAACAAAAATCTAGCACTAAGGAACTGCTGCAAGTCACCAATAGGAAAGTAGGACTTGGTACCCCAGATTTCTGGCAGGTTTTTTTTTTTTTTTTAATGAGCCGAGTTATTTTTATCACAGCACACAGGACAGACGCTCAGATGGTGGCTGTTTTCCCCAATGCCTCCATCTCCTGGCAGCCTCCATTGGACAGCAGGGATGCGGAGATGTAGAGAAGCACTGACTATGGCAAAATCTATACCAATCTGTTTCAGTAGCTCCACAGATTGGGCTGCATTCACACTCCTAGAACTTACAAATGTTACCTTTGGGGAACTATATGTCTCAGGATCTCTCAGCCACTGAACATGATGGTTGGGGCAGTTTGGGGAGTTGCAGCCCCAAAGTAATGGGCCTGCCCCATACAGATAGGCCAAAATAAAGCTGCTTTAGGTCCCTTTGGAGGTACAGTATGCTGTTTAAATGATGCATGCATCCTAAGAGGCCAGAAGCTGCCTAAGGGCTGGAGTGCAGCTTTGGCACAGCTTCTGGCCTCTTAAGATGCGTGTGTCATTTAAACAACATACCTCAAAGTGACCCAAAGCAGCTTTATTTTGGCCTGTCTGTATGGGCCCTAATGTTTCCAGGTATTGTGAATAAGCCCCACAAGGAGGTGACATGTAGCAAAACTACTCCTCTCACCAACTTGCAGCACCACTGTACAACAGGATCTACACAGCCCAAAAAAGCAGGTAGGGAACCTGCAAGTATACAGATGGACTCCAACTCCTAAAAGCCCCAGAGAGGTTAGATAAAGGGACTAAGTCATGTCTGATCTTGGAATCTAAGTAGGGTCAGCCCTGGTTAGTACTTTGATGGGAGACCAACAATTAATACTAATATTGTAAGCTATTGTTTCAGAGGAAAGAACTGGCAAAACCACCTCTGAATATCCCTTGACTAAGAAAACCTTATGGAATTCATGTCAACAAGCCACTTGAAGACACACATGGAATTGCAGGCGCTATAGGCCCAAATATCTTTATGTTGGGGGCAAAGGTCCCCCAACATAAGTTGGAAAAAGAAACAAGAGGATCAGCTATTTTGGATTTGATCCTATCCAATAGAGATTAATTGGTCAATGTGGTGGCATGGGATGTTTACAAGAGAGTTATCACATCCTCTTAGAATTTGTTATACAGATGAAAAAGAAAGTCAAAAATAGTCACTCACTCTGGACTTCAAGAAAGCTGTTTTTAGTAAATTTAGGAAGCTACAGGTTGAAATCCCACAATCAGAAATTCTAATAGGGAAGGGAGTTCACAGGGCATGGGAGCTTCTTAAAGGTGAGCTATTGAATGCACAGTTGCAAACAATTCCAAGAAAGAAGACAAGTGGGAAGTGTTTAAAGAAACCTGGGTGAATGTGCAAAGAACTTTCAGGTGAACCAATTCCTTACCAAAAAGAAATACAGGCAAAAAGCCAGTACAGTACTTGCTGAACTTGCTGCATGACTTTGGAAACCCATTTTCTACATTGTTTCCTTTGGTAAATGGGAACAATGGCCACTTTGTAGTAGCACTGAAAAGATGGCTGAGAAGGATTGCAGAAACCATAGAATATTATGACAGTGGTCTACTGCTAAACTATAGTCTTTTCCCTAAAGCACAGGTGGGTAAATTGCAGCCCTCCAAAAATAATCAAACTTCACCTCCCATCATTCTTTACCATTAGTGGTGCTGGTTAAGGTAGAGATAGTCAGAAGGTAAACTGGAATCTACTGGTAGACCTTTGAAAGCCTCCTAAATTTCTGCAGCTTCCAACTCTAAACACTCTAATAGTCCCATGTAAAATTGTAAGAAAGGTATAAAAGACTCTGCTAAGGCTGTTCTTGTGTCAATTGCGCATGTCTCAGCCACTGTGTTTTTCATCTGTTGCTTTTAACCAGATGCTTGCTCAGCATTCTGGAACAGTTTGAAAGTGCTGTGTTATAACCCCTGGACTATGATGACTCATGCATAGATTTGTATCTATCCTATTGTATGTCTCATAAATGATAACAGGTAATTGACACCTGAACCACCATTTTGTATCCAATGCTGGTTTGTCGACTTCAGTGTGTTCTAGTTAAAAGAAAACATCCTGCAAGCCTGATGCATGCACTAAAAAAAACAGTGCCAGTGTAAAAGCTGGACTGAATGCCATGAGGATTGTAGTTAACTGCTTAAGAGGGCATATAAAGAGCTGTTCCTACTCACTTTGTACAATAATTGCACTGCTTTGCCTTACAGCACCTTCCATTGCTTTGAGTGGTAAACTTAGCACCATTTATTTTTTGCCTTATCCCTAAAGATTCCAGTTCTGCTTATAACACATCTCTCTTGTATTTGTGTCTTATTAGACACAAAAATACTTCTTGGCACTGACTGCACCTAGGGATGCCATATCCCAGTGACCGCTGGGAAAATCCCGCTTTTGGGGGCCCCTCCCGGTCCCAGCCCGGTTTGGCCCCCAGCCATGCATTTGTCCCGGTCCGGGGCCCGCTTCTGTGGCCATTGCCGCTGCCGCTAATGCGGCTGGCCACAGTGCCAACCCACCTCCTTGTTCCCTTCCTTGACTGGTGGACAGCGCCAACCCACCTCCTCCTCCGGCTCTGCCTTCCTCCTCCTTCTCGGCAGCAGCAGCGCCGCCGCCACCACTGCCACGCCTCCTGTGCCAGGGCTTTCCCGCCCGCGCGTGCGGGGGGCTCTAAAGCAGGAGCTCGTCCCCTGCTTTGGCCAGCCAGCCATTGGCCAGCTGGCCAAAGGGGATGGGCTCCTCAGCGCACGCCGCCCGGGCCTCAACAGGGGCCAGCGGCAGCACACACACCTGCCCCACTTCCCTGCGTGCGTGCACCTGCCCCACTTCTCTGCGCGCGCGTGAGCCTAAAGAGGAAGAGGAGGAGGAGGGGGGGAGCAGAAGGAGGAAATGTGAGTCAGTGGCCATTAGGTCTGCCTTGGGTTTTTTGGGTTTTTTAATTAATTTTTACTAATTTACTTATTTTATTTTATTTTAATAATAATAATAACTTTATTACAGCCATTTGGCCAGCACAATTACAAAATTCCAATTTAAAACACAACATAGGTTCATGTACAGGCAGAATGGAGAGTATAAACAAATGACGGTCTATGAAAAGTAAGGATAAAAAGCAAGGATAGGACTGCACAATCAGGCAAACACACAACAATGAGTAGGCTGCCATCACCTCGCAAACAACTCTATCATATTGTGTAATAGAGCACCACATTCAAGACATATTAGTTCAAAATCACAATCATATCCCCTATCCAAGCAAGAGTTAAACTACAAAATGCCATTAATCAGATGCAACTGATTGGGGTAACTTCATTAGACTTTAGTCCCCAACTAGATTAGTTTGATGGTATGGTAAAATACGGCCATGCCTCCTCATTTACAAATTTTACCGTTAAATCAAGCCATCTATACAGATTTTGAGATTATATTATAACATATTACATCTGTTTAACAAACTGTTTACGATTTGCAGTGGCAGCTGCAAAAAATTGTGCAACTGCTTGCGTTATATCTTCCTTCTGATCTGCAAGTAGAAAATTTGTATAAAATTTATCTTGTCTGCCTGGAAACTGCAACACAATTGGTGTTATATATAAAGCACGTATTTCTGTATACAAAGAACAGCCAAAGAGAACATGATTAATATTATGATTAATTGCTTCTCGGCCTTTTAGCTAAGATCAAGTGTGTATTTTATTTTATTAATTTTATTATTGCTTGTTTTATATTTTATTTCATTAATTTTAATTATTCTTTTTTATTTTATTAATTTTTATTATTTCTTGTTTTTTATTTTGTTAATTTTTATTATTGCTTTTTTATTATTTTTATTATTAAATATATACACCCCTGTCTTTATTTTTATTTTTTTCCATTATTTTTATTATTAAATATATAAATATGGCCAGAAAGGGAAGTCCATTTCTGCCATCTGTCTAGGAATAATGCCAAAATGTCCTCCATTTTGATCATGCCTTAGAAACATGCATTTAGATTAACATTATTAAAAAAGCATCAATTTTTTCGCGTGTCCTCCATTTTTATAAAACGTGTCCTACATTTGTCCCGGTTTGGAAGTCCTGGCTTATGGCAACCCTAACTGCACCAGAGTTTCTAAGTACAAATCCAATACTTTGTTAATGACAAGATAAATGCATATTCAGGTAAAAAGGAACATAGAGCAGAACTAAGATTTATCCACTTCTTAAACAACATGCATTTGGGATATTTAATTTAAAAAAACATGCTGATCAAGGCCAACAGAGGCTAGATGGTTCATACAAACAAGCAGATTCCAAGACCAAAATCCACCAAAAGCATTAATGTGAATACATCCGCATTATAATTTTTTAAAAGCCAGATTTAATGCTGTGAGGGGTGAAGCTAGGCTTCCATGCCTTTATATAAAAATCACCAGCTCACAAAACTTATCCACATAGAAGTAATAGTACACAATTATCTCACATGCATGTAAGCTAGAACACACTGGAAAAGCATTGTCAACTACATTAAATATGCAATGACTAGAAAAATCAGCATGTGCAATGGTTACACAAGGGTGGGTTTACAGGAGCCCTTATGTTACTTGATTCCTCTATACTAGAGGAATGTAGGCAACTTATGTATGTATAATATTCTTACATGTACACAGAGACAGCCAATGTGAATACTTCTACAGTTACTTCACAGTGTCTATGATCTGTGTACATTGTGCACAGGTTACTTATCTATATACTTGTACAATCATTTACACATAAGGCAGTGTACATGTGTTCTATGCAAAAGTTTGTGAGAAATAGCCTTTTGCACTCAGAATCTGTTTATATCTGAAAGAACATCCCTTCACCTAGGAAAACATGTGTTCATTCAACCCAGGAAAGTTGAGTATGTATGAATCTAGCACCTGCTGTAAACCAGGTAAAAGTGCATGGAAACAGGTTCTCACAACGTGGATGAGTGAGTGTACTTATTATAGTGAGTGCATGTACTTGGGACTAGTTCATACATTCCAGGCTATTCCAATCAAAAATCCACCAAACAGCAATACCTTTATTGGACCAACCAAAATGCACAATATACATGTTGCAAGCTTTCAAAGCTCCACTGGCTTCTTCATCAGGCAAGGTGTTAAAAACCATACAGGAGGAAAAAAAATTGAAGATGTTAGTCACAGGCCTGCATTTTGCTGTTTCTGTTCTCCATACCATCTGAACTGAGAAGAGAAACAGCAATCCTAGAGAGTTCTGGTATTGCAGTTTGCAAGATACTTTGAATTCTGTGCTAGAGCTCTATACGTATATATGCCTTCAAGTCACCTGTGGACCTATGGCAACCCCATGAATTTTACACAGTTTTCTTAGGCAAAAACAAAAAACCACTAAGAGATGGTTTTGCCTGTCCCATCCTTTGAAATATATCCTACAGCACCTGGTATTCATTGGCAGTCTCCTATCCAAGTACTATCTGGAGATGAACCTGTTTTATTTCTAAAATAAGATGGAACCTGGCACCTTTAGAGTATTTAGCCCCTAGAGTGCTCCTATGCCCTCGATTTTGAGGGCTAGACTTCTCTTGCTGAGAATACTATGTTACCTCCCCAAACTAGAAAACCCAGAATTTTATATGATATGACAGTTGAATTCAAAGACATAGCTGTGTACCTGGGCCAAAATTAGGATTCGAGACTGCGCAGTAACCACATGCTCCCAAACCATAGTGCGTGGCGGTGGCGCTATCATGGCGGCTTCCCATCCACACAGTGGCCACCATGATGATGCAAGTGCTGTGCAGCATCTGCACATTGCTGGCAGGAAGTGGCGTCATGGTGGCACCCTTTCCTGTTTGTGGCGCTGCAAAAAAGAAGCCGCTCTAGGCTGCAGCACCAACTTGGGGCAAAGACGGGCGGCACGGAGCTGCCCATCTGTCAAGCCCCTTTGAGATTAACTGAAAGAGAGAAGTTGGCAGCATGAGCTTTTGTAGACTTGAGCCTACTTCCTCAGATGCAACTTCACTCTTAGCCACAAAGGTGCCACAAGATCCCTTGGCATATGATACGTCAATGTAATGTACCTTCAAGTGGTACCGTACTGCTATAGCCGTATAGTATAGCTACACACCCTCTTGCTGTAATCCAAGAACAGAGGAAGATATTTTGCAGCGGAAAAGGACAAGGTGATGGCTATCCCCATTCCAAAGCTGAGTGTGGACAAAAGGTAAAACAAGTGGAGAAACAGTTCAGCTGTTGTAAGAGGGCAGCATCTTTTGCCTCACCTGAGAACAGGGGGCTAGCTTAGGTCTCACACTGTCTGCCCTCTAAAGCCCTGCAGTATAAGCTCAGAGGTGTCATTGGGAGGGTGCAGGGGGTGCAGACCGCACCAGGAGACACCCTAAGAAGGGTGACACCACTGCTCCCCAAATATCTGCCTTTGGGCAGAAATGGCCTGTGTCTCTTTTATATGCTCTAGAGATGGTGTGAGTGGGGTGAGGCTCAGAAGGAAGAGAAAGAAGAAGCCCCGGTTGTTTTTTTTTAATTAAATTTAAAAATTTAATTTAAAAAGAATAAAAATTAAATTCTTAATTTTTATAAAAAATTATTTTTTATTCTTTTAAAATTTTCTTTAAAAAAACCACATCGTACCAAAATTTTACTTTAAGCACATGGAACTATAAATACACCTAAGACCTTATCACACATGATGAATCCTGTGCAGAAACGGGATTTCAAAAGTAGGGGGGAAAGCACCAAAGGGCAACAACGCAAAAATAAAGCGAACGGAAAGTCGACAAAAATGACACCTTTTTACCTTTTTACTTTCAGGAAGTTCTCAGAAGATCTCAGAAGAAGTAACTTTTTTCATTGTGGAAGGAATTCAAATTTATCTCCTGGACTTTGGAGTGCTTTGCTCCCAGTGCCATATGGCCAGAAGGAGGAGAGCTAACAACAAAACAAAGCTTGAGAAAATGCAAGCCTGTGCCTAGTATTGTCAGTTTAAATAAATAAAAGTTCCCCTCCTGTATGACCCCTTGCCTTAGGGTCTCCATCAGTGGGAAAGGACTTGAAAGCCCATCATCCTCCTTAGGGCCTCCATCAGCCTCAAAGGACCACCAAAACCAGCCAAGAGAGGACAGCCCAAGTTACTTGGACTGAGAAGGCAACTTGATGCACTTTCATAGCGCAGTGTGAATAATCCCTTAGAGATTCGAAGAAAGGACCCGCTGCTTCTCAGTTTTGCAATCCAACCCCCCCCCCATGAGAATTCCATAGCCTTGAGCCAGAAAAGAGTTAAAGCGGTGTCAGACCGGGTTATTTCTCCAATGCAGATGCAGCTCTTAAGGCTCAGGGCAGAGGAGTTTTGTGAGATGCATCTAGCCTTCTCTGCCAGAGAGCTCTGGGGCCCCAAGGAAGGACGATGCTCAGCATTCCCAGTTGAAGCGGGATCGAACCGAGTTGTGCCTCCAGTGCGGATGCCACCTAGGAAAGCATGCCCACCCCCTGTCCATCTCCCATCAGTCTCACCCACCTGTCTGGGGCGAGGGCAAGGCGTGCACAAAGCCAAGCAGGGCGCAGAGGAGGGCTGCCCGGTGGTGCCAGGGGAGGAGTGCCAAGGTGGTCATCGCTGTGCCTCCTCTTCCTCCAGGGCAAGGCGGGCAAGGGATGGAGGAGCCCAGGAAAGCCGTGGCAGCAGAGGACAAGGAAGAGAGGAGTGCACAGGGAGGCGGGCACCCAGGTGCGTCGGTGGGCAGGAGGCTGGCACTGGCTGGCAGTGCCACCCTCGAGAGAAGAGGCTCCGATCTCTTCTCCCCCTTCTCTTTCCTTGCCCCTCCTCCAGCCCAGGTAGGCAACCTGAAAGCTGGCAACGGGAGGACTAGACCTCCTGCTCTTAACTCAGCAAGAAAAGACAAAAAAGAAAAAAAGGGGGGAGAGGGAGGATGCCCCATGGAGGATCTTCATCCATGCATCCTCTAGAAGAGCAGGGATGCCCACACCTGGGTCCTCCAGGTGCTTTGGACTTCAACTCCCAGAAGCCCCAGCCAGCTTGGCCCACTGTCAGGAATGCTGGGAGCTGAAGTCCCAAACCCCTGGAAGACCAAAGTTTGGGCATCACTGCTCTAGAGCAGTAGGTAGAGAGATCATCTTGTATCACCTTTGAGACAAACTGGAAGAAAGAAGTTGGCAGCAAGAGCTTTCGCAGACTTCAGTCTACTTCTTCAGATGCATATGACTATGCATGACCACCATTTCTAGCAACTGCTATTTACATGTAGAGAGATCTTCTAGCACCTTTGAGACTAACTGAAAGAAAGAACAACAGCAACAAACAGCCACCACCTGTCATCACCACCTGTCACTTGGGTAGGGATTCTTTCCCCTCTGAGGATCTGGACTACCACTCCCATCATCCTTGATGGTTGGTTGTTCTGTTTGCAGCTGGTGAGAGCTGGAGTTGTGCCAGATCTGATAGGTTGCCCAGTCCATTCTATACACAGAAAGAGATGCAGAAAAGAATGCTCCTGGATTGTTGTTAACTGCCCTCAACTCGACTCCAACTCATGGTGGCCCAGTGGATGAAACATCTTCAAGACTCCCTGTCCTCCACTGCTCTGCTTAAGTTTTGAAGATTTGGCCCTGTGACCTCCCAGCTGAGTCTAATGGAGAACTTCAAGTGTGTAGGAAGAGCTAGGAAAGTTCCATACATATATTTGGTAGCCCCTAGATTTGTGTGTGTGTGTTTTTTTTTGGGGGGGGGGGGGAACATTGAAAGCCAGGTGCATCTGCACTGCAGTACATTATTTATATACTTTGACACCACTTTAAATGCTATCACCCCGTCCTATGGAATCCTATGGAATCCTGAGATTTGAAGTTTTAAGAAGTCTCTGACGAAAAGTGCAGCTGTCTCACAAAGCTACAAATCCCAGGATTCTATAGGATGGAGCCATGGCAATTAAAGTAGTGTCGAACTGCTTATCTCTACATTGTAGATGCACATTCAGTGATCAGTGGCATCTCTCCCTTTCCTTTGCATAAGAGTTTTTATCAGGAACATTTGCTGCTGAATCAGGGAAGACAATGCCCCCTTCTGTTCAGGAAGCGCTACCTCTGACTACCTTGTCGCCTGATCACAATATATAAATGCTTGCTGGAGTGGGCAGTGTTGCTCGGAAAAAGCATTACCAAGCATTTAAGTTCTTCAAGAAATGATTGCCCATTCCTTTGGCTGTTCAAATGTTCCTCATAGGTCATGTCAGTCCCAGGCTACTGACACACTGCAGAATTAATGTACGTCAACACTACTGTTGTGGGTCCATCCTATGGAATGTGAAATTTGTAGTTTGTTGTGGCACCAGAGCTCTCTGGCAGATATTAGCCTGGAAAGAGAGACTCCTCCCTCCATAACTGTCATCTTCTGGCCTATGAAGGAGGTGACCAGGCAGGCCCAGCTCCATCAGGGCTAGCCTGAAGGAAGAGACTCCTCCCTCCATAACTGCCATCCTCTGGCCTGCGAGGGAGTTGACTAGGCAGGCCCACCAGCTTCATCAGGGCTAGCCTGGAAGAAGAGACACCTCCCTCCATAACTGTCATCTTCTGGCCTGCGAGGGAGTTGACCAGGCAGGCCCAGCTCCATCAGGGCTAGCCTGAAGGATGAGACTCCTCCCTCCATAACTATCATCTTCCGGCCTGCGAGGGTGTTGACCAGGCAGGCCCAGCTCCATCAGGCTAGCCTGAAGGAAGAGACTCCTCCCTCCATAACTGCTATCCTCCGGCCTGCGAGGGAGTTGACCAGGCAGGCCCAGCTCCATCAGGGCTAGCCTGAAGGAAGAGACTCCTCCCTCCATGTCATCTTCTGGCCTGCGAGGGATTTGACCAGGCAGGCCCACAGGCGAGGGATTTGACCAGGCTAGCCGGGAAGAAGACTCATCCTTCCATAATTGTCATCTTCTGGCCTGCGAGGGAGTCGACCAGGCAGGCCCACCAGCTCCATCAGGGCTAGCCAGGAAGAAGAGACTCCTCCCTCCATAACTGTCATCTTCTGGCCTGCGAGGGAGTTGACCAGGCAGGCCCAGCTCCATCAGGACTAGCCTGGAAGAAGAGACTCCTCTCTCCATAACTGTCATCCTCTGGCCTGTGAGGGGGTTGACCAGGCAGGCCCAGCTCCATCAAGGCTAGCCTGAAGAAGAAGAGTCCTCCCTAATCCATCTGCCTTGTTCCAGGCCTCAGAGGGAAAGAGGAATGCTGGACCTGATCCCCTCCCCCCACCACCATTCCCTTCTCCTTTTGTGTCGTGTCTTTTTAGATAGTAAGCCTGAGGGTTACTATCTAACCCCTCTGTTATCCCCTCTGTTGTAAGCCGCCCGGATTCCCAGTGATTGGGTGGCATATAAATAAATTCTATTATCATCATCATCATCATCATCATCATCATCATCATCATCACCCAAAACTACAAACCCCAGAATTCCATAGCACTGAACCATGGCAGTTAAAGTGGCATCAACATGCATAATTCTGTAGCGGAGAAGCTGAGAGCCAGTGTGGCATAGTGGTTTGAATTGGTCTAGAACTCTGGAGATCAGGGTTCGATTCCCAGCAAAGCCATGAAACCCACTGGGTGACCTTGTGCAAGTCACACTCTCAGCCTCAGGGTAAGTAATGGCAAACCTCCTCTGAACAAATCTTGCCAAGAAAACCTTATGATAGGGTCGCCTTAGGGTCTCCATAAATCGAAAACAACCTGAAGACACAAAACCACAACAATGGATGCAGCCTCAGTTGCCTTTAAGAGATCCTTTTGGACATCACATATAGTATACAGTAAATGAAAAAGTGATTGGGGTACCCCGACAGGCCCTCCCCAAAAGGAATTTCACTGAGATTTTTACAGCTCAGATCCAGGGTGACTCCTGGTTCAGCGATGTGAATTCACATTATAACGTGAATGTTTTATCACATATGGTTGCCCTTCCGTTGCCCTTACGAATCGAGGGGGAAATCGAATCCAAGGCAAGTCACGTGATGCGGATTCAAGCAAAGTGGAGTGAGTGCAAATTGTATTACCACACCAGTGGGATTCAACTACTCGAATCGGCACCCTTGCGCATGCTCAGTGGGGGTCCATACGTGACATGGGGACATGGTCCACTCGGGATAAAAACGAATTAAGACAGCTTACGAAGTTCTCGGAGAAGCGAAAAAATCCATAGGGATTTAGTGTTTCGGCTTACGAAGGTTTTTTTCGGTTACGAAAAAACCCCGGCCGGGTTTAAATGGAAAGGCCGCCACCGGAGGGCACAGAGAGCTATTTTTCGCATTAGCCCTATGGCAATTCGGTTACGAAGGTTTTCGGGTTAACTAAAGAGCCGCGAACGAATTAATTTTGTAACCCGAGGAGCACTGTACTTTTCTGGGGTGAAAAGGGCACAAGGCTTGTTCCCTCCCCTGTTTCGCGTAATTGTGTGATTGCGTGAATATTTGCCTTGTGAATATTTCTGTGTCTTCTTCATCCCCCTTTTTTATTTTCCCTTCCATTTCAGCAATTTCAACACACAGATAGATAGATAGATGATAGATAGATAGATAGATAGATAGATAGATAGATAGATAGATAGATAGATGATAGATAGGCAGACATGGAGATAGGAAATGGAAGAAAACCATAGCGCCCCCCCCCAATTGCAGACAGGAGGTATGGGAAACTCAAGGTGAAAAACAGGGTCCTGCCCAGTTCACGTTATAATGTGAAAATGTTTAACAAGCACATAACCCCCAGAAAAGGTTTCAGTCTTATCCCAGCAACAACAGAGCAAACAACGACCCCCCCCCCCTCGGTTGCCCTGAAAGTGAAAGTACCACCGAAGGGAAATGGGGGAAAATTGCAGTGCCACATCATGGGAAATTTGCAACCCGGGCGGTTTGCAGTGTTGTACCAGAGCAGAAGCAAAGTTGCATTCCACACCAGACCAATTCGGAGCGAAATCGAAGTGAGCTTGAAAGCGAATTCTGTGAATTCACTTTTTTCCCGAATTCATCAAAATGAGGAGTCACTTTGGAATCACTGCGGAAGCCCCATGGAAGGAGCTCCCATAGAAAGGAATCGCATCTGATAAAACATTCATGTTATAACGTGGATTCGCATCATGGACCTGCAGTCCCATCGGATCTGAGCTGCAAACACCTCCAAAAACCTCAGTGTGATAAATGCCATCCCCTCCAAATCCGGTAAAAGTCCATCCAGCTGCTTTTATGTGTTGCAGAGATAAGCAGAAAGGAGCTTAATTTTATTTCTATAGATTGGGCACTTTAGCCTATCACTGGTTCTTGAGCCAGTTGATAGATCAGGTGGATTTAAGAAAACAGAAACAAACATCTTTGGAAAATCTCTTGGCAGCTCCTTCTCAATCAAGTTAACTGTTTTTGGCTCCAGTCCGACAAGTAAGATATGTCAAGATACACTTCAGGTTGGCTTTAGAATTCCCCATCAGTGTCCATGATCCTTTACCAAGGACATGTTCACAAAATACCTAGGAAAGAGAGACATTTCTTAACTTCATACCGTAAAATAGATTCACTCAAAGCATAATGCAAATTATTTATAAGATTTCTGTATTATGTGGTGTGCCTCATAGCAGATACTTGTCTATTGCTTGCCATAAAAATATGAATGCTTCCTCTTTTCTTCACACATTACTGTTTGTATGCTCTTCCCAGTGACCTTAATGTTCATACCTGTAAAATTAAAGTGAAAAACATTTCTCAGCAAATGTATGAGAAAAGTGGCTAAGCTGAGAATAATGTTAGCCAAGATTGCCCCCCAATGGGATACTGGAGAATGACTACTATCTTCCCAAGGTTTAAGGTGTGCTCTTCCAAAGTGGCAGTAACAGAAAAATAACATTTTGCCAGAAGTCAGCAGGGAAACATTTCAACACTCATGCGCTTGACCTTGAGAGGCCTTCCTCAAATAAAGGCTCTTGCAGGGGAGACTTCAGCAAGAAACCAGGAACTGTGGAATTCCCATTCATCCAGTTCTCTAACTCAGGGATTAACATTGTGAATTTTTATTGTAGGTCTCAGTGTATGAATCCTAGGATGTTTCCATACCTGCAGCTATTTTATTTTTACATAATTATCATTTTCTGTTCTTTTTTTTCCATTTTGATTCCCTCTACATTCTTCTACATTCCACACCACAACCATGTAGTGCCTACCAATGCAGGATTGCATTTTGCATTTGGGGAAGGTGAAGAAACTCCAGTCCACAAAAGTTGATGCTGATGCCATAATAAATGTGCATTTATTTAAAGTGCCACAAATGCCTGTTTGTTTGTTTTTTTACTGCAACAGACAATGGAATACCAGATTTAACTTATACAAAGTGAAATTAATCAGTTTCATGGCCTAGCTGTATAGATTTCCATTGCATGCCTCTAATGAAATGGAATGGAGTATATTCCATCATAAAGGTGCTGCAAGGAAATGACTTAAGGCACACAACAACAGCAACAACAGTGAATTTTAGAATAAGATGGTGAAAATGTAGCTGCACCTTTACAAAAAGTTTCTTCCCCACCCCCAACAGTGTTTCGAAGTGGCTTTCATAGAAAAATGGTATGTTATTTCAAGGGATTCTCTTACATTTTCAGCCTCTGTGTGTCAAAAGGCAGTGCTGGATTCCATCCTTTAGGCTCAAGGAGGCTCAGGCTGAATCTACCCAGGTCTACTCAAAGCTGCTCTGAAGAATTCCCTCTCCAGTTACTTCCACACTCAGGAGTGACACCACGTGGCTGTCTACATGTGTCCTGCTGTGCCACACACTGCCACCATTACTGGCATAAGTTCCTCCCTCTGAGTTCAAAAACAAGGCACCCAGCATTGATCAAATGGCTGGGTGCCTTGTTGTGACCTCCAAGGGGGTGACTCGCTCCAGTGGTGGTGGCACCAGGTGGCACAGTGGGATGCGTGTATAAACAGCTAGCTGGTGTTGCTGTGCATTGCTCCAGATTTTCCTGGCAGATCCAGAGTAAAGTGTAACTTTTAAAAATGCTGTTTACAAGGGGGATAGTCTGGATTCAATGTAGAACTGGCCTCATGTTGTATAATTTCTCCACAGTTGAATTGGGTTTTGGCTCTGTGTTGTGAAGGCAGGATGCTGTGAGGACAGAGGGAAACTAGTTCATTTGTTCCATGTAGACATGCCCTCAGTGCCATGAATATCCAATGTTTTCTTCTGGTAGCAATTTAATATGGGCAGGACTCATATAACACAGTAGACAAATAAGAATGATCCCATAGTGTTAGGAAGGGCAGAGCAATTTCCCCTACATCTTCTATTTCAGGAGGTATGGCCTGTGGCCCTGTAGCTGTTACTAAACTGTAACTCCCATCAGAAGTAGCCAGAGGGGAGGACTGCTGGGAGATGCGATTCAACAACATCTGGTGGGCCAAACTGTTCCCACCTCTGATCTATTTGTAGTCTTTTCATTTATATGCAGGTTTTTTTAAGTTGTCTGCTAGAAAACTCTCTAATTTATTTTTAATGCTTCACTCAGGCCTTGCTTCCCATCTCTGAGCTGCTCCTTATCAGGTTTACTTTGATGATGCAGAAGTTCAGGGCCCAAATCCAGTCATGAACAGTGGCATCACTGAGGGGGTGCAGGGAATGTGGACCACACTCGGTGACACCCAGAAGAGAGGTGACACCTGGTTCACATGAGCATGCTTGCTGACTGCTCCGAGGCTTTCCTCTGAGGAAGAAAGCCTGGGACTGGAGGAGCAGGGGGGGCACATGCCATGTCAAAGCCTGGAGGGCCAGTGTGCCCTTTTGGCAGCCACTGCCATTGCAGCCCCCCTCACCAGGTGACACCCAGCATGGGGGAGCCATTGTTCATGAGTCCACACTGAACAAGTTGATGGAAATTAGGATTAGCAATTGGATTTAGATTCAGATTCATAGATCTGCTCAAGGTGTTGCTAGTTCCAAAGCAGACGTACAGTACATGCATGGAGAAACAGAGGGTGGACTGAACAGCTGGATCGGCTGAGTCTGTCTTTGGTTGCCCAGCTGTAGCCCAAACTCTCCACATGGGAGCAATAAATCACTTGGAGACTGTTACTATGGCAACAGCACTTCCAGAACAGGAGAGCACTTTTGAAAAGCTAAGTCAAAATGATGCTCAGCAGAGCATCGTGCATATGATCATCCTTTCCCTCTCTGTATTTGTGGAAAGAATGGAGATTTTTCTGGATACTTTTCTTCCAAGATCAGTCTTGTAGGGTATGAAAGAACTGGTTCAAGCTCCCACCAGCCAAGGGAACTCCCTGGATCATCGTGGGCCAGTCATTTCTCTCAGCTTAATTTCTCTCAAAGGGACCAAGGCCACATGGGCTGAATTCCCCCCATTACCTGGGCACTCTGCAGCACCCTTAAAATGGATTTTTAGAAACCTTTTGTTACAGATCTTCCCAGAAAATCCAGACCCTCTGGAGCAAAGTGGCTGTTCACACGCATGTCCCACTGTGCCGCCCACCACCATTGACATGAGTCATTCCCTCTGGGGTTGAAACAAGGTGGCCATCTTCAATTACATGTCTGGTCGCTTTGTTCTAAACTCCGAGGGAGTGACTCATACTAGTGGTGATTGGTGGCACAGTGGGACATGCGTGTGAGCATCCACCCAATGTTGCTCCAGAGGGTCTGGATTTTCTGGGAAGATCTGTAGCAAAAAGTTTTTTTTTAAATCACTTTTAAAGGTGGTATACTGGAAAGACACCTTCTCAGCATCAGAGTAAGGCAATAGCAAACCTCCTCTGAACAAATCTTACCAAGAAAACCCCATGATGGGTTTGGAAACAACTTGAAGGCACATAACAACAACAAATAATGTAGGCTCAGTGCTCAAATGGCCATACATCATCAGGATGGTTCGCACTGGAATCAGGATCGGGCCCTGTGTCATCTTGACTGATTGTAATGTGGATGTATTACGTGATCCATGTGGACATGGCCCTTATTGTTCAGTCAGGTTATTGGACTGATCTGTTCTCTGCTGCAGCAGCATCCATGCAACGGCTGGAGATGGTACAGCACATCATATACTCAGCCAGTTCAAGATATCTGGACAATCAAAAGACAACCACCCCACCCCAAGCTGGCTTTTTATAACAGCTCTTCTAAGCATAATTCCGAAGTTTGAACAACTTTTCCTTGGAAAGAGATGTAGAGTAGGTGCTGTGCCTCTTGGGTAGCAAGAACATATGTCACCGGTCATAGTTTGCACCTAAGCTTACTTCAAAGTGCAGGTTTTGACCTATAATGTGAGAAAAGGGGGGGGGGGGAATATCTGATCCTACAAAAGAACAGTCTTGGGAGGCTATGTTGTATGTGTCCCACAGCCCCTAGAAGAAAAGGCAGGGATTTGTCTGTAGCAGCAACCTCCTTCCAAGGAAAGTTAGGCTGTTTCCCATCCTTCTTGGATTTCTGGTCTAAAGGCCCTGTGGGCAGAAAAGTAATTTCTAAATACTATGCAGTCATCTGCATGTTCTGTTTGTGAGTTTCCTGGAAGCTTCTAATTAACTGATATGAGAAGAAGGATTCTGGACAAAATAGGCTTTTGGTCTGATCTAGAAGGGCTCCTTTAACGTCCTTAATTAGTGAACTATACTTTGAGGGTGGTTTCCAGGATATTTCACATCTCATGCTACACCTCTCAGTGCATGGCAACTGCATGCTTAAGGGGCTGAGTAGACCGCTCCTAAGAAGCAGCTCCACATCACAAAGTGCTGGATTGGGATGTGGCAACTGCACACCATGCCCCCAACCTGGCAGTTCCGTGGCGCAAAAGCAGCAAAAAAGCAGCTCCTTTTTTCACCACAGAAAGGGTGCACTAGCCACTGTGGTTCTTCTGTGGCTCTTTGGCACAGAGCATGTAAATGCTGCACCAAAGACATGGCATGACACTTCCTGGGGCATGTGCCATCACACTGGCATGGGAGCGGAGACAGGGCATGTGGTGTGGGGTCGCCACAACCCCACTCTGCCATCATGCCAGTGTTTATCACCGATCTGTTTATGCAATAAGTATTGTCTCTCACTAATTCAGGGATAGAGGTCTGTGGCCCTCCAGATGTTTTTCACTTCCAATTCCCATCAGCTCCTGTGGACCCCAGGAGAGTCTTCCCATGTGTATGTGCAAGCTACTCTCAGACTCGTTGTCTGAAAGATCCATTTTGTCTGTTACAGGTCCTGACTTTAGTGACTGGGGGAACTGAGGGAAACACACAAACACAGAAGGGGATAAAGTCCAGTGAATCAGAAGCAGTCAAATCTCCAGGAAGTGTTTGCTGTCCAAATGTTGTTGGGCTGCAATTTCAAATAACGCTGGTCAGTAATGAGATGAGACGGGCTGAAAGCTTCTTGTCCCTATTCCAGGCAGGTGAACCTGTCACTGTCAAGAAGTATGGTGGGGTGGGTCATTTGTGGGGTGGGGTTGTTGAACATCTATGTGGTAGTACCATAATGCAGGTGTAATGCATATGAAATAGGGTAATTATGCTGTAAACACAATATACGGACTGCTTCAGATGAATAAAACATGCCAAAAGAATTCCATTGCCTTGGTCATTCTACAAGCTCCAAACAGTTAATCTCTACAGGAAAAATCTGCCTTTCAGTTCTGATTTAGACTGGCTGTATTTGCACTTTTTTTCCTCTGGTCAGCTTGCTTCAGTGAAAGACTCTGAATAATTCTGTGCATGCCTCTTGATGCATTGAATCATGGGATTTGTAGGCTTAAGTGTCCAGAAAAGCACACCGTGGTTGGTGACATTTGGCAGACTTTGAGATGGCGATGGTTTGGGTGTTAAAGTGGTGCATGGAGACAGGAAGAGTGAGAGGCTTTCTACAGTTTCTCTAGCCAGCTGCTGAGGTGCTGAGAGCAGGAGGTAATGGTTTTGAGAAAGTTACCTAGAATGGGATGTTGATTGGTTGGTAACGTTTGTTTTTACAAAATGGCAACTGCAGTATTCCTTGGTACTATAGTCTTTTGTGGGTTTTTTGGGCTATGTGGCCATGTTCCAGGAGGATTTATTCCTGATGTTTTGCCAGCATCAATATGAGAGTTACCTCCCTCCTCCTATGTTGATAGTAATGCATATCACTTCTGTTTTTTCAGACTGTGATTAAGTCAGCCCCGCTGTGTTTGGGGACTTTCCTGCCTTAGTCTCCTGCCCCAAAAGTCCTGTCCTGATGTCACCACTAGAACCAGATCCTGCTTTTTTGAAAACATGACTTCCTTCTGGGCAGAAAAGAACTAGAGCAGGTGTATCACCAAACTGTTCCAATCATAATTAGTTTATATCAAAGCTCCCAGTTGCTGCTATGTTTTCTCAGTGGTTGGCTAAGATGGAATGAGGCTGCTGGGCTAGTGGAATTATTTGGTTTTCAGTGACTGTAACATCAGCAGCTGGACTGGGCTGAGGTAGTAAACCAAATGTGGGACAGTTATTGCTGGATTAGGAATTGGTATGTAAACCAAAGCAGCAAGGACTGATGCTGTCATGGGGTACCTCACACCCTCACCTGATGACGTTCATCCCTAGGAAAGGAAGAAGCCACTGCAGTGACAAAACATGATGTTTTCCCGACTGCCAGCTCCACTCTGACAGATCATGGGGAGGAATGGAGGAGGAGGGGAGGAAGGTAATATACAGAATTCTAATCTAAGCAGGCAGCAGGCTGGGCCTTGGAAAAGAAATTGTATATGTATGCAATTCTTTGTCTTATAATAATTAATAAAGGCATTAAAAAAAGAAAGAAAAGAAATTGCCTGTAATTTGCTCTGAGGTAGTGGCATGTTGATAGTCTTAAGGAACCACTTAAAGGATCAGAGTGGGGAACAGGTTAAGCATAACTTTATGGAAATTTCCTTTTAGCACCATATAACCTTTCAGGTGAAGGAACTTGACTGGGTGTCTATTTGCTACTGGGCCAGGATTAAAATTTGTTAGAACATAAAAGACTGATTTTATGCTCCTGTGCCTTAGGACAGGAGTGTGAATCATTCATTCTACGAAGAGACCTCCCTGCCTAAAGCATGTGTGTTTTGCTTTTTTTTTTTTTTTAAGGAACTGTTCTTTCTGGCAGCCTAGTGGATCAGCAGTTCTTGTCTTGTTCCCCCAAAGGTGGACATCTAGTCCCTTCTAAGTTCATTGTCCTACCTGGGACTATTTCCTACCCAGATCCCTGGGACTGTCGCACATCTCATTTACTATCTGGTTAACCAAAACAACTCTTTCTCCCATATAGACCAGTTTGGTCCCTGCAGTCAACTGGAGAGGCTGTCATAGTTGTATGCATGATCTTGAGGTCCTCTCAGGAAGTGTTTGAACCAGAGGTTGGAACTGTTCCTTTTTTATACCAGAGTTCTCAGAATTCTTTCACTGATACAATTAGTATCTATACTGGCTGAGGGATTCTGGAAGATATAATCCCAAAAAAGTAACAATTCCAACCTCTGGTTCAGAGCAGGTGACTAAGAATGGTAGCACTCATTATGAGGAACACTCTTTCCCCTAATATTTTAAGTTCCACTATGGCACTACCTTGCTGTGCCTCTGTTAGGCAAAAAGCTTTCCTGATGGAAACACTGCTGTTGGTATGGTCCCTATGCCAGGCTTTTGCTGTGAGTGTAAGCAGGTGACATTCAAAATTCAACAACTAATATATTTTTTTTACCATATATGGCGCAAGAAATGCCAGATATCCAAGCTGGGTTCAAGAAACGAAGAGGCACCAGGGATCATATTGTAAACATAATAGATAATGGAATGCACCAAAGAATTTCAGAAGAAAACCAGCCTATGCTTTATGGATTATGGCATAGCCTTTGATTGTGTAGATCATGAAAAACTATCGATTGCTCTTAAAGAAATGGATGTGCTACCCTAATCTGCACTATGATGAAAAGGCTACCATTAGGACAGAATATGGAAAAATTGATAGTTCAAAACTTTCCATACTTTGGCTTAGATATTAATCAGAATAGATTTCTTGCAGTAAAGAAATCAGAAGAAGGTTAGGGCTTGGAAGACCAGCTGTGAAGGTACTAGATAAGATCCTGAAGTATCAAGATATATAACTGAATACTAAAATCAGGATGGTCCATGCTATGATGTTTCCAATTTCTATGTCTGGTTGCAAGAGCTGGGCAGTGAAGAAAGCTGATAGGAAGAAAATCAACTCATTTGATATCTGGCGCTGGAGATGTTCTGTGGATACCATGGACTGCTAAAAAGATAAATAAATAGGTCCTAGACCTAGAGCAAATAAAGCCTAAACTCTCCCTAGAAGCCAGGATGAGTAAACTGAGAGTCATACTTTGGACACATCATGAGAAGACATGACTCACTAGAAAAGACAATAACGCTTGGTAAGACAGAAGGCAGTAGAGGAAGACTGCATTCCCGATGACTAGACTCAATCAAGGAAGTCACAACTCTGAGTCTGCAAGACCTGAACCTGGGCTGTTGATGACAGGATGACCTGGAGGTTTTTCATTCATAGGTTTGCCATAAGTTGAAATTGTCCTGACAGCAGTTAACAGTATTTTAAAGAATATGTTGAAGGCATACACATTTTTGCAAGGCTCTTGTGTGCATTTTAACCTTCCATTTATTACACGGTAAAGAACAAGTTGACATTGTGTATTAATTTTATATATATGTTTTATGACTATGGTTAAATTCTCTGACATCTTCAGTTGTAAGCAATTTTATCAATATTTATTAGTAAACTGAGCAGCTGCTGAATGCATGATATGTGTTCTGCTGCTCCCTTTAAATTGGGGTGATACTTTGGTGGTAGAGCTTTCCTTGCACAACTTAAGAACTTTCCTGTACGAATTCCAGCATCCTGTTACCCAAAAGAGTCAACTAAAAGCCATTGGAAACACCACAAGTAGAATGTGAGGACAGTTGGCTGCTGCCCAACTCCCTCTGATTTTGGAGGTGGAATGTGGACAGAAAAGTTATTTCTTTGGGGATACGGCTCCTAGAATCCCTCAACCAGCATGAGTCCCTAGGGGATTCTGGGAGCTGCAGCCCAAAATAAATTCCAAGATATATATAGCCATCACGGTTCCATGAATTTGCCCCTCACCCCACTTTGTAGGACACCAATCTGACAAAGGTAGCCATAGTGCAACTGCCAATTAATATAGATGATACTGGATTAAATGAAGGAGGGGGAATCTGAATTAGTGCAGGGATGGATCCTCTGCTGTTCCTAATGCTAATTCCACCCAGATATGGAGGGATTGATGTTTCCTGAGCCTTGCTTTTCCTAGACCTTGCCAGTTTTATGAACCATACAACATGGTCTTATTTTGCATTTTTTCCCTCAAAAAAGAGTTTGAAATTCCATTGGGAAAAACTGGCATGGCTAACTGGAATCCAACATATACCATGAAGATGAACAGTTGCACAATTGAGAGAAATTTAGTAAATGATGTCACAACAATGGAAAGCTCTTCACCTGCTGGATTTCTGCCTGCTCTGCAGTTGATAAGAGGACAGTGGGGCTGCTGGCAGGAGAAAGGTGGTAGCCCCAGAACATGACAGTGGGAAGATGTGACTCTGTCTAGTGCTAAGAGAATAATTACTTTGTTCGGAAAGATTGTTTGCTTTAAAGAAAATGCCCGCAAAAGTCATAATGTTCACAGCTGATAACCCTGATTCCTTTGCTAAACTTCTAAATGAAAAGCCAGGTGGTGGGAGGACAGTGGCTTAGAATTCCACGAATCCACATCACTGCATCTCACAGATAATTCCTCATTCTGAGCACAGAGATTTCAGCACGAATACTTTGCGGCTCCTCTGTGCAGGAGACTGGAATATTAATAATCACTTTAATGAGTTTGCTTTTAGTCCTTATTTATGAGTTCTGGAAATTAACAGGGTAGTGATGGCTTCCTCAAGGATAGAAGAAGCAAGGCCAACTGCAAGCAGATCTCTTCTGAAAGGGGGAGCCTCTTGCTTGTACAGGTACATGCTATGCATATATTTGTGTAGATGTCTGCCTGGACATAAGCATAGAATCATAGATGTACATGCATGCACATGTACACACACACACACACAGAGAGAGAGAGAGAGAGAGGAAGGGAGAGGGGGAGAGAGAGAGAGAGAGTGCATTGTTTTTAATCTGGGAATAAGCTACAACAATTCTCCTATTACGGGAAATCCAACAAGAACAAGTGGTACAACTTGTCACTATGCAACTTGTCACTTCTCAGGGTAGTGTGAAGTGCGCAACTGTGTTCTGTGTTCTGATAGGAAAAGTTTATGTATAACTGAAACACTCATTTATGTCAAAATCAAGAAACCAGGCCCTATGGGAAGTGCCTTAGGAAGCTGGGTATGTTTAACATGGAGAAGAGAAGGTTAAGAGGTGACATGATAGTCCTGTTTAAATATTTGAAGGGATGTCATACTGAAGATGGAGCAAGTTTGTTTTCTGCTGCTCCAGAGAATAGGACTTGAAGCAAAGGATGCAAACTACAGATTCCACCTCAACATTCCGGACAGTAAGCGCTGTTCGACAATAAAATACACTCCCTTGGAGTCTCCTTCTTTGGAGGCTTTTAAACAGAGGCTGGATGGCCATCTCTCAGGGATGCTTTGATTGAAATTTCCTGCATGGCAAGGGGTTAGACTGGATGGCCCTAACTCTATGATTCTATAAGACAACTCTATGATTCTATAAGACAATTTCACAATCCTAGATAAATCATTGCAATGCCATGGAGATAATCCATTTATTTACATGTATGCTTCAATGAGCTCATGGTGGCATAAATGGCTGTCCCACCCTGTTTTATCCTCACAACAATCCGGTGAGGTAGGTCAGACTGAGATAATGACTGATCCAAGGTCAGACAATGAGTTTTGGAGCATAGCAGTACCTTGAACCTAGATCTCAACACTCTGTCCCCCACATTGCAGTTATATCCTTGATCTCCAGCATTTTGGCTGTGGGTGCAATTACTTCCTTGGCGAAAACCATAGGAGGAACTAGTCACCTTAAGAGGAATCAGCCCCAAAGGGTTACTGAAATTTTAAAAGATTGAGGAAGTGACATTTTGTGGGTGAATGAGTGAATAAAGCAGCCCAATAAAAGCACTGAGCATGCTTCATTGGCATAGACAGCCAATGTTTGGGGAGTTGGGATTGGGGAAAGACAAAATGCAGGATTAGGGAAAGTAAATGAAATCCAAATGCTGGAATCCTGAACAGCTACACATCATGCAGAAGACAGAGAAGAGGCAGAATTACTCAACACCTTCTTTGCCTCAGTCTTCTCAGAAAAAGAAAAGGGTGCTCAACCTGAGGATAATGGAGCAGAGGACAGAATAGGAGAATTTCAGCACAGAATAAGTAAAGAGATAGTAGAGGAACACCTTATTAATCTAAATGAATTTAAGTCTCCGGGACCAGATGAACTCCATCCAAGGGTATTAAAAGAACTGGCAAATGTAATATCGGAGCCATTGGCAATAATCTTTGAAAACTCCTGGAAAACAGGAGAGATCCCAGCAGACTGGAGGAGAGCAAACATTGTCCCCATCTTCAAAAAGAGGAAAAAAGAGAATCCCAACAATTATCGTCCAGTTAGTCTGACATCAATACCAGGAAAGATTCTGGAGCAGATAATTAAACAGAGAGTCTGTGAACATCTAGAAGGCAATGCCATAATCACAAAAAGTCAACATGGGTTTCAGAGAAACAAGTCATGCCAGACAAATCTAATCTCTTTCTTTGATAAAATTACCAGCTTGGTAGATGAAGGGAATGCTGTGGATATTGTATATCTTGATTTCAGTAAGGCCTTCGACAAGGTTTCCCATGAGATACTTGCAAACAAGTTGGTAAAATGTGGGCTAGACAAAGGAACGGTTACATGGATCTGTAATTGGTTGACCGGCCGAACCCAAAGGGTGCTCAACAATGGCTCCTTTTCATCCTGGAGAGAAGTGACCAGTGGTGTCCCACAGGGCTCTGTCCTGGGCCCAGTGCTATTCAACATCTTTATCAACGACCTGGATGACAGATTTGGGAGCATACTTATCAAATTTGCAGATGACACCAAATTAGGGGGAATAGCTAATACCCCAGAGGACAGGATCAAGATTCAAAATGACCTGAATAGACTAGAAAGCTGGGCCAAAGCTAACAAAATGAAATTCAACACAGAGAAATGTAAGGTATTACACTTAGGGCGGAAAAATAAAATGCACAGATATAGGATAGGTGACACCTGGCTGAATGAAACTATGTGTGAAAGGGATCTAGGAGTCCAAGTGGACCACAAGTTGAACATGAGTGAACAGTGTGATGCGGCAGCTAAAAAGGCCAATGCTATTTTAGGCTGCATCAATAGAAGTATAGTGTCTAGATCAAGAGAAGTAATAGTGCCACTGTATTCTGCTCTGGTCAGGCCCCACCTAGAAGATTGTGTCCAGTTCTGGGCACCACAATTCAAAAAGGACATTGAGAAACTGGAGCGTGTCCAAAGGAGGGCGACTAAAATGGTGAAGGGTCTGGAAACCATGCCCTATGAGGAACGACTTAGGGAGCTGGGGATGTTTAGCCTGGAGAAAAGAAGGTTAAGAGGTGATATGATAGCCCTGTTTAAATATTTGAAAGGATGTCATATTGAGGAGGGAGCAAGCTTGTTTTCTGCTGCTCCAGAGAACAGGACCCGGAACAATGGATGCAAGCTACAGGAAAAGAGATTCCACCTGAACATTAGGAGGAACTTCCTGACAGTAAGAGCTGTCCGACAGTGGAATGCACTCCCTCGGAAGGTGATAGAGTCTCCTTCCTTGGAGGTCTTTAAACAGAGGCTGGATGGCCATCTGTCAGGGATGCTTTGATTTGGATTTCCTGCATGGCAGGGGGTTGGACTGGATGGCCCTAGTGGTCTCTTCCAACTCTATGATTCTATGCAGCAACAATGTGTTGAAGGTTCCCCAATCCCTTTAATGCACCTGTCAATTCCTTCTCATAATCTTGGAGCAAACAATTTAGCCCCATTGTAGTTTATAGCTCATGGTTCTCCAGTTTGGAAAGAGCTGAGTTTTTCAGCAGGATCAAAACAAAATCTTGCCCACAACTGAGCTGGTCAAAGGTGGGGAGATCCTGGGAGCCACAATAGAAAGAAGTAACTTTCTCCAGCTCTGCTCAAAACTGCACCAGAATAGAAACTGCCAGTAATCCCCAGGCTACCCACTTCTTGCACTTGCACACAAACACACATCAGGGTCTTATCAGAGCTGTATTTCTCCTGGTTGCTACGAAACGGCACACATGCCTCCAGGCTGATCAGACCTTGGCAAAGGAGTCTTCCGATAAACCCAGCAGGTCCCCCCAGGTCTCAGGAGGTCTGTTAAGGCTGACAGACAGCTTGGCTCACATTTGCCTGAATCAAATCAGAGACAGATGTAAAAAAAAAAAAAAAAAAGGCAGATTACAAAACACACCAAACAAAAACAAAAGGAAGGATGGGTATGCAATGAATTAGATCAGACTGTGTCCCTTCTCCGCAGCAGTGGACGCAGCAGTTTAACAGGCTGTAAGACTGTCTGGCCAACTGCAGTGGTGAGAACTGCAGGAGAAGACAGGCCTTTGCTCCCCAAAAGAAAGCCAGAGTCACATGCAGCAGCAAAACACTAGATTTCGAGGTGCAGGAATTCGCCATTACAGTCCCATGAAACCAGCAGAGCCTCATCCGCAGGGAGAGTCTCAAGATGGTCCTTGTCTACACCACAGTCAACAATTTCTGGTTGGACCGCAACTCCCAACAGCCCTAGCACACATGGATAATGACGAAGGATACTGGAATTTGCAGTCCAATGTAGTTCCACCCATGATTCCACAACGCCCACCATCATTGCATAGCAAAACGGGCAGTTTACTGGGATCAGCAGACAATCCCAGGGCTTCTCCAGAGGGAGCAAATGTCTCAGGAGATTGTGGTATTTGTTGCTGCGGTTTTCAGATTAAAATGCACTTGCACACTCCCCTTCCCCATATGCTAGACTTTTTAAAATTCAAAGTTGGGATTTCTCCCCCTGCTCCATGGGAAGACTGCAAAAGTACAACACTCTCACAGTTCAGCTCATGCACACAGCCCTCTGCAGCCTGAAACACTGCATTCCAGAAAAAGCTTGCATCACAGCTTTCTCCAACCTGGGAACCACAGTGGACTACAACTCCCACTATCCCTAGCAAGCCAATAAATTCCTGCACTCTTCACCAGTATGTCTACAGGAATGATGTGAGTTATAGTCACATCATTATATATAT
>NC_056530.1:3560891-3581613 GCF_019175285.1 Sceloporus undulatus
ATTATTATTATTATTATTATTATTAGTCTGACACATTTGGAGGGCACCATGTGAGGAAATGGAATGCATGCTTCTGATACATGCTTTGGGAAGGATCCCTGAATAACTTAGGGATCCACTTGGTTACTTACAAGGAGCACTTTTTTGAAATAGAGGAGGCAGGCACTCCAGCATTGTGCTCAGATCCAGACCCAGCTAAGTTGCTCCTCTCTGGCTACCAACTGTAACAAGAATTAGAGGGGTGTCCAAAGGAGGTGACTAAAATGGTGAAAAGTCTGGAAATCATGCCCTATGAGGAGTGACTTAGGGAGCTGGATGTGTTTAGCCTGGAGAAGAGAAGGCTAAGAGGTGATATGATAATAGAAAGTTAAGAGATGATGTTGAAGGGGTGTCACACTGAGGATGGAGCAAGCTTGTTTTCTGCTGCTCCAGAGAATAGGACATGGAACAATGGATATAAGCTACTTTAGGATGAATGTCCGGAAAGTAAAAGCTGTTTGACAGTGGAACATACTCCATCGGAGGATGGTGGAGTCTCCTTCTTTTTTAAACAGAGGCTGGATGGGCATCTGTTCGAGATGCTTTGATTGTGAGTTCCTGCATGGCAGGGGTTGGACTGAATGGCCCTTGATCATATGATTCTATGATTCTAAGAGAGAGGAATCAGTCCTCCTTCAATGTGCTCAAATCCAGCTTTACACCCTGCTAAGATGACTACTTAGTGAACTGTGTAACCAGGGGTGCATGGCATTGTCGAAATAATGCATTTTGACATCACTTTAAGTGCTGGAGGAGGCCTGGGACTTGTTGTTTTGCAAGGTCTTTAGCCTTTTCTGCCAAGGAGTGCTGGTGCCTCACAAAACTACAAATCCCAGGATTCAGTAGGATGGCATTAAAGTGGTATCAAACTGCATTATTTCTACAATGTAGCTCCACCTCAAGAGACTACTGCTGGAATTTTCTTTCTTTTTCCTCCACCCTCCCAACCCCCTTTCCTTTTGTGTTGTGTTGTAAGCCTGCAAGCAGGGGCTGCCTTGTTTGTCAGTGCTGTGGGAGCCACTTGGGGCAACAAGTTGGGTAAAAATCCAGCAAATAAATACATAAATCAGTCAATAGTGCACCAGGAGTAATTCCCACACCCGTTTCAGTAGAAAATGCCCCTCAGGCATATGCTTTAAAGGACACCTTTTCTGTTATGAAGGAAAAAAAGAATTTTCATGAACTACAGACAACATGCGCCTCCTTGCCTCCCTTTCTCCTCTTCCTGGAGGGAAAGGCAATGTGCCTTTGAAAAGCCAAGGCAGTTGATGCACCAGGAATCGATGTTGTGTAAAACCTATTATGCTCTCGGGAACATGAAGGAGGAAGAGAGTGGCTCTGCAGTGCAGTGAGTCACCAAGTTGGTGCATCCTACACACATTGATTCATAACGCAGCATACCGACCCCGCTGTCATTAGCCACGAGTGCTTGCTTTGGCATTTTATTCACCCTCCTTGACTTGTCTTTGTGCATGTGTGCCCGCATATACATATCAGCAGCTTTCTTCCCCCCCCCCCCCCCCCCCCCCATCATAGACCATTAGGCCTTAGCTCCAGATTTCCACGCAAGCACTAATGACTTAGGAGGGAGTGCACCTTCATGCAGTCAAATCCCAGCTCTTGAGGTCAGGGTAATGCCTCACTAGACCCACAGGCAGGTGGGCATTAATGCCAGCCTTGCTGTCAATTTGCTCTTGGGCACTGAATTGTGTATGTGTGTGTGTGTTCATAGAATCATAGAGCTGGAAGAGATCACAAGAGCCATCCAGTCCAAACCCCTGCCACGCAGGAACACATCTGCGTTGTGTGACTTCAAATAGTTTCTGACCTATGGCAACCCTAAGGCGACCCTATCATGGGGTTTTCTTGGCAAGATGTGTTCAGAGGAGGTTTTGCCATTGCCATCCCCTGAGGCTGAGAGAATGTGACTTGCCCAAAGTCATCTAGGTCTCATTCCCATTACCTTTTAAACCAGATCACAATTCGGTTTGAACCAGTTCAAACAACCCTAGTGCCCACTTAAATTGATTCACCAAAGCAATTCGGTGAGGGAGAGCATGCACCAGACCCACTTAACCCATGTCTTTTTGAAGCTGATTTTTTTCCATGTCTTTTTCACCAAATCGATTCAATGCAAGTGTGAACCACAAGCAGATCGGAATTGGTTCAAATTTGTCCTTCGGCCGGCTGGAGCCAAATAATTTTGAATTGATTTCATTTGTGAATGCAAACCACAAGGGGGGTTATTTTGATGCCAGAAAATGATGGAAAATGCGATCAGGGCAAATATAGTGGGAACCCTCTCTGATGTCGAATTGATCCATTGATTTGGATCGCACACCGATTTATCTGTAAGTAGGAATGAAACCCTAGTGGGTTTCCACGGCTGAGCTGCGAATCAGACTATGGTCCTCAGAGTCATAGTCCTATGCTCAAACCACTACACTCTCTATCGAGCCTCAAATAGGATGTATTGCAGGCTTCCATTCCTGTCCTTAGATCTTTCCCACTTTCCTTCCGATGAGAGACACTGGGCAATATCACATGACTGAAATTGGAAGTATAATCCAGTGTCATCCTGAATGGAATCGTGTATTCACATTATTGCGCAAAAGGTTACCACACGCGATCGCTGGCAGTCCGAATGCACTCTAAACGCAATCATGCGTCAATCCACAGTTAAGTAAATTCGGTGAACTAGTGAAGTCACAAATCCTGTTCCTAGGCAACTTCGCACTCAGTGCGCTATTGTTTGGTGTGATGTGCATGTCTGCTTTGGTCCAGTCTGGAAGGGGGGGCTTCCCATGAAGCCATGCTGCAATTCCGCTTCAATTTTGCTTCTGCTTGTCCTTCAGCATTGCCGAGGGGGGGCTGCTGCCTGCTAATTAAGAGGCATGGACCCGGAGCTATTAGATAACCATTATATTCACATTTTAATGTGACAAGAGTGAATATATGTTCCTTTTAATGTGAATAGAGCATGTTCTTTCAACCATTCTTCCCCCCCCCCTCCAACCTCTTTTGTAAATTGTGGGGTTCCTTGGTTCCTCTCTCTCACTCGCCTAAATATGCTATGCTCCAGTCATCTGGAGTTTCACTGAGCATGCGCAAGGGTGACAACTCGCAGTTAAGAACCCACCAATGTGATGGCTTACTTTGCACAGAATCTGGGGAGGCCATGACAGCTAATTTAACGTGTGATAAGTAATCACGTAATTGCATGAATTTTTGAATTGACCTTCCTAACCTCTTTCGAAACTGAACGCCTCCTGCCCCGTTTGATAAACTCCTATGTGACTCCTCTCCATCAGGGCCAGCCCATCCATATAGGCCAGGTAGGCCACTGCCTATGGGCACAACCTGTAGGGGGCGCCAGAGGGGCGGCAAGGGAGCCAGGAGGCCAGAGACAGAGAGAAAGAGTGGCCGGAGTTTGGAGGATGAGGCGAGTGGAGCAGCCAGCAGCCTAGTGCCTGTGAGTGAGGAGCAGGGAGACAGAGCTGCTTGCTGTGGTGCTGCCAGCATTTTTATCAGGCTCTGTTTGTAAAAGGGAAGGGGGGGATTTTGCTGTGCTCTGCAACTCCTGGGCTGCATCTACACTGGAGAATTAACCTGGTTTGGCACCTCTAACTTTCTGGCTCAAGGCTATGGAATTCTGGGAGTTTGTTGTGGGGTCCCTCCCTCTTTCTTCTGTTCCTCGCTCCCTCTTTCCTTCCTCCCCTCTCACTCTTCCTTCCTTCCTTCCTTCCTTCCTCTTTCCTTCCCTTTATCTTCTTTACTTCCCCCTTTCCTGCCTCCCTTCTCCTTCCTTCCTTCCTTCCTTCCTCTCTCCCTCTCTTTTTTGCCAAGAGAAAGATTTGTTGAGGAAAGGCTTGCCATGGCCTTCCTCTGAGGCTGAGAGAGTGTGATGCCCCCACCCAGTGGGTTTCCATGGCCGAGCAGAGCTTTGAACCCAGAGTCATAGTCCAGTACTCAAACAACTAGTCCACAACTCAAACACTGGCTCCAACAATCCACTTTAAAAGCTTGGTCTTCTTCCCAGATGTCTTCATCACAAAGGAAGGCACCACAAAATGGAAGACATTCAAGAAAAAGAGAGGACAGGGCTCAAGAAAAGCTCAAAACTCTCCTAGAAATGTAAATGCATGCTTCTTAGTCATGCTCAAAATGGAGGATGTTTTAGAATACCTCCAGGACAGAAGGCTGGAATGGAAGACATGTCCTGGAAGAGGAGGAAGTCTGCCCTGCCCTGAGGCGAATCTACCATGGGGCTTTCTTGGCAATATGAGTTCAGAGAAGCTTTGCCATGGCCTTCTTCTGAGGCTGAGAGAGTGTGGCTTGCCCACTCTTGGTGGTTGTGCCTACTATGTGTCTTTTCTTTCTCGCCCTGGAGCCATTCCCATCCTTTTTCCATAGGCTGCATCTACACTGCAGAAATAATGCATTTTGACACTGCTTTAACTGCTCTGACTCTTTGCTATGGAATTCTGGGATTTGGATTTTTGGAGGAGAATTCTCCTTCTCAGCCAGAGAACAGTGGAGCCACAACAAACTACAAATCCCAGGACTCCATAGCATGGAACCAGCAAGATGACCAGATGTCCCCTTTTCTCGGGTATATCTTACATTTCAGTCTTCTGTCCAGGAGGAATTCCAAAAACGTCCTCCCTTTTGAGCATCACTAAGAAGCATGAAATTATATTTATATGAGGGGTTTCAGCTTTTACTTGGTCATGTCCTCTATTTTACTTGAAAGTCCTACATTTTGCGGTGCCTTATCCTCCTTTGTGGTTAGGACAGTTAGTCACCATGGGAGCCGAGCCAAAGGCAGCTAAAGTGGTATCAAACTGCAGCCTTGGTCCTCTCACCTGGTGACTCTACTGGTTTTCTTCTCTTTCTTGTGATACCCTTTTCAGCCCCTTGGGTGAAGGTTTTTAGTTTTTAGGGGTCATAGATGGACCACCAGTACCCCACAAATTCATGGGATGGGATCCAGATTTTTCCACATAATTAGAATGAATAATCTTCAAGCTTGCAAAAGGAATATGTATGCATTAGTCTCCATTCCAAATGTCACAGCAATAAAAAAAAGTCTTTAACCTGTAAAAACCTAATTAGCTTTTTGACTAATTCTCAATACTGTGAGGAGAGATTGGAACCAAAGTTTAGCTTTAACAAATGAAACAGCGGAGATCAAGGGGTGAAAATAATTATGAGGGGCAACAGGGGTGCCAAAATATTTCTCGCCTAGGGTGGCAAAATACCTAGAGCCGGCCCTGCTCTCCATCCTTACAACAACCCTGGAGAGCAGGTCAGAGAGAGTGAATGTAAGTCTCAAGGATTTGTGGAGACCTGATTCCTGATCTCCTAAGTCCCAGCTGCAGACTCAAACCAATATCCCATGCTCATTCTCAGTGGAAACTTGATGTAAGCCATAATGACATGATACCTCAGATCTCTCCTTCCACACGCAAAGAATGGCGATGTTGCTGTGCTGCATTGTGCCAGGTAGTCTTGCCAAAATTGGTCACGTCATTAACCACTGCTGTTGTTGCACCTTCAATGTGCATGATGTTTTTTTTTTTTTTTTAAAAGCATTTATTCCCCAAGGATCTAAAATTTGACCCAGAGGAGAACGAAGGAGAGTAAGGTGGTGTAAACAAGGAAAGGATGTGTTATCATTTCAGTTCTGCATGCTTAGCTTTAGTTACAATATGGTAGCCTTCTTCAAATCAGTGCTCCTGAAATATGTTAGATTACAACTACAATGGCTCAAGCCTCCTTGGA
This sequence comes from Sceloporus undulatus, assembly GCF_019175285.1. Lineage (NCBI taxonomy): Eukaryota > Metazoa > Chordata > Lepidosauria > Squamata > Phrynosomatidae > Sceloporus > Sceloporus undulatus. Next base: position 3,566,715 of record NC_056530.1, read on the forward strand.
CTCTCAAGCTGTTCTGGACAATAACCCCCATCAATCCAGTTAGCAAGATACTGTCTGGGGATGATTAAGGTTATTACTCAATGTATATGGAAGGAGGGCTGCATGGGGTAAGGAGGAAAATACCTGTGCCCATAGTTTTGTGAGGGAGGTAGTCTTTGAGGTGGAAAGTATGGTTTTCGGGCTATGGGACTGTGTTCTAGAAAAGTTTATTCCTGATATTTTGCTGAAATCTGTGGCTGGCATCTTCAGAGATTGCTGGTACAAGATTGCTGCCAGCAATCTCTGAAGATGTCAGCCACAGATGCCAGCGAAATGTCAGGAATAAAGTCTTCTAGAACATGGCCACATGTTGAGCAGTCCGGCCAGAGAGAGGAGAAGGAGAGGAGCTGCTTGGCAGCCATTTTGAGACCGTGTGCTTGAGACCGTGTGCTCGTTGCTGAAGGGGTGGAGCTTCTGTGAGTCACATCTGTGAGTCACAAGGGGGCGGAGCTAGCAGACTAGCTTTATATACCAACTTCCAGAGCCTTTCAGAGCAGTCCGGCCAGAGAGAGGAGAAGGCGAGGAGCTGCTTGGCAGCCATTTTGAGACCGTGTGCTTGAGACCGTGTGCTCGTTGCTGAAGGGGTGGAATTTTAGTTTTCTAACGGCGCGCGAATTTTAGTTTTCTTTAACTCAACAGAACCTTCCCTTTAAGTGTAAGATAGCAGCCAGTGCATTCCTTTAAAGAAGTATTCCCAGTAGATTGAGTGTTATATTCATTACTAAAGACTTTGCAGTATGGACAACGAGGGATCTGCTGCAGTCACCTGCAACTCTTGTGGGATGTTTCTCTTCTTGCCTACAGAAGTCGAGAACTTCACATGCACCAAGTGCAAGTTGGTAGCACTCTTGGAGGAGAAAGTGCAGCAGCTGGAGTCCAGAGTAGCTACACTTCAGCATATTAGGGAACAAGAGGATTTCCTGGACACAATAGAACTAACCATCTTGGATGAGTACCACGCAGAGGAAGATGCTAGGGTGGAAGAGGTCACTTGCCAAACAGAGGAGGCAGACAGCTGGAGGAATGTCACAAAGAGAAGTAAGCCAAGAAGGAATTGTTCGGGGAGCTTGCAGCTAGAGAATCGATTCGAAGCTCTTTCCCATATCAAGGAGGATGAAGAAGAGCAGCATGGACAGACTTCAGGGACAGAGCAGGGGAGCCTGAGAGTCCCACCCGAGGGAACAGTCGCTGCTAAGCCTCGGAGGAGGCGTGTGGTCGTAGTGGGGGACTCCTTGCTCAGGGGTACAGAAGCAGTGATTTGTAGGTCTGACAAGATGTCTCGAGAGGTGTGTTGTCTTCCAGGTGCAAAGATCCAGGATGTGACAGAGAGGCTGACAAGACTGGTCAAGCCTACTGACAAATACCCCTTCCTTTTGGTCCACGTGGGAACTAATGATACTGCAAGACACAGCCTTCAGAACATCAAAAGGGATTACGAGGCGCTTGGTAGGAAGCTGAAAGGAATGGATGTACAGGTTGTCATCTCGTCTCTTCTGCCAGTTGAAGGGCATGGTCCAGGAAGGGAGAGGAAAATAGCAGATGTGAACAACTGGCTTCGCAGATGGTGCCACCGAGAAGGATTTGGATTCTTCGATCATGGGCTGCAGTTCCATGAGGAGGGACTTCTTGCAACAGACAGGTTGCATCTCACGCCAGTTGGAAGAAATGTTTTTGCCAACAGTCTCAAGAACTTGATCAGGAGGGCTTTAAACTGAGTTCCGAGGGGAAGGGAGACAATATTAAGGAAGGCGAAAGGGATGGCGAAAATAGTCAAACTGACATAGAGGAAACAAGGCAAACAGTGCAAGGACCCAACAGTGGGAGGCAAAAAAACTTGCACAGGCAGCAAGTAAAAGGGAACCAAGGTCTGCAATGTCTCTACACTAATGCACAGAGCATGGGAAATAAGCAAGATGAACTCAAACTCCTAGTACAACAAAGCAAATATGATATAATAGGCATCACTGAAACCTGGTGGGATGAGTCTCATGATTGGAATGTGGAAATAGAGGGGTATAACCTTATTAAGAGAAATAGGCCAAACAGGAAAGGAGGAGGAATAGCACTATATGTCAGAGATATCTACACCAGTGAAGAGATCCAGGACATCAGTCATGGAAGCCAGGTGGAGAGCATCTGGATAAGAATTAAAGGGGAAGGAAACAACAAGGATGTTACGGTGGGAGTCTACTACAGACCCCCAAGTCAGACTGAGGAATTGGATGATATCTTTCTAGAACAGATGACCACACAGTCAGAAAAGAGAGATGTAGTAGTGATGGGCGACTTCAACTATCCTGATATTTGCTGGAAGTCAAACTCAGCAAAATCCTCAAGGCCTAGCAAATTCCTCACTTGCCTGGAAGACAATTTCATGGTCCAAAAGGTGGAAGAGGCAACAAGGGGGTCAGCTATTTTAGATCTGATCCTAACCAACAAGGATGACTTGGTTAATGGGGTGCAAGTAGTGGAATCATTAGGTGGAAGTGACCATGTTCTCCTGGAGTTTGTAATACAGTGGAAAGGAGAAGCCAGGCATAGTCAGACACGCATCCTAGACTTTAGGAGAGCGGATTTCAGTAAACTTAGAGAAGTATTGAGGGTGATTCCATGGTCAGAAATACTAAAAGATAAAGGAGTTCAGGACGGATGGGACTTTCTCAAAAGAGAGATACTGAAGGCACAATTTCAAACAGTTCCAGTGAGAAAGAAAAACGGGAGGTGTCTCAAGAAACCAGGATGGATGACTAAGGAACTTTCAACTGAACTAAGTTTAAAACGGAACATGTATAAGAAATGGAAAAAGGGAGAAATCACAAAAAAGGAATTCAAAGAAATAGCAGGCATGTGTAGGGGTAAAGTCAGAAAAGCTAAAGCACAGAATGAACTCAGGCTTGCTAGAGAGGTTAAGAACAATAAAAAGGGCTTTTTTGGATATGTCCGCAGCAAGAGGAAGAAGAAGGAAACAGTAGGGCCACTGCGTGGAGAAGATGGCAAAATGCTAACAGAAGACAGAGAAAAGGCAGAATTACTCAACACCTTCTTTGCCTCAGTCTTCTCAGAAAAGGCAAAGGGTGCTCAACCTGAGGATAATGGAGCAGAGGACAGGATAGGGGCATTTCAGTACAGAATAAGTGAAGAGATAGTAGAAGAATGCCTTGTTAATCTAAATGAATTTAAGTCTCCAGGACCAGATGAACTACATCCAAGGGTATTAAAAGAACTAGCAAATGTAATATTGAAGCCATTGGCAATAATATTTGAGAGCTCCTGGAGAACAGGAGAAGTCCAAGCAGAATGGAGGAGGGCAAACGTTGTCCCCATCTTCAAAAAGGGGAAAAAAGAGGATCCCAACAATTATCATCCAGTTAGTCTGACATCAATACCAGGAAAGATTCTGGAGCAGATCATTAAACAGAGAGTCTGTGAACATCTAGAAAGCAATGCCATAATCACAAAAAGTCAACATGGGTTTCAGAGAAACAAGTCATGCCAGACAAATCTGATCTCTTTCTTTGATAAAATTACCAGCTTGGTAGATGAAGGGAATGCTGTGGATATAGTATATCTTGATTTCACTAAGGCCTTTGACAAGGTTTCCCATAACATTCTTGCAAACAAGCTTGTAAAATGTGGGCTAGACAAAGGAACTGTTACATGGATCTGTAATTGATTGACCGGCCGAACCCAAAGGGTGCTCAACATTGGCTCCTTTTCATCCTGGAGAGAAGTGACCAGTGGGGTCCCACAGGGCTCTGTCCTGGGCCCAGTGCTATTCAACATCTTCATCAATGACCTGGATGACAGAATTGGAAGCATACTTATCAAATTTGCAGATGACACCAAATTAGGGGGAATAGCTAATACCCCAGAGGACAGGATCAAGATTCAAAATGACCTGAATAGACTAGAAAGCTGGGCCAAAGCTAACAAAATGAAATTCAACACGGAGAAATGTAATGTATTGCACTTAGGGCAGAAAAATAAAATGCACAGATATAGGATGGCCTGAATGAAACTACGTGTGAAAGGGATCTAGGAGTCCAAGTAGACTACAAGTTGAACATGAGTGAACAGTGTGATGCGGCAGCTAAAAAGGCCAATGCTATTTTAGGCTGCATCAATAGAAGTATAGTGTCTAGATGAAGGGAAGTAATAGTGCCACTGTATTCTGCTTTGGTCAGGCCCCACCTGGAATATTGTGTCCAGTTCTGGGCACCACAATTCAAAAAGGACATTGAGAAACTGGAGCGTGTCCAAAGGAGGGCGACAAAAATGGTGAAGGGTCTGGAAACCATGCCCTATGAGGAACGACTTAGGGAGCTGGGGATGTTTAGCCTGGAGAAAAGAAGGTTAAGAGGTGATATGATAGCCCTGTTTAAATATTTGAAAGGATGTCATATTGAAGAGGGAGCAAGCTTGTTTTCTGCTGCTCCAGAGAACAGGACCCGGAACAATGGATGCAAGCTGCAGGAAAAGAGATTCCACCTGAACATTAGGAGGAACTTCCTGACAGTTAGGACTGTTCAACAATGGAATGCACTCCCTCGGAGGGTGATAGAGTCTCCTTCCTTGGAGGTCTTTAAACAGAGGCTGGATGGCCATCTGTCAGGGATGCTTTGATTTGGATTTCCTGCATGGCAGGGGGTTGGACTGGATGGCCCTAGTGGTCTCTTCCAACTCTACGATTCTATGATTCTATGGCCACATAGCCCGAAAAACCCACAACAAAACAATGGATGCTGGCCATGAAAGCTTTCAACTTCACAGTTTTATCAAAATTCTCTGGGGAAGGAATTTGTTCCCCTGCATCATTTTCTTAGGGGCAGAGATCGTCATTAGAAGTAGCAGTAGCACACCTTCTTTCTTCCTAAGGTTTTTTGTTATCATGGACACCATTTTATATCCTCCAAAATGCTCTAGAGCTAGCATCCTCCCAGGGCAGTATGTAAGTGTGAGTGTGTAGTAAATGGAGTGGAACAGGGCAGGATGGAGGAAGAGTTGCCATTAAAACTAAAATGATGCAGAGACTTTTGTGCCAAGACAGACAGGTAAGAAAAGAAAAATCTCTGAAATGTTTGGGGGGGGAGGTCTTCTGGGAAATGATGGCTCAGCTCAGTCAATAACATGACTGAAACATGTTATTGTTTTATAACAGTGTCAGCTGTGTTGATGATGGTGGTGGTGGGAGGCCTTGTAATTCTTCCACGGACCTGGTTTGTTTGTGATGCTGTTTCTTTTGTGTGTGGTGCTTCTTCTCCTCTCTTTCTTCTTCTTTCTCTCTGTGGAAGAACAAAGAGTGCTCTAGTTCAGGATGTCCTTGACCCTCTTTAGCTTGTGCATTGTCATGCTGTTATTCAGCTCAAGTCACAAGATGCACTTCGCTCCAGACCTGGCTGAACCTGATGTGTCAGAGCAACTGGTACCTACGCAGCCTGTGCAAGCCATAGAAGGGCTGATGTGCTTTGTGAAGCATTACAGGAGGGGGCCTGCACTGCAAATATAATCTCATTAATATCATGTGAGGTTGCAGCAAAGATTTTCGGGGAGGGCTCTGCCTCTTGTGCCATTCCTTGTATCGCTAGGACTGTTTTACCAATGTGTGTCCGTGCATTCACACTTTTGTAGCAAAGAAAAGTGTGCTTCTGTCAATTGCAAGATCTTTGGTGAGGAACTCTGCCCTACCCCCGATTCAATTCCTCTCCATTTTAAGCTGTCAATATCATTTAATTGCACCTTGATAGTGTAAAAGCGCTGTTAGCGAATTTGCCACCACTCTACTTCTTCCAGAGTGTGTGAGATGTTTTCTGAATTGTTGATACTTATTAACCCAGTCATGCTGACACATGCTCAGACAGCTGCATTTGCAAAAACCCAAAAAAGGGTGAGGGGATTAAAAGAGAAACTTGGAATTCAGTGATACAGAAGTCATTTGGATTGTAGCCCAAGGGAGCAATAAAGCACCAGAGCTCCTCTGCACTCTCATATTTGGTCAGGGGTGTGTGTGGATACTTTAAGAAGTATTTTATTGTTCGAAGGAACAGGCAAAACTGTCAGTTCTGCTTTCTTCCATGTTTGAATTTTAGGAATGCTGATGAAAAGAAAAGGACTGGAAATGAATTTGTCACCCATTCCTTGGGGATGGCCAAATGTGTCAGCTTCATTTTCCACCTGCATCCACATTTTTTGCAAATTTTTGATAAGCTCTGATTTAAAACGTAATGAACTAATAGTTTTTGTGGGTTTTTTGGGCTATGTGGCCATGTTCTAGAAGATTTTCTTCCTGACGTTTCGCCAGCATCTGTGGCTGGCATCTTCAGAGAATGCTTGCCTGAAAAAGTGTGTGAGCCTGGGAATGTGTGAGCCTGGGAATGCAGGAGTGATTTGCATGTGTATTGTTCTGTGCTGATGGCAGGCCTCAGGCTGAGAGGCTAATGCAAAAGAGGATTAATATCTGCTAATTGGTAATCATTATCTGCTGGGAAAGCCCCTGACTCTGAGTGAAATCCTGGCCCATGCCAACTGTGAGATCTGGGATCCTCAGACCAGTAATCCCCAAGGAAACTTATTCAAAAGAAATAAAGTTTATTGTAGAAATAAGGCAGAAGTAATCCATTGACATGTTTTTGCAGAATCTGAGGTTTACAGGGAAAAAGTATCACTTTTAACCTTTCCCCAGTCCCTCCTTTCTCCAGCCCAGTTCTATTCCCACACCACACACACCTTGTAATGGCAACCAACACTTTCTTAAGCCATCAACCTTGAACGCTGGATGGTTCACAGGGCCTTATCACTAACATTCCAAACTGCCCAGCTAAGCCTCTGCAGCAAGCTACCATCTATTAAGCTTTCTACGCACTATCCAACCCCGTCCCACTATAATAACTTTAGACAGAATAGGAATATAAGCAGTTATATGAGTGAATACATATACATGAATAATCATGATAACTGAACCCAAATGACTGGTACTGACCAGTCTACCATATCAGGATGCACAGGGAAGCCATTGAAATCCACAAACACCTGGACAATTTCAACCAGAAAGAAGAAACTCTTAAAGTGAACAAAATTTGGCTACCAGTCCTGAGGAATAGCAAAATAAGGACTCAGCAAATGCAAATGGGAAATCACCAATTAGCAGACGCTAATCCTTCTTTGCATTAGCCTCCCAGCCTGAGGCTGCCGATCAGCAACAGAACAATACACATGCAAATCACTCCTGCATTCCCACACAGTGTGGTGTGTGGTGTGTGTGTGTGTGTGTGTGTGGTGTGTGTGTTTGTATACACACACACACACACACACACACACACACACACACACTGTTTCCAGGCAAACATTCTCTGAAGATGCCAGCCATAGATGCTGGCGAAACATCAGGAAGAAAATCTTCTAGAACATAATAATAATAATAATAATTTTTATTTTTACCCCGCCTTTCCATAGAGATGATCAAGGCGGCTTACAAAGAATTAAAACATTACAATACAAGATAAAAACAATTACAATATAAAAGTTAAAAACATTGCTACAAGAAGTGGGAACAGGAATCAGTATAAAACACATATAACAAGGGCAGGAAATGGAGAAAACGGTCGAATTTATAATGGTCCGTGGTCAGTAGGGAAACAGGGGCAGAGAAAAGAATGAAATAACTAAGGTGGGAATGCCAACCGAAATAAATGTGTTTTAAAGTTTTTCTTAAAAGAATCTAACGATGCAGCGGAGCGGAGCTCTATGGCCACATAGCCCGAAAAACCCACAAAAAACTGTGGATGCCAGCCATGAAAGCCTTCGACTTCACAACGTAATGAACTAAAACTAAATTCTCATCCAACCTTAAGTGTCAAAGAGGAGACCTGAGGCCACAGTAAGACTTGAGAAGGCAAAGGTAAACCTTCTCGGAAGAAATCTTGCCAAGAAAGCCCCATGATATGTTCACCTTAGAGTCACATAAGTCACAAATGACTCAACAAGACACTACTACAACAAAGTAAGTAAAATAAGAAGCTTTTTGAGAATGTCTCTTTTTCCTATGGCTTGCAATTTCTGTCTGTCCTCAACAGGGTGGGAAACTTTGAGAGGTTATTTATACACAGCTTTGCTTTCAGTGTGATATGAACCCAATGTTAAACTTATGACCGAGTCCAAATTTCCAAAGCATGCTGGATGGCTTGTGACCCATTTCCATCTCTTAGGGCCAAAGTACTTATTATACATGTCAGTGTAGTTCTACTCTGATTTCCCCAACCCTTTTGGTTTAAAGTGTTAGACTGAGGCTTGGGAGATCCAGATGAGCTATGAAACTCATTGAATTACCTTGAGTCAGTCTCTTAGTTCAACCTGTCTCACATGGCTGTTATGAAAGAAGAGCAGGGACACCCATTCACCTTGAGCTCATCAGCAGAAAGGGGAGATATAAATGTAACTAATGCATAATAAATAAATAAATATTTTAAAATGTCATAAGACTCTGCTGCATTTGCTGCAAAAGAGTAATATGGCCACACAGAAGCAAACTGAGCAGCTTGGTTGCAAGGCACGATTCAGATAACCAACTTTGCATTCTAACTGATGTAACAGGAAATTTCAAATAACATCATATGCTCTTGTTCATTTTTAAAATTAATTTTAAAAATTGCATCCAGAGTTCATTATACAGAAACTCAGAAATCAATGGGACTTGAGTTCATTCTTACCAGTTCATTATCGCTTGATGTCAAGGGCTCTGCTCTAAGTATTACTGTGTTTGGGACTAACCCTATGACTTTATCCTGAACTCCTTCTGAGCAGTCCTTTATTTGTCACTCTCTGAATGAAGCAGTCCAATGTTAAACAAAAAAGCAAGATGCCTAAAGGGAACAGTAGACAAAAATGGGAAAGAAATAGCATCGGGTGGCACAAGATCAAGATATTAGAAAGTTGTTGGAGTGTCATGGGTCTATCTCATTTTGAGAACTGTTAGCATGTGACGTCACAATGAAGTAAACCAAACATTTTCCATACATTTGTATGCTCATTCACTGTGCCTAACCCATGTGAGCCATGTGGGAATGTGGCAGTCTTTATGTCATATTAAGTAGAAGCAGCAAAGCAAGCATGAACTCACAAGGCCAATATAGAGAAAATTCCCAACAAAAGTGGTCCATATTTGTGTGCATGACACTAGCCATCAGAAAGGTGTCATACAGACAGGCCCTCATGCCCAGTTTGGCAGAATGTTACTGGTAATAAGCTATATAATCTAGTAATAAGTGTGCAATGAAGTTTCATTCCAAAAGTTACATGGAGAGTGGATGCCACTTTTATCCGTGGAACAAGTATAATTTTCTTTGTTTAAAAATTACGTTTTAGGGCACTTATTGATGCTGGGTGTATTTTGACAGGGATATTTCAGGTTTTATGCCATCATCTTATAAAACCTAAGCTTAAAAGGGGGGGAGAGCAATGAGTAATGCAACAAGTCACTTTTAAAGCATTGAAACCAGCAATTACTACAAACCATCTTTCAGGGACTGTAATGGGAACAATGTACTTTTAAAAAGTAACATTCAAAGTGCTTTGTGCTCTCCACTGGATCACACTGTCCCCCTTTTTCTAAAGCTTTTGTGATTTCTGGCTGTGCAAGATTCCAGATCTTTATTTTTCCATGTCACTCAAGCTGGAACTGAGAATTTCAGGGAAGAGTTTGCCCTCAGTTGCATGTACTCAGTATGCTTTCACATTCCCCCACAATTCAGGGAGAAAGAACAACATAACAAAGACTCCTCCCAACTCTTTCTCTTTCTCTTGCTCTCTGAGACCATTTGACTGGACATCCAAAAGAGACCAAAAATCTGTAGAAGTTATTAATGTTGAATTATGATTGCATTCAGGATTGGGGATCTGGGGGAATGAGTACAGGGCAGAAGAAATGGATCTTACTCTGGAATCTGCCATAGAAAGCTGCTTTTTCAAACTGATGATGATAAGATGAACATAGGAACTGAGAATGCAGTTTGCCCCAGCGCAGGATCAAGATGGGCTTGTTCAGTACCACAGACAGCTCCTTTCTCTTCAGCCCAAGTTATGCTGCAGTTTATAACCTTCAATATTGATCACCAAGAATCAGAGGACCCTTGTAGTTCAGTGATGTCCAAACTCTGGCCCTCAGGTGTTTTGGACTTCAGTGCTCAGAAGCCTCAGCCATCATGGCCAATGGTTTGGGATTCTGGGAGATGAAGTCCAAAACAGCTGGAGGGAGCCAGAGTTTGGACATCACTGTTGTAGTTGAATAATATCAACAGGGGAAGATTTTAGGGCAGATATCTACAGACCATGAGAAGGAACAGGAGGTTCCCTAGGGTTTGGTTACCACATTTTGAAGAAACAATACACATTAGCACTAATAGAGCACACACTTGTTGCCGGAATAAAATTCAGAGTCTGAAATCACTTAGGTTGGCTGTTGTTATTGTTGGCTTTGCAAACATACTACAGCCAGATCAAGTGTACAATCCTTGTTTTCTTTCAAGGTGAAAAAAATTATACAGTGGGCCCTTGGTATATGCGGGGGATCCGTTTCGGACCCCCCCCCCCGCGTATACCAAAATCCAAGTATGCTCAAGTCCCATTTGTTCCCAATGGCGGCTCGCGTGCATGCGCGCCGCCATTGGGAACAAAAGTCCCTGGCCTCCCTTCCCCCCTTCCCTCCTCCCTGCCTCCCTCTTACTTTCCTTTCAGGCCTGGGAGGCCTCCGGTGTCACTGCATGGCCTCACCGCTACCTTGGCAAAAGCCGGGGGGTGGCGGCGGCGGCGGAGGCCGAGCCTCAGCCTCCTCGCCACCGCTGTGGAAAGGCCCGATGGCAGTGCTGGAAGCCTCTTGGCCCCCAACAGCACCACCACCGGGCCTTTCCTGCGGTAGCAGCAATGAGGCAGAGCCGCTGTGGAGACCTTCAAGGCCTCCAGAGCCGGCATCCGGCCTCGATGCCTCTGCTGCTGCGGAAGGGCTGGATACCTGTGTTGGAGGCCAAGAGGCCCCCAGCTCTGACACCCGGCCCTTCTGTGGCGGCAGCCAGGAGGCCAGGTGATGGTGCGGGAGGCCTTGAAGGCCTCTGGCGCTGCTGCGTTCCATGCCTCCTCTTCGAAAGGAAAGGTGCGGAGGCGGTGAAGAGGGGACATGGAGCACATCAGCGCCAGAGGCCTCAGCCTCCCCGCACGATCACCTGGCCTCCTTGCCGCCGCTGTGGAAGGGACGGGTGGTGGGCTGGAGGCCTCTTGGCCTCCAACTCCACCCCCCGGCCCTTCTGCGATGGCGAGGAGGCAGAGCAGCAGTTCCAGAGGCCTTCAAGGCCTCCAGCACTGCCTCCTGGCCTCCTCGTGCCCTCGGCCGCCTCGCCACCACCTCCGCGAAAAGGCCAGGTGGGTTGGAGGCCAAGAAGCCTCCAGCCCACCACCTGGCCCTTCCACGGTGGCAGTGGTGGCGGCGTGGAAGCTGTGGCTGCGCAGAGGCTGTGCTGGAGGGCAAGCTTCGGCCCCCTCTCCGCCACTGTCACTGCCACCATGGAAGGTCTAGGTGCCGGGCTGGAGGCCTCTTGGCCTCCAACTCTACCCCCCCCCCCCCGGCCTTTCCCAAGGCGGTGGTGACGGCGACCGACAAGGTAAGTAGGCAAGGAAAGAGGAAGGGAGGGAGGGAAAGAGGAGGGGTGGAGAAGGAAGTTGTCCCGAATGGTGGCGCGCGTGCATGTGCACCACCATTCGGGACAACTTCCAGGTTTGCCATCCACGGATGCTCAAATCCGCGGATGGCAAATAAGAAGGGCCGACTGTATTATGCATATGGAAGCATATATGTTCCTGAAATACATTAAAGAGTGCTCCTTCCATACCCTGTTTGCTTATTCTGGCAGAATCTAATTGCACATGTATGGCTTGCAGCGGACTATTATATAACTAGCACTGTTTGATATTCCACTGGCAGAAGCACTAGCTGGTGGGGGGAAATTTGGGAGATATATGCATTTCATTTGCTTTAGTAGGATAAGTCACTGGCTTTAAAAAGACAGAGACATATGATGCATCACAGACTAAATTAAGACGTTCTATTTTGGAAGATCTCCCTATCTCCACTCCCAGCAAAACTTCTGGTAATGAGTTATTTTAATCAATTGTCCACCCTGTTCTCTTGCAGGCACTGGGATTCCTTACCGAATGGGGGAGAGTCTGGAAGAGTGTGCTGCCTTTACTCTATCTGCATCTCTTACAATAAGTTGGAGTTATATATATATTTGGATTGCAGCCATCAGGATACCACTAGGCACATTGGCTGGAGGATTCTGGAAGCTGTAGTCAAAAATAAATCAGCATTTCTGCATTATAAAGGCAACTGTCTGGAGCAGGTAGCCTTTTCTACCTCTGTAAGCTCCCTGTACTATTTTGAATCCTAATAACTATTCTAGATCTCCATCACAGAATCATAGATTCATAGAGTTGGAAGAGACCTCAAGGGCCATCCAGTCCAACCTGCCATAAAGGAAGACAAAATCCAAAGCATCCCCCAACAGATGGCCATCCAACCTCTGTTTAAAAACCACCAAAGAAGGAGATTTTGCCACTTTCCAAGGCACCATGTTCCACTATCGAACAGCTCTTACCATCAGGATGTTCTTCCTAATGTTTAGGTGGACTCTCTTTCCCTGTGGTTTGAAATAATAATAGAGACTGATCTGCATCAACAGATCTTTATGCCTTGGAAGCTGACTGTCTGTGAGGACAGGGCTTGCTACTGAGTGCTGTATTTTTGTTTTGGTTGTGTTTTAAAATGGGCTTTTAATTTAATTCCTAAGTGTACAAATATCAGAGTGCAACACCAATGCAACTTTCACTAAGCCTTACCCAACACTAGCACTGGAAGAGGTTGATCTACAGGGCCTCTTGCGCAAGCTGGGAGTGAAGGCAAGAAGGGAAGAAATCCCCCCCCCCCCACACACACACACTGTTATGGTTAGCTTTATAGTTCTATTTACTTTATTTTCTTGTTGCATTTATATACTTCCTTTCTACCTAGAATCTCAGTTGTTTTAAACTCACACCATCCTGAGAAGTAGGCAAGATCAACAGAAATGAACTAAATTAAGATTGCAAGTGATCTTCATGATTGAGTGGAGATTTGAACCTGTCCTCATACTTAAGCTAGTGTTCTACGCTACCTTTTCTTTTCCCCACTGACAATTTTAAGATGCTTAAACTCCTTGCAACTAGGAGAAAAATACCTCCCACTGGAGGATCATCTCCCTCCCTCCAGGGATGCCATGCCCCTCTTCAAGTGTCTTTATGCTCCCACACATGTTTATGAAAACCCAAAAGGATCCTGTCCTGCTGTGCAGAGAAATACTGACTTCATTCATAATCCAAACAAACAGAACTAGGAGCTTCACCTGTCAGGGGCCTCTTCATCATTTCATTAGTTATTGTTGTTGCTGCTGCTGTTATGTGCCTTCAAGTCATTTCCGACATATGGCAACCCGAAAATGAACCCAATATGGGGTTTTCTTGGCAGGTTTCTTCAGCGTGAAAGACTCCAAAATGTTGTTTCAGCCCACTGTGCCACCCTTAGCAACACAGATGATATCCAGCAAGTAATGGGGGGGAGAGTGTGACTCTGTAGCAAATTATCTGGAGACAAACAGGCAGCAATTGCAAACAGCACATCAGCCAGAGTCTTGTACCTAAATAGTCTAGCCTTACGCATGTCGACACAGAAATAAGCCCTACTGAGTTCCATAAAGGTTATCCCCAAGTGAATGAACTGCAACCAAAATTAACCACAGGATATTGGTACTGCTCTTGTTTTTACAAAGAGCTCCAAATGAATGAACAGTGTGGGAATAAAAGGATCTGGTTCAGATTCCGTGAGCATTGACAGCAAAGATAGTTACAAGGCTGGTGGTGCAAAGACTAGTTCAGAAAGTCAACTGGATTGTTCTTTTTCACTCAGCAGCAGTAGTTTGCCTTTTTTAAAAAGCATAAACAACAATATGCAATGAAAAAAACAATGGAATCACTTAAAAACTGACACATGCTGACACAATAAAGCTGCAGTGTTTTGATTTGTTTTGAAATAAAGCTTGCAGGAGTATTTCAGCACCCAGGCTAAAAAGGAAGATAACAGAGCTGAAATGTCTTGGGACGTCCTTGAAGGGCAAAAGCTGAGCAAGGTAAGACTCTGGCATTTTTGATTTTGTGAGCCTGACAGAAAAATAAAGAGAACACAGTGGCCCTGGCAGGCCATTAGCTTGACTCCAAAGAGCCTGGGCCTTTGGTGTCTGGCTTGATTCTCCTTGGAATTGGGACACTACTCTTCCAGAAAGAATCCTGCTCACAATTCAGAAACTCCTAAAGACCTTAAAGGCACCAAATCACCTCTGATCTTGGAAGATAAGCAAAGTCCGACCTAGTTAGTACTTGGATGGGAGGCCAACAAACACCAGCTGCTGTAGGCTATATTTAGGGTGGGTAGCTCTCCATCCTTCCTCTCCTGGTCCATCCTCTTCCTCCCTGTATTCTCCTTCAGCAGAGGACTTTTGGAAGGACACTGTGGGAGGAAAGAAGAGGAAGAGGAGGAAGAGGGAGAGAAGGAGGATGAGGGGAAGGGGAGGAAGAGAAGGAGGAGAAAGAGGAAGGGAGGAAGAAGAGGAGGTGGGGAGGGCAGGGGGAGGGAGGAGGAAGAGGAGGAGGAAGCAGAGGACTTTTGGAAGGACATTGTGGGTGGAAAGAGGAGGAGGAGGAAGGCCCCTTCTGGTTGCACATCAAAAGCCTCCAGCAGTGCTGGCTCTATCTATCTATCTATCTATCTATCTATCTATCTATCTATCTATCT